>NW_024412415.1:19876918-19988540 GCF_014898765.1 Herpailurus yagouaroundi | reverse complement strand
GAGAGAGAGAGAGAGAGAGAGAGAGAGAGAGAGAGAGAGAGAGAGAGAGAGAATGGGCTGGAAAGGGGCAGAGAGAGACAGAGACAGAGGATCCGAAGCAGGCTCTGAGTTGTCAACACAGAGCCCAACTGGGGGCTCAAACTCACTAATGGTGAGATCATGACCTGAACCAAAGTTGGATGCTTAACTGACTGAGCCACCCAGGTGCCCTGCAACTCATTTTAAATCTGTCTAATCCAGAAAGGCATTGCATATTATCTAATAAAGGAGATTTTCCACCGACATAGTCCATCTAGAAGATGTTGTGGGTGTCAAGGATATTGAAAAATATTGCATTAGTTAAGCAATAAGGGGAAATCACATCCTATTCCATCATATTTCCTTTCACTGAACTAGATATAATCAAATATGGGTCAAAAATCTTTGGTGTATTTTCTCTATATTTCCTGTTTGCAATGGTCGTCTAGAACAACATAGGCATGCTCAGAAAATACTGCACCATCAACATAAAGCCATTGTTATAGATGTGAAAAAAATGGATGTCACAGAGTAAAAATGAGACTACAGTTATGTGCAAGTACTTAATAAACTAAAAATCCCAATAAGTGTATAAGATATTATTAAACCAATTAGCATTAAAGCAAAATCCTTCTGTTTTTAAGATGAAACTGCACACTTTAATCCATTCCTCATTTTCAGGTTTCCTCTACCTACTCTTGTTGAAGCCCACACATACTATGTTAGTGTTGCCAACACATATCATGGTGTTTCCTGACCCTATGGCCTTTGTATACACTTTTCCCTATGCTTCTCTGCCTGCTAACCAATCAATCTTTAAGCATCAGCAGCTAGTCACCTGTTCTCTATAACTGTTTTTGTAGCTATTGATCCAGTTAGGATCATCAATGATGAGCTCCAATTTGCTCTACACATGCATTCACTCTAGCATAAAGATCTTCAACCTGGGGTCAGTGAATGAATTCTTAACATACAAAATATATAAAGAGCTTATAAATCCCAAAACCTCAAAAACAAATAATCTAGTTAAAAATGGGCAGAAGACATGAATAGGCATTTTTCCCAAGAAGATATACAGATGGCCAAGAGACACATGAAAAGATACCCAGCACCACTCATCATCAGGCAAATGCAAATCAAAACCATAATGAGCTATCACCTCACATCTGTCAGAATGGCTAAAATTAACAACACAGGAAACAACAATGTTGGCAAGGATATGGAGGAATGGGAACCCTCTTACACTGTTGGTGGGAATGCAAACTGGTGCAGCTACCCTGGAAAACAGTTATGGTGGTTTCTCAAAAAGTTAAAAATAGAACTACGCTACTAAGATCCAGCAAATGCACTAGTAGGTATTTACCCAAAGGATACAAAAATGCTGATCCAAAGGGGCACATACACCCTGATGTGTATAGTAGCATTATCAACAAGAGCCAAATTACGGGAAGAGCCCAAATGTCCATCAACTCATGAATAAAGAAGATGTGGAATATATATACATATAATGGAATATGACTCAGCCATTAAAAAGAATGAAATCTTGCCATTTGCAATGATATGGATAGAACCAGAGAGTATTATGCTAATAAAAATAAGTCAGAGAAAGACAAATACCATATGATTTCACTCATATGTGGAATTTAAGAAACAAAACAAATGAATATAGAGGATAAAAAAAAGAGGAAAATCAGAAAATAGACTCTTAACTATAGAGAACAAACTGAGGGTTGCTGAAGGGGAGGTGGGCAGAGGGGATAGGTCAAATGGGTGATGTATATTAAGGAGGGAACATGAGATGAGCAGTGGGTATGGTACGTAAGTGGTGAATCACTAAATTCTACACCCGAAACTAATATTACACTGTATTTAACTAAATGAAATTTCAATAAAACTTGAAGAAAGAAAAAAAGAATAATAAAATGACTTCATCTTTATTTTCTTTCAACTATGAGCATAAACAACAAACCAGAGCAGTGTCATCAATACCTGTAAGATTTTATTACTAATAAAACCACAGATATTTACATGTAGCATCACGAGTAATGACTGTAATATTATTTGTAACTATTATTTCCCCTACTAAAAGTATTCTTCAAAGTAATTGATTTTCTTTTCAATTCCATGTATTTTATTTCAGGCATTTGCAAATACATGATTTTGAAAACAGTCTGTAGTTTTCACCAGATTGCCAAATGGACTAATGGCATAAAGCATACTTAAGGTCTCTTGACAGTATGCTCTCTCTTCCATTAACCTATGAGGCAAAATCAATCCGTACATTTAAGAATAAAGTTTGGAATACGACATGGCAATGTGAAAATTATAGCCGCACTATTTCTATGTAAAGTAAGAGTTTTTTACAAGGAGCACTCTGGAAATTTCTGGATTTTTTTTTTATTTTTAACTAATGTTTAGGGGCACTAATGGCATAAGATGGGTTTGGCCAGGGATTTGGACACCTTACCATCTACTGGACAGCCTGCATGATTTGAAATGATACAAAAGTATTAATTAAAATGTAAAATCCATTGAAGATCACCTCAGTTTGAGATTTTATTTTTTATATAAAAGCACCAACTCTTTTGCACATTTTAAGATACTGAAATTTCCAGTGCACCTGGGTGACTCATTCAGTTAAGCATCAGACTCCAGCACAGGTCACCATCTCATGGTTTGTAAATTTGAGGCTCATGGTCGGGTGCAGAGCCTGACTGGGACTCTCTCTCTCTCTGCTCCTCCCCTACTAGCAACCTCTCTCTCTCAAATTACATCAACTTTTTTTTTTAATGTTTATTTTAATTTTTGACAGAGAGAGAGACAGACAGACAGACAGAAAGATATACCATGAGTGGAGGAGGGGCAGAAAGAGAGGGATACAGAGAAGCCAAAGCAGGCTCCAGGCTCTGAGCTGTCAGCACAGAGCTTGACATGGGGCTTGAATCCACGAACTGAGAGATCATGACCTGAGCTGAAGTCGGATGCTTAACCGACTGAGCCACCCAGGTGCCCCAAAATATATAAATAAACTTTAAAAAAAGTTTTAAAATTTCGTAGAAAACAGCTAGTATGTAAATCACCAAAAGCCAAGTTTATTGTTGTTGCTGTTCTGAACTTTACCAAGAGTTGTTTTCTGCTTTGAGAAATTATATTACCGGTGTCAAAATCACTTCAAGTATTTGAATCAAAGTATTTGTATCAGTCTGCAGTTGAAATAGTCACATATATGCTAATTCTACCAACAGATGAAAGCATACATCTACTACATTATGTGTTCCAGGGTACTTGTGTCTGATCCTTATATATTAAAATACATTTTTCTTTATATCATAGTTGGAATATTGGAATATTTTTTGACATTATATTGATAAAATTGCATATTATTTTGTTTCAACATAAAAATGTCATCATGAATTATATCATATAAAAGGGGTCATTAGGACTAATACTATTGAGAACTACTAACTACTTCTACCTAACTTATGAACCTCAGTTTATTTATCTATAAAAAGGGGGTAATAATACCTATGTTAGAAGATATTTTTGGAAATTAAAATAATATTCTATAACAGCTAGTACAGTGACAGACACTTAAGTGTTTGTTCTATAGTTGGCACTAATATAATGTCCTTATTTCATGAGTTATTTTTGAAGTTAGTACCTATGTTTTTTAATATCTATATTCTTGACATGGTTTCTAGCATGCATCTAGCATTAAAAAACATATTCATTACAGATCGGCAAAGTTTTGCCAAAATAAAATGCTATTATACTTGAAGGAAAAATAATGTCATCCTTCTTAGATCATTTTTATCAAAGAAATTCTCTAATTTTGATAACTATTTTACTATAATAATATGGTATAAATAACAGGAAAAGAAGAAGAAGAATTAAATCAATGAAACTGTATCTACTGCAACTAACAAAACCACTTTCAACCACCCAGAACAGTTGGAAGAGATGACAGCACAGGTGTGGCCTATTCACTCAGGATCCCAGAGATAACACACCTGAAATTAGAGTAGGGAGACTAGACAGAGGAATCATTACCATTTTATCCAAAATATGTATTAAAAATAGCTCACAATTTCTTTGCTATCACAAAGAAAATAAAGTCAATGTAGGAAAAAAAAAAAAAAAAAAAAAAACAACCCAGTTCCCAACCCATTTGTCTCATTCTTAGAAAAACAAAAGAAAACTTAGAATATCAGTAAAAATAGTTATCATTGCCATAAACTTAAAACTCAAGATGTTACCAAGGCAGAAAGAAATCCTTCTTGTCACCTTTTGATAAAATAAATCTCAGAGTTCACATACATCCTAGGAAACAGACATCAAATATAATTTTTACCTGCAAATAATAGGCACGATAAATAGCAAACTCTGGATAATAAAGATTGGTAAACATTTCTAGAACCTATTATTTAACAAGATCAAAACATCCTGTCTTGTTTCTAGGAATAAATTTTTGAGGCCCTAGGCTTTGTTATAAATTTAAGGTAAAGATTTTTAGCTTATTATATATATACAACACACACACAAAATAATCCATATACAAGAGTAATAACACATATATGTGTATACAAATAAACACACATATGTATAACTTTTCTTTTTCCTTGTACATACTTCATAAATGTATACGTATACATATATATTTTGTTTTTCTAAGTGTGTATGTGTGTATAAATATGCCAAGTGGAGAGACAACACTGTAATATCTTTATTTTCAAATTCCTATTTAGAAATAGCTTCTCTGTTTTGTACCAGATGTAAGTACACCTTCTAAATGATTGCTCACATTTCCATTATTTTCTCCATTAATTTAGTTTGTATTTTTTATTATAACATCAAGAGTTCAACATTCCCTCATCCCATATACCCAAGTGCTCATCCACCCATTTAGCAGTTATTTATTGAGTACCTTTTAATCTACAGACACAAGAGAGACTTTGTGAGGTTAATTCACCCAACCATACTCTTCCTTTCTTAATGTCAAAATGAATTGCATGTGATATTAATGGATTCAGAACAAATATAATAAGTGATGGGCCCCTATTCTTGTGATTTTGCTGAAAGGAATTTAAATATCTCTGTGTGTCTCATTGATTGTATTTTTTCCATTTTTTAAATTAAGTAAACCTTTAAATTTAGAATAATTATAAATTGAGAGAAAAGTTGCAAAGAGAATACAGAGAGCTCTGCATGTCCCCCAGACAGATTCCTCTATTATTAACATCTTACACTACTAACATTGTTTCTATTTTTTTTCCTCAGGAAGACATGCCAGTTCCTACTTTATCTTTCCCAGAGTTTTTTTAAAGAATATTAAAAAATAAACAATGTTTGCTATTATGGTTTGGGTTTAAGCCATCAGAAACTTACATTTTAATCTCCGCAGAGTAAAGACTGGTGGGATTACCGTTGCAAATGCTGGAAATAAGAGGAGGATTTTGCAATGCATATAAAATCAGAGATTTAGTTTAAGGCAGTGTGCAAAGAATCATCACAGATGGATGCTTGGCATCTCTGAATATGCGCTTTCCATTTTGACTACATTCCTCCTTTATGTTCCTCATCTTCTCAAGAAAGACTGAAGTTAGATAACTCATATTCCTGGATTCCTCTGTAGCTATGACCCAGATATTTGACCCGCATTCCAGCAAGATCCGAACTCAAAATTGAACAAAGTGAAGCAGTGGCTCTCTTCTGAGGATTTGCTCTTTTGGAAACAGAGGTGGTGGGGGCTTTAATATTTTGACATAGAGTTTCTGGTATTTAGTTATGAGGAGCAAAAGTACTGGTTAAAGATGGCAATGTTGTTTTCTCCAAAGAAACCCTATGATATAATTGGACATTGTTTCTCTATAGTAGCTTCAAAGGCAGGCACTTGACCTCTCCAAAAGCCTTGAGCAACTTAACAATGTAAGAAATAATCTTTCTTCTTCATAAACTAGAGTGAACTCTGTTGCTTGCAAAAGAATACTGAGTAATGTAGTAATTTTTAAATAATGAAGGGAGCTTCAATAACAGAGATTGTGTGGAATTGGTCATGGAGAACATGATGGGGACAGACAGTGAAGATTTAATGACCTCAGTCTGGAAAGCCAATTCATTTTGAAATGCAGTAGAAAAACAACCGGTCAAACTGTTGCTTGCTATGCCCTGGAACTCTGATGAGATGGCAAGCAAAGCTTTTTTATTACGTGAGTGGTAGGAATAAAATTTAGAATGTCTCCTTGTGCTTATTAAATTTTGCTGCTTTCAAAATGCACTACAGTAGAGGTGCACTCAAACTAAATCTAGACAGTCTGTAAGCAGAGATGTCAAGAAGCAGAGCTATGCACAAAGAGGCTCACTCTGCTTGTGTCCTGCAATATAAACTGAAGATATCATAATTTGGAACCCTGCAAGGTTGAGAAAAGCCAGCTGCTTCTGTATATAAAAATGTGATGCGTATTTAACAAGCAGGGGTCTCTAAGCGCAACTTCAGAAAGATAAAACTGCTGTCTCTGGGCTTTTCAAACACTTTCCTTCTGGAGGTCTCTGAGTGACAGTGAAGAGAACTGAGCGGCAAAGCTGAGATTCCTGGTGTTGCATTCTCACCCTGGCATACTTACTGTTTTGCAGAGGGTGAGGCAGCAGCTATCAGGTTAAGAGAAAGGAATTAGAGCAGAGGAGCCAGTAGTGAAGAGTTAAAATTTCCAGACCTATGTGGTTACTCGTAAAATTGTGCTGAAGCCCATCTTCTGGAATCCTGGTAAATATTTTCCAGGGAAGAGTATTGCCAAATGTGCCTCAGCCTGGCTACAGCTGTACTTAAAGCAAATGCGTTGCTCTTCATATCATCATCATGATCGTCATGATAATGATTATCATCATCATCCAAAGTTTCACTGATTTTTATGTTATCCTCATGCAAGAGCCCTGCTGATCTTCTCTGTATTGTTCTGATTTTAGTATATGTGCTGCCAAAATGAGCACTTTTTAAATTATTTTTAGAGCCCACTTTCATTTGCTTTCAAATTTCCATAGTACCTGCTTAGAGTACAGGCACTGACAAATTTGACAAGGAAGGTGTCCCCAAATGTAGAACCTAGAACCTGGAGGAAAATGGATGAAAGAAATTCATCTGGAAAGTACAAGGGCCTGCCAGATTGGTTAGCCAAGCACTACTTCCGACATGAGGACCACCAAGTCCTGAGTGTACCTGGCCAGTAGGACTCTGTATTTGCTGATGTACCAACAAAGGTCTTATCTTTCCTACTTTCCCTATTACTGAATGAGACTTCTAAATTAGTATTACCTTATCTCCTTTTCTCACCACAAGAATACATTGGTAATTTTGGAGGACGAGAACTTTAATTTGTAAGACGTAGCATCACAAAGGTCCAAACCTGGAGCTGACGGAGAGGCTACCCAGACATCATGGACTTCAAGTTAACTGCAGAAACTGGATACAATTTTGGGATTACCTACTTGGGAAGGGTGAGGATGAATTCATTTTATTCAAATTAAATAAAGAGATAGAAAGGTTGTATGTAAATGTTAAATAGTCACAGAGGTAGAAGGTGGCAGATACTATAAACATGTTCACTCAACAACCTTTCAACCCCTCCTTTTCTTTTTTCTACCTTTATGCAAGTACTTCAGCCTCCCTAGTCACTGGAAAAGACCACTTAACATAGTCCTTTTAATCCAATATAAGCCCAAGTCTTCTGGTCTTGTCTATTGTATTTTCTTCTTTTATTATTCTGGAATGTGGATATAGAATAGCATTCACTAAAGATGTTAAAACAAAAAAATGGATAAGCTTTGTTCTTTGATGGAATATAATTCAGTTACTGTATTAGCCCTCAAATCCCTGTACCTGGAATTCCTACTGCATGAAATAAACCACTTTTTACTAAGCTACAGTTGTGGTTTAATGTGAAAGTAAGTGAAATTCTAATCAAATTAAGTAGGAAAATTATTTAAAAAAACTATAAAGTTCATTTTTGCTTGATTGCCTCAGATACAATTTAAAACAATTAATTTTTATACTTGCTGTGTTTTATGCCATTTCTTAACTACTTAATGTGTTTCCCAAACTCTGACTTTTATGAAAACACAAAGTTTTGCATTTAAGATGGGAAATGACAGGCTCACATAAGAAAACAAAATTTGACAGCAAGAGAAATATCTTTACATACAAGAAAAAAAAAATCTGTCACATATAATAGAAAAACCATAGTCTGATTAAATCTTTCTCCACTAGACCATATCCAACCTGATTATTTATCTAACCCAGACTTCTAGTTTAGTTTACCAGTTTGTGAATTTGGCTTTTGTATCAGCAAAGAATAAGATATTTTATTGCACAAACACTTGAAAAATAAAATGAATATTGTTAGAGCCATTTGCTTTGTGGTTTTCCTTTAACTAAAAAGAATTCCCTTCTTAAAGAGTGGATGATATGTCTAATTTTATGGTTTTTCATTGTTAAAGACTGGTTTTGTTTCCATGGGAATACAATATTTTATTTCTTCCCAAATTAAAGGAAAACATCCCCCCCCCCCCCGGGACTCAGAATTTTTGTGTGTGTCTGTGTTTTTGTTTTTGTTTTTATTTTTAAATATATGAAATTTATTGTCAAATTGGTTTCTATACAACACCCAGTGCTCATCCCAAAAGATGCCCTCTTCAATACCCATCACCCATCCTCCCCTCCCTCCCACCCCCCATCAGCCCTCAGTTTGTTCAGTTTTTAAGAGTCTCTTATGCTTTGGCTCCCCCACTCTAACCTCTATTTTGCGTGTGTGTGTGCGTGTATGTCTGTGTGTGTGTGTGTGTGTGTGTGTGTGTGTGTGTCTGTGTTTTGTTTTTAATTCATAGGTACCATATCTCTGTAGAGCTAATCAATGTTTTGCCAATTTTTTTTGGCTGCCATCCAAATGACTAATTTCTTTATAATTATTTATTCCAATTTTGCAAATGGTTTCAGTGCAAATATGTTTAGATTTAGAGTTTCCTGGAGATGGCCCAATATCCATCTCTAATGGCTAAGGCAAAACAAAAACAAAAACAAAACCCACTCCTTACTCAAATTATCAGAGTTTAACCCATTCTGAGAAAACCTGCTTTACCTAGACAGATGCCCCTGAATTTTATAAAGTCAACAAAGCCTAAATTCAATGCAAAGAAAAACACACCCTTGCTCAAGTAATCATACTTTGATGGGAAGTCATTACTAATGGCTCAAGTAATCATACTTTGATGGGAAGTCAGCAAATAGTTGTTAAACAGAAACCGCACCTATAATGGTGCTGGATCTAATGAAGAAAGTAAAATACATCTCTCGAGGCAATTATATCACATAAAAAGCCAACAGGAAGTGATGTTACATTAAAAATCATGTCTATTAAAATTATATAAAACTATAGCCATACCTTTTAAGTGTAGCAAATGAGATTTCTATAATATTTTAAATGGTATTGTACTGAGATTGGTTAATAGAAACATTTAATAAAAGAGACTAAATATATATGAGTAAATATGTGTGGGCGTATGCACTAACAAGTTATAAGGGTATATATCAAAATGTAGGTGGTAGAATTCATAAAAATTTGTATTTTATTTTCATATTTATCTCTTACAATCAACAAAAGTGTACTTTAAAATATCTAGTAATTGTAAATAATCCCACTTCAAGTCAGGCTGGAAGGCAGAACATTGGCTGAGAAAATCATCAGCCAGAAACCAGCAAGAGCCATCCCGAGGCAAAGCAGCAGCAGCCTTTTAAACAGTAATTAAATTTTCTAGTTACAGCTTAATTCCTTAAACCCTGACCCACGAAATGGAAATAATGTGAGACACTCAGTGTTCACATTTCCTTTTAGTGATTTATTATGAATTATGTAGCCCACTTTCACTGCAATATTGATGTCTCATTTGTTACTGAAGGAAGATCCCAACCCTATTACCTCTGAAGTGTATTATAGCACAGGAACAAATTCTAAGTTCAAAACCCAGGGACAGTGCACAGCGACTTTTCTCACCTGCATTTATTAAGGACAAGTTATGGGTATCAGGATCAAAATAACAGCCCCTAATATTTTACTCTGAAGTTTTCATGAGGTTTTTCTTTGTAGTAATAGAGCATTGGAGAGCCATTCTATAAATTAATGACAAAGCAGATGATAAAAATAACAAGAAATGAATTATATTCTTAGTGGCATTTCCAAAAAAGGACAGGAGGTGAAGAGGGATTCATGCACTGGCTGAAAGAGCCCTTGAAATGTCACAGATCGCAGAACCAAAAGGCAAAGGATTACCTGGTAAGATACACCCATTTGCCTGCCCTACCTTCAAGTCTCACAATTAGATCATAAATACCTCAAAGTCTTATATTCTAATTTTATATCTAGTGTTTTCTCCACAGATACTATATTGCAGGATAAAATTATTTTGATAGCTAGCTTAAGAATTATTAAATACTATTAAAATTTTGCATTAATTAATCAAAACTAATGATGTTAAGATAATAAAAGAAGAGCACTACTGGGTGGCTCAGTGGGTTAAGCATCCCACTCTTGATGCTCAGGTTATGTTCTTGGAGTTTGTGGGTTTGAGCCCCACACCTGGCTCTGTGCTGACAGCATGGAGCCTGCTTGGGATTCTCCCTCCCTCTCTCCTTCTCTCTTTCTCTGCCCCTTTCCTATTCATTCTCTCTCTCAAAAATAAATAAATAGATAGATAGATAGATAGATAGATAGATAGATAATAAAGGGAAAAAAAACTTTAGACAAATACATTACTGCCCATTTTGCTGTGGAAAGAGAGATTAGGAAGACAGATCAGAAAATAGAAAGATATATATGATATGCATACGTGGAGGCTGAAAGTATAAACTAGTAAAAACAAAGAGTAAAACTGTGGTATTCAGGCACTGAGTTTGGGAGAGTAAGAGAGGTTTTGTTTAAGGGTACAAACTTGTAACTAGTAGATAAATGAGTCCTGGAGAGCTAATGCATGGTAGACTGAATACAGACAACATTACAATCATCAAATGTACTTAGAGACTAGATCATAATTATTCCCACCACAAAAAAAGAAATAACTATGTGATATGATAGAGGCACCAACACCATATTAGTAATATTACAATATATAAATGTATGAAATTAAGGTATTATACACCTTAAATTCATATAATGTGTTTTTTTAAATTTCTTTATTTAAATGTAAGCAGGTTAACATACAGTGTACTATTGGTTTCAGGAGTAGAACCCAGTGATTCATAACTTATATGTCACACTCAGTGCTCATCCCAACAAGTGCCCTTCTTAATCCCCATCACCCATTTATCCCAACCCCACCCAATACCCCACCAGCACCCCTCAGTTTGTTCTCTGTATTTACAAGTCTCTTGTGGTTTGCCTCTCTATTTGCTTTATCTTATTTTTCCTTCCTTTCCCCTATGTTCATCTGTCGTGTTTCTTCAATTCCACATATGAGTGAAATCATATAATATTTTTCTTTCCCTGCCTGACTTATTTGGCTTAGCATAGTACACTCTAGATCCATCCACATTGTTGCAAACGGCAAGATTTCATTCTTTTTGATCCCAAACCAGATAAAAACCCCACTAAAAATAAGAATTTCAGGCCAATATCCCTCATGAAACTGGATGCAAAAATTCTCACCAAGATACTAGCAAATCAAATTCAACTGTACATTAAAACAATTATTCACTCAGATCAAGTGGGATTTATTCCTGGGCTGCAGGACTTGTTCAATATTCTCAAATCCATTAGTGAGACACACCACATTAATAAAAGAAAGGATAAGGACCATATTATCCTTTCAATAAATACAGAAAAAGCACTTGACAAAATACAGCATCTTTTCTTGATAAAAACCCTCAAGAAAGGAGGGATAGAAGGAACATAGCTCAACATCATAAACCCATACAGTGTTACACCTCAAATGTATTTCAAGTAAAAATAGCAGGTATAAAACTGGAGGCCCAAATGGCACTCTCAAAAATAGGAGAAATGTTTATGTGCATAAGAATGTGTATCTAAGACGGGTGTGGTTTCTACTCACCATTTTTTTGGTGCACCATGTATTTTTCCAAGCTCACTTTATTCATTGTTTTTCTTAGGACAAGTATTTCCTTTCCCTACTCCTGTACCTGATAAACATTTACCTGTCTTTCAAAACTCAGATAAAATATCATCTGTGAATCAAACTTCCCTGAGAGTTTCTGTGGCTTTTTTTTTTCTCATATGTTAATCCCTCATACCTGTAGCAAATAGATACTCAAAATTGCTTACTGGAGAAAGAAAAAAAAAAAAAAGAAATATCACAGAGTTCCTGTTTCTCCACATTCTCACCAACAATTATTAGTTCTGGTCTTTTTTATTTGCCATTCTGACAGGTGCAAGGTATATCTCATTGTGGATTTGATTTACATTTCCCTGATGATTAGTGATGCTGAGCACCTTTGCATGGGTCTATTGGCTATCTGTGTATTTTCTTTGGAAAATTGTCCATTTAATTCCTCTGACCATTTTTTAACATAATTGTTTGTGGGGTTTGCAGTTGAGTTTTATAAGTTCTTTATCTACTTTGGATATTAACCCCTTATAATATATATCATTTGCAAATACCTCCTCCTATTCAGTAGGTTGCTTTTGTTCATAGTTTCCCTTGCAATGCAAAAGTTTTTTCTTCTGTGTTGTTAACTATGTGGAGAAAAGGGACACTGTTGGTGGGAATGTAAATTGGTATAGCCACTGTGGAAAACAGTATGGAGGTTCCTCAAAAAATTAAAAATAGAAATACTCTACTATCTAATAATTCCACTACTTGGTGTTTACCCAAAGAAAACAAACACAAATTCAAAAAGATACATGACCCCTATGTTCACTGCAGCCTTATTTATAATAGCCAAGATATGAAAGCAACCAAAGTGTCCACTGACAGATGAATGGGTAAAAGAAGATGTACACACACATATGCACATATATCACAATGGGATATTACACAATCCTTAAAAAGGATGAGATCATGCCACTTGAGATAACATGCATAGATGCTATGCAGATAACATGGATAGATGGAGAGGGTATTACACTAAGCGAAATAAATCAGACTGAGAAAGACAAATACCGTATGGTTTCACACATATGTGGAGTCTAAATATCAAATGAACAAACAAATGGTAAGAATCAGACCTATAAATAAAGAAAAGTGATGGCTACTAGAGGAAAGGGTTGTGGGAAGATAGGCAAAATGGGTGAAGGGGAGTGGAACATACAGGCATCCACTTATGGAAGGAGTAAGTCATGGGAATAAAAAGCACAGCATAGGGAATATAGTCAGTAATGTTGTAATAGTGTTGCATGGTGACACATGATGGCAACATTTCCGGTGAGCACAGCATAACACACAAAGTTGTTGAATCACTATGGTAGACACTTGAAACTAAGGTACCATTGTGTGTCAACTATACTTAAATAAATAAAATATCAGTTAAGAGTAATCATACTCTTGTGATAGCTCATTAAACATTACAAATATATTCATATTTAAATTTGTGGCACAATTATGTAGTTGAAATAGAACCATTTGTTTGAAGTTAGAAATAAAGTCCACTTTAGATGTGTGCTTGACATTTATTTGCCATTTGAATACAGACATTATCTTCCCAAGTCTGACTTTAAGTGGTGACATGCATTTTTTTCTTAAACTTACTTCTCCCTGAAATAAAGAAGCTGTATGTCAACGACTTGTAAAGCAAAATATAATACAACTATAAAGGTCCTGGAAGAGTGTATGTTGCCATTGTTTTGTGGTTATCTTATTATAGCTCCAATACCCCCAAGGTCTGTGATGCAGAGAAGTTATGCCATTTTCATTTTACTTTCAAGGCCAAAGTGTATTAGGCTTGGTGGAATAATAAAAAAGGCTTGGAAAAATATCTACCTGATACAAATTTCATTTGAGCCACTTACTAGAAATATGATTTGGGTCAAATTATGCAGTTACATTGCGTCTCCATGTCCAATCTATAAAGTTAGAATATCAATAATTATCTGTTAAAGATGATTATTTATATAACACTTAGAATGATATTGGGCATTTAGTAGGTTTTTAAGTACAGCTAAGGAATGAATGCAGCTACTTTTATGACTCAAACATATAAATATCATTTGCCTCTAACAGAGAAGAACAAGTTACTGCAGATACAGGAAACAGGAAAACATATAATTAGTCTGGTTATCAGAATAGGATTTATTAAATAATCAATATATACTAATGCATATTAAATAATCAATGTATACTAATGGTTCTGGTTCAGAGACCAGAACCAGCTTTAGATTCTGTGTCTCCCTCTCTCTCTGCCCCTCCCCAACTTGTACTCTGTCTCTGTCTCTGTCTCTCTCTTTCTCTCTCTCTCTCAAAAATAAATAAATAAACAAATAAATAAATAAAACATTTTTAAAAATTAAAAAAAAAAAGATTGAGCATCCTTTTACCAATTTTCACTGCAATGAGCATAATTCATGTTATTATATATTTGTATTCAGTGCATTATTTATTAAATGTCTGAAAAGGTGGAAAAAAAACTAATAAAAAGTACCCTTCTCTGCACCCCTCTCACACCCTGTATATCCAAGAGACCTCTATAGAGCTTATGACTATTTCTGGCCAGAGAATAAGGGTTCAACTAAATAGGCAGAATTTATCTCGGGAGAGAACAGAATCAGTGAGCATTAGTTTCTATGGCACCTAACTTGCCTTTCTCTTAGATTCTCCCCAACACCCTTTATTAGAAAAGATGAGTTCTCTTCTCCCACAAAACTGTAAAGCAATGATGGAAAGGTCAGCAACAAGTTGCAGTTACAACAACCGTCTGATCAGACTTTATGTGAACACTACACTTGAATCAGGAGCAGCAATCAGGTAATTGCTATTAGCTAATTAGGTAAATACTATTAGCTAACAGCCATCTCATTCCCAATATCGGCAACACGCACAGCTTAAGGAAGACTTCAGCAGTGATCATTAAGGAATTGCAAAAGAAGAGAAGCAATGTCTGGGAATCATACATTCCAATTAGCTTTTCCACTTAAATCTAAGCTTCAATCAACTATCTGGAATGGAGTAACTGCATTTACGAATTCATAAATAGTAACATTGGTTATAATTCAGTCCTCCCTGGACTCTTTTGAGGTGTATGCTACAAAAAACACCAAGAGAAGGAATCCAAAAAGAAAAAAAAAATTAACAAGCCACTGCACAAACACAACAAAGCAACTGATAGCATCTGTGATATTTGGGCATCTACATTAGCTAAACTTTATCACTAAAATGAAAACTCAAAGTGTCTTGAAAATTTAAGTTGAATGTTTGTAATTATGAACAGCTAGAAGAAAAATTTAGCCAAACGTTTGACTGTTTTCAAACTTCCAAAAGTTTGTATAACAAACATAAAACAATCCAATTTCATCAACTGTACACACAATTTAAGTTAACAAAAGTATGCAAAAACATTATCAACCAGATACAAAGTTAAGACTGATTATTCAGGTAAAATTTTAGTATAAGATACTTTAAATTGAATCATATGAAGTTGCCATTTCTACAGGTCAGAAGGGTTGACTATCAGCAATTTCATATGACCCAACCTAGTAATAAACAGTTTTATATAATGAAGTTTTGTTTGTATCCTAATTTGTACTTGGTAAGATTAAAGAAATAAAAAATAAATAAAAACAACTAGTGCATTCACAAAAACTTGCCCGATTATTAATCAAGATACTGAAGCAATTAGGAGAGGTATGGGAGGGTACTGTGTATGTATGTATTTATTTATTGGCTCCATACCCAACACAGGATTGAACTCACAATCCCGAGATTATGAGTCCAATGCTCTACCAGCAGAGCCAGCCAGGTGCTCCTGGGAGGGCAAGTTAATTACCAGATAATTTAACAATGCAGTTGAGAAGGCTGTGGAGATCTTCAAGATTTACTAAATTTGATTTCCTTGAGAATGGCATCGATCCCAGAGGAGATCACTAAAATATTATCATAAATGCTTTACAAGCAACTCATCTACTCTTCAAGGATTTTCCCATCCCACTCCTCCAATGCAACAGTAGATTAATTTTGTCTAGTCAAAAAATACAAAGATTTTAAGCTCATGTGAGAATTTTATTGTCCTGACATTTGACCCCAAAGTGGAAGACCTTCAAAACTTCTGGCTGTTAAGGAGTTTAGTGGGTTCTAGAAAGGTAAGATCCATACTCTTAAGGGGTAGTAAATTTTTTAAAAATTAGATTTTAAATAAGGGGTGAAAAAAGAATAGAGTTTCAAAATTAAAAAAAAAAGGAGGGGGTGAATAGTAAAAGCTAGGCACAACAGTCACAGATGTAAGGTCACCTCCAGATGAGAAAGTCAGTGAGGAGTTAGCCAGGTTGGCAGATAGCATTCACAAATATGTGTTACTCTTGACTTGCATGTTGCACAAATTCCTGGTATGTACATATAAAGTCTTCTAGAAGGACTCACTATTCCTGATTGTACATGGCTACTAGCTGTTTTTAGAAATACTTTCTATCCTCTGAGCTCTCGGAAAAGCCAGTGCACAAATGTATCGACTTAATTTTCCCTCAATTTACCATTTTCTCCACAACATTACTCCTATATTGCAAAATATTTTGTGTTCAAATCATTTAGTTTCTTTTCAATCCTAATGACTGAATACACAACTGAAAAATAAAACTGGATTAGTTGCTTCAATTTCTCCTTGGAACAAAGCAAGGTATAAATGAGCAATAGTTTACAATTAAATATTTAATTAAGCATTAAATAGTTAAGCATTAAAGGATAAGGCTTTAAATCACTTTAAATATAAATCTTATGTTAGTAGTGTTAAAAAAAAATAAAGTCACTGTCTCCTTTTTTGATGGAATTTTCCAAACACACACACTTAATTATCTGTCAATAGCAAACCTTCATAAAGTAATAAATGTATGATGTCAGAAAGATCCCTGGATATCATCTTGAGGTATGCTAAATGTTCCCACAGAATTCGTGGTAATTTTCCACCCTGTGTTTTTTTTTTTTTTTATCCTTACTTCTGTGTGGAAAGAGTGAAAAAGGATAACACGATCTAGTCAAAACAAAATCCCAAGAGGTTACTTTCACTGCTTATTTCACTCTAACCAAATAAAAATTCATTTTGTACTTTTTGTCCCTTCAGGTCCAATTGAATTCAAAAGCAGCAAAGTTTGTCAGATAGACACATAACTGAAAGAAAATAACAAGCTTATTATGAAGGCTAAGGACATTTATAGAATTTTCATCAGGCAGGAAAACAGACACCGCAAATACTAAAAAAAAAAAAAAAAAAATGTCTAAGTTCACTAAATAATTCTCAAGGAGCATACACAGAGAAGAAAGATCTTTGGAACTTCTTGGGGAAAAAATGTCACTGAAGGAACAGTAAGAAGGAAGAAGTTGGGGTTAAGAAATAGTGAAAATGAAAAAAGTTTATAAAAGACACTTTCATTGGTAAGAAATTAACTTCAGAAATTATCATTTGAATACAATTATTAAGTATATTCTTTAGAAAAAAATATTTTTAGGCTTATTTTTACCCAACATCATTTTAGGAGATCCTCTCCCTCAAGGAGCTCAAAATATAAGTGCGAAGAGAACACTAATGTACATAAAAGACATGAAAATCATTATGGACTAAAACAAAAATGATCTAAAATGTTGTGTAACTACTAGGAAATACCATCAGTGCAAGTGGATGTGCCTAA
Organism: Herpailurus yagouaroundi; assembly: GCF_014898765.1. NCBI lineage: Eukaryota > Metazoa > Chordata > Mammalia > Carnivora > Felidae > Herpailurus > Herpailurus yagouaroundi. The sequence continues at coordinate 19,970,703 of NW_024412415.1, read as the reverse complement.
GATGTCACAATTTTTGGGTAATGACTTATTATATATAAAAATCAATAAGCTATGAAAAATTTACAACAGTAATATGTACCAATTTAGCCCCTCCAGGAACCTCTAGTGAGAGAGTCAAGTACTTAGAGAAAAAGGCAGAGGCTGGCTGTACAAGTTATAACTTCAACAAAGTCTGAGACTCATTGTTTTCAGCTGCAAATGTGTAGAAATGCCTAATGACCCAGAGTTGCCTCTAGAATTTAAATGCTATTAAACGTGTAGAACACTGTAAACGATAAACAGGCAGAACACAAGGAATGGTAGTGATGGCAGTCACAGACATCATCGTTGTCATCACCATCATCGTAGAAGAGAAATTCTGTATCATCAATTGTAGAGTGTAAATGCATAATTAATGGAGTACTGATTTTTATTAAAAACATTTTTTTAGTGTTTATTTTTGAAACAGAGAGAGACACAGAGTGTGAGCAGGGGAGGGGCAGAGAAAAAGGGAGATACAGAATCTGAAGCAGGCTCCAGGCTCTGAGTTGACAGCACAGAGCCCGACGCAGGGCTCAAACCCATGAACCGCGAGATCATGACCTGAGCTGAAGTCAGACACTTAACGGACTGAGCCACCCAGGTGCCCCTGGAGTACTGATTAACAGAAGGATGAAATTAATTTTTGTCACTGGATTTTTAGCTTGTTGAGGTAAAACTGGCAGTTAAAATGTATAATTTACCAGATCTTGGCAAATGTATTCGCCCACGTAACCACAACCACAGTCAAGAGAATTAACACATCTGGTGCAGCTGGGTGGCTCAGTTGGTTAAGTCTCCCACTTTTCAGCTCAGGTCATGATCCCAGGGTCGTAGGAGATTCAGCCCCATATCTGGGCTCTTGGACTCAGAGACTCTCTGTTCAGGGTGGAGCCTGCTTAAGATTCTCTCTCTCACTCTCTCTTAAAAAACAAAACAAAACAAAAAACAAAACAAAAACAAAAACAAAAACATATCCATCACCTCCAAAAGCCTTCTTGGACTTCTTGAAGTCAATTCCTCTTATCCTTTCCCTTTCTGACTCCCCAGGCAACCACTAACCTAATGTCTTATAGTGCTAGTTTGGTATTAGTTTCTATTTTTATTTTTCTATAATTATATAAAAATGAATAAAACTGTACACTTTTTAAAAAATTCCTTCAGTTAACTTAAGATTTATTCATGGTGTATACCAATAGTTCAATTCTTTCCAGTACTAAGTAGTATTACAGCCAAAGTATATATGCCACAACTTGCTTTCCTGTTCACTTGTTAATGAAAATTTGGTTTTTTAGTCTTTATCTATTACAAAGAAATCTGCTATAAATATTTGTGCATGAATCTTTCTTTTTAAGAAACGAATGGGATTTCCCAAGTGGCTGTACCACCTTAGATTCTCACCTGCCAAAGAGTTCCAGCTCCTCCTCATCCGTGACAATACTGGGCAACAGAAGCATAAGGTCTAAAGGAGACAACTGGAAGTGTACTATTATAAGCTTTTTATACTGCATGTGAAGTATAATATCACCGATAAGTTAATTGTGATAATTTAAAGATATATACTATACATCCTAAAGCAACTGCTAAAATAAGAAAATGAGATACAACTCCAAGTAGATCAGATGCAGTCATAATAGTTGACAGGTCCAAAAGAAAAAAAAAGAAAAAGAAAAAGGCTAGAACTGATATATGAATTCAGCAAAGTCACAGGATATAAAATCAATGTACGGAGATCAGTTACATTTCTGTACACCAATAATGAAGCAAGAGAAAGGGAAATCAAGAAATCGATCCCATTTACAATTGCAACAAGAACCATAAAATACCTAAGAATAAACCTAGCCCAAAAGGTAAAAGATCTGTATGCTGGAAGCTATAGAAAAATTATAAAAGAAATTGAAGACACTAAGAAATGGAAAAACATTCCATACTCATGGATTGGAAGAACAAATATCGTTAAAATGTCGATACTACCCAAAGCAATCTACACATTCAATGCAATCCCAGTCAAAATTGCACTGGAATTCTTCTCAGAGCTACAACAAACAATCCTAAAATTTGTATGGGACCACCAAAGACTCTAAATAGCCAAAGTAACATTGAAAAAGAAAACCAAAGCTGGAGGCATCACAATTCCAGACTTTGGCATGTATCACAAAGCTGTAATCACCAAGACAGTATGGCATTGGCACATAAACAGACACGTAGACCAATGGAATAGAATAGAGAACCCAGAATTGGGCCCACAAATGTATGGCCAACTAATCTTTGACAAAGCAGGAAACAGTATCCAATGGAAAAAAGACAGTCTTTTTAGCAAATGGTACTGGGAGAACTGGACAGCAACATGCATAACAATGAATCTGGACCACTTTCTTACACCATACACAAAAATAAACTCAAAATGGATCAAAGACCTAAATGTGAGATAAGAAACCATCAAAATCCTAGAGAAGAAAACAGGCAACAACCTCTTTGACCTCCAATACAGCAACTTCTTACTTGAACTATCTCTGAAGGCAAGGGAAATAAAAGTGAAAATGAGATACTGGGACCTCATAAAAATACATACATACATACATACATACATACATACATACATACATACATACAAACATACATACATACATACTTCTGCAAAGGAAACAATCAACAAAACTAAAAGGCAACCAATGGAATGGAAGAAGATATTTGCAAATGACGTATCAGATAAAGGGTTAGTATCCAAAATCTATAAAGAACTTACCAAACTCAACACCTGAAAAACAAATAATCCAGTGAAGAAATGGGCAGAAGACATGAATAGACACTTTTCCAAAGAAAACATCCAAATGGCCAACAGACACATGAAAATACGCTCAACATCGTGCATCATCAGGGAAATACAAATCAAAACCACAATGAGATACCACCTAACAGCAGTGAGAGTGGTTAAAATTAACAACTTAGGCAACAACAGAGGTTGACCAGGCCATGGAGAAATGGGAACCCTCTTGCACTGTTGGTGGGAATGCAAACTGGTGCAGCCACTCTGAAAACAGTGTGGAGGTCCTCACCACTGAGTACACCTGAGTAATAGCACTATTAGGAATCTTTCCAAAAGATAAAGAATGTGCTGATTCATAGGGGCACATGATACCCTATCAATGGACGAATTGATAAAGAAAATGTGTTTTATATACACTTGGCAATAAGAAAGAACGAAATCTTGCCACTTGCAAAAATGTGGCTGGAACTTAGCATGGTACCATGCTAAGTGATACAATTCAGTCAGACTGAGACAGATATCATATGTTTTCACTCATATGTGGAATGTGAGAAACTTTATAGAAGGCCATGGGGAAGATAAGGGGAAAAATAGCTTCAAACAGAGAGGAAGGCAAAACATAAGAGCCTCTTAAATACAGAGAACAAACTGAGGGTTGACGCAGGGTGAGGGAGGGAATGGGTGATGGGCATTGAGGAAGCACTTGTTGGGATGAGCAGTGGGTGAGTGTTGTACATAGGCAATGAATGATGGGACTGTACTCTCGAAACCAATGGCACACTGTATGCACTGTATATTAGCTAACTGGACAATAAGGTATATATTTTTTAAAAAGGCAGAGAAAAAAGGAGACAACTTATTCTTCTACTAATTATGGAATGGTGTTTCATTGTGGTTTTGCCTTCCTGAATGATTAATGACATTGAGCATGTTTTCATCTATTTATTTCCTATCCCTGCAAATGTTCTGTGTGCCTTTCAAAATAATACGTATTCTGTTGTTCTTGGGTGAAGTGTTTTAAGCAGCAGACCCACAAGAAATAGACCTATTTGTGTCTTCATATATCTAAAATGTATTTCTTATAGGCTGGATATTGTTGGGCTTTGCTTTTTTGTTCGATATGACAATCTCTGCCTTTTAAACCTAGTGTTTAGACTTTTCACATTGAATTTGATCAATGAAATGGTTAGGTTTTAATCTATCATCTTGCTATTTTTTAATTTTCCTGTTAGTTTTTTTTAACCCACTTTTCCCTTTTTTTCTGTTTTGGATTTTGAGTAGTTTTTATACTTAAAATTTATCTATTTTGCTGGTGTATTAAATATATTATGTTTGTTCTATAATTTTAGTGGACAGACTTTATAGTACACACCTTTAATTTATCATCAAATAGGGGTGCTTTAGTGGCACAGTCAGTTAAGTTTCTGACTTTTGGTCTCACACTACCTGAGATCAAGCCCCATTTCAGTCTCTGTACTAACAGCACAGAGCCTGCCTGGGATTGTTTCTGTCCCTCCCCAACTCTCTAAAAATAAATAAATAAATTTAGGAAAAAAAATTAAAATAAATTATCACAATCTACAATCAGTGTCATATCCTTTTAATCTTTCTGCAATTACCATATATTTTAATTATTACATGAGCAAGTAATAGTTATTATTTAAATACGGAGTAATCTTTTCAATAAATCAAAATATCATAATGGTTTATTATACTTGTCAATATAGTTAATAGTGGCCAATGTTCTTTATTTCTTTTTATGCATTTATATAAATCTACATTTTAATCTAGTATTACTTTTCTTCTGTTTGAATAACTTTCATTAACACTTCTTACAGCGCAGGTCAGAAAGAAAGGAATTCTTTCAGCTTTCCTATGTCTGAAAAAGCCTTTATTTTGCTCTAGAAATTATTTTGTCACATCTCGTTTTGAAAGGTATTTTCCCTGGGTATAGAATTCTACTTTGACAGTTTTTGTCCTACTCAATTATTACTAACATCATTTCTTATGAGAAGTATGCTGCCATCTTTATTTATCTTACTCTGCATATAATGTGTCTTTTTTCTCTAGAAGCCTTCAAGATTTTCTCTTCTCCCCTGGTTTTGAATAATGTGATGATGATGCATCTTAGTGTAATTTTTTTTTTTTCATTTTCTTATGCTAGAGGTTAAGCTGCTTGAGTCTATGGGTTTCTACTTTTGATCTAACTTGGTAACAAATGGCTATTATCTCCTCAATTTTTTTTACTGTACCGATCTTTCTTCTTTGTCCTTTAGAATATTCCAATTACATGGTTTTGGGAGCTTTAAATGGTCTCATTGCTGTATATATTTTTTTACTTTTTCTGTGTTTCTATTTTGCTATCATTATATCCTTAATAGTCCTTTCTTCTGTAATACTTAATTTATCATTCCTAATCAGTGTACTTTTAATTTTGTACATTGTATGTTTAGTTTATAGAAGTTAGGTTTGTCTTTTTTTTGTTTTTGTTTTAAATAGCTTCCATATCTCCATTTCCATATCTTGTTCTCATATGGGATTGTTTTACACTGACTTTTCCATGGTGCTCTTTGTGTGATTGGTTTGAACAAATGATCCTCACAACTGAATGAAATAGCATGGAAAGGGCCTTTACTGTGGTCATAGAAGAAAATGAGTGTTGGTTCTTTTACTCAACTTGCTAGATAAAATCGTTAGAAATTATCTATTGGCCTCTCATCTGTAAAATGACAATAACAACAATGCTTTGTAAAGCATTGTGAAGTGTAATATATGTGACAGGAAGGGAGACAGAGTAAATAGCTACACAAATATAAATGCCTATAATTATGATATTTTCAATGATTTGAGTTTTAGATTCTCCTTCCTAAACATTAAGATTTCTTCAAAACGGCACTTGCCTATTAGAACTTTTTTTTTAATGTCCTGTGGTGAGATACATTTAAATTTTTTTTAATGTTTGTTTATTTTTGAGAAAGACAGAGACAGGATGCAAGTGGGTTAGGGGCAGATAGAGAGGGAGACACAGAATCCGAAGCAGGCTCCAGACTCCGAGCTGTCAGCACAGAGCCCGACATGAGGCTCCAACTCATGAGCTGTGAGATCATGACCTGAGCTGAAGTGAGATGTGCAACTGACTGAGCCACCCAGGCACCCCTCTATTAGAACTTCTTTTGTTCAGCTTTCAAATATTATCATACTTAAATACCCTTTATTTAGAAAAAAATAACTCTTCTATTGTCAAAGCTAGCCAAAGCGGCAACACCAGGCAGACTTGCCCATTCTCCCCTAACTTGTAAGGATGGACTCTCTCTGTCCCCAGCTGATAAGGGGGGGGGGGAGGGGGGCTCTTAAGGGGAAGTAATCATCTTTCATATTAACCTCAATGTCTGTAGTATCAAGAGTGAATTATTTCCCTAAAGATTGTCAGATATGGTACTGAAAAAAAATGCCCAGGAAATCAAATTTTCACTTTATTGTTCTGGGTCATTAGAGATCTGCAAACTTCCATTTTGGCAAAATATGACTATCATGGTGATCTTCTTTTCCTGCCTTCAAAATGGTTGGTCTACACATGGGGTACACCCAAGAAGTAGGAGGAAGAACCAAGTAGAGGTTGACTGGAATTGTAATCTTTGAGTCTCAAAAACACTTGAAAGATCCAGATGGTTCTGGTGCCTTGACTAGATATAGTCTACTCAGGGGCAATTGCTTTAACCTACAAAGCCAAATTAGTCACCAGGAGACCACCAGGATTTTCCTCCTTCCCTTCCTCACACAAAGCACAACTGATGGGTGTAAGGTGTTCTTATCACATAATGACCAATAAAACATAACTTGTATGCTTTATTTTATAAAGATGAATTGGACTAATTGGTTAAAATGCAAGGAACCTTCCTGGCAAAAACTCTTGAGTGCTAGAGTTGAGAGACACATGGCCACAGGGCCAAGGCCGTTATGGACCACATCGAAGTTAATGATATGAAAAGCTATTTCATAGTGGTCAGGAATCAGACCAGAGTAGAGAGGGGCGAAGGAAGAAGAAAGAGAAGTGGGAGGGAGAGCAGGAGGGATAGAGTGGCAGGATAGATGGAGGGAAAAGAGAAATAAGAAGTGGAGACAGGGAAAAACAGATACAGGTGAACAAACTGTCAGAGGACAGAGAGGAAAAAAAGAGCATATTGACTGCTGCCATTTTGGAGTTCTTGTTTGCCTTTTCCTGGATTCCTGCAGGGGCTTTCTGTGTCTGTGTAATAAAATCTGTTTCAAAATAATCCCTTTTCCATCGACTAGTTTAAGTATAGCACCCTTATAGAATAGTCCTCACTGCCCCCAAGGGTTTGCTGTTTTTAATGCAACTGCTTCCTCAAGATTTGGGGGATTGTGTTTAAATTCTATTTAATTCTCAGTTTGCAACTAAGTATAAGGCCTTTTATACCTTGGCCTATGGACTATCACAGTGCTATCTCCAAGTATCTGTCCTGATCTGAAATTTTAGTGTTTGTTGACTGGCAATCAACTCTCTTTGGAGACCTTAAGTTCACACTTCAGTGACTTCAGCCCAAATCTGTTTCCACATACTCTTCCTCTCCTTATTACAAAACCCTTAGTTTCTGGTATGAAGCAGTGATAAAGTAAAGCTATTCTACTGACTCTGCTGTGTGGATGGGTAATGGCTCAATCTCATTTACTAAGTAAAAGGCAGTACTGGTTATTATATCTCCCTACTACCAGGCATACTCACAATACAGACAATGATTAGTAAAAGAATTTCTAATCCCACAAAGTGTGACTAAACTCTTTGATTTAGACAGTTATGGAACAATCTTCGTGACAAATGACTTCTTGATGTTAACACCATTGTTGTAAGCTAGCACAGACAACTGAGGAAATATTCCTTTCCCAAGTAGCCCAGAAAAGGCCTGTGCTAGTGATCTAGGCAATAAATCAAATCACTGATCACATGCAGGTTGTCATTTTAAAATATTGATCTGCTGTGCTATGGAGATATTTGTATTTAATTGTAGCATTTAAATAAGCTATCTCCTATAGAGCTTGGTTTATGCTTAATTCCTACTCAGCCCTCAGCTGAGCAGCACATGAAAAGGTGGAGAGCCATGGGCCTGAGGCACCCTGTGTGCCCCGTATCTGGTTAGCTGTAAATTGAACATGGCTGACATTCTTCAAATGGATCAATGCAATTACGCCTTTCTAAACAATTTTATGAGTTTCTAGTGCTTACATGTTAAGAGTCTGCATGTACAGGGGCGCCTGGGTGGCGCAGTCGGTTAAGCGTCCGACTTCAGCCAGGTCACGATCTCGCGGTCCGTGAGTTCGAGCCCCGCGTCGGGCTCTGGGCTGATGGCTCAGAGCCTGGAGCCTGTTTCCGATTCTGTGTCTCCCTCTCTCTGCCCCTGCCCTGTTCATGCTCTGTCTCTCTCTGTCCCAAAAATAAATAAACGTTAGAAAAAAAAAAAGAGTCTGCATGTACAGTGTCTCTTAAAAGAAATTTTATTGACTAAAGGTAGGGAGTAATTTTTTTGCACAGTGTCCATGGTGAAACAGATTCACAGGGGCTAAAGGGCTTCTGGATGTCAAAAGGCATGTTTATCCAGAAAAGTTCTGGAACTTAAGTTTATCAAGTTGTAGTCTAGATGGCTTTTTGGTATTATGTGAAGTCACTCTTCAAGTCAGTACTTTCCACTGGCCTTGTAAGTACAGCGATTTGCATAAAGGGGCACTTAGGAAATGTGGGTGGAATTTGATATCCACTAAGCAAGTGGAGGTGGTTGTCTAGTCAATTACATAAGTAAGGTGTTTAAACACCATTGCTGTGCTTGTTCAACACCGCCATAAATAATGGGAATATGTTTGTCCTCCTACCACAGGCATTGTGTTGACTAGACTATGTTATTAAAATAATTTTTTAGGGGCACATGGGTGGCTCAGTTGGTTCAGCATTGGACTTCAGCTCAGGTCATCATCTCATGAATGGTGGGTTTGAGTCCCACATTGGGCTCTGGGCTGACAGCTCAGAGCCTGGAGCCTGCTTCAGATTCTATGTCTCCCTCTCTCTACCCCTCCCCTGCTCACACTCTGACTCTCTCTCTCTCAAAAGTAAATAATAATCATTTTTTAAAAATTACAATAATTCTTTAATACAAATTAAAAAAAATAACAAAGGGGAACCTTCCTGCTCTGTTTGTAGAAACACAAACAGGTACAGTCACTCTGGAAAATAGTATGGAGTTTCCTAAAAAGTTAAGTATAGAATTATCCTATGATCCAGGATTTGCACTACTAGGCGTTTACCAAAAGAATACAAAAATACTAATTCAAAATGATACATGTTTCCTGATGTTTATAACAATCTATACAATAGCCAAATAAGTAAAGAGCCCAAGTGTCCGATGACTGATGAATGGATAAAGATGTGAGACATACACACAATGGAATAGTATTCAACCATGAAAAATAATGCAATCTTGCCATTTGCAAATGACATGGATGGAGCTAGAGGGTAATACGGTAAGTGAAATAAATCAGAGAAAGATAAATACCATATGATTTCACTCATATGTAGAATTTAAGAAATGAAGAAAGGGGAAAAAAGAAAGAGAGAGGGAAACCAAGAAACAGATTCTTAACCGTTGAGAATTGATGGTTACCAGAGGGGAAGTGGATGGGGGATGGGTAAAATAGATGATGAGGATTAAGGAGAGTACTTGTGGTGAGCACCAGGTGATATATGAAAATGGTGAATCACTATATTATACACCTGAAATTAATATTACATTATATGCTAACTAAAAATTAAATAAAAACTTTAATTAAAAAATAACACATGTCTGCCAGCTTCCCTATAGGAGGGAGTCAGCATGAAGTTTTGTTTTCATTTTATAATTTAGCAAAAACAAAGTACCAACTATCAACCTTAGAGTCTTGAAAGAATAGTATCTACATAACATAAATGTAAGCCTCTTAACTCCAACATTTTATTCAAATAGGCAGATTATACTGCCATTTTCTCTCTAAAATCCACCAGAAGAAACTTACACCTTTTCCTCCTGGGGAAATGATTTGTGCTAAGCATAAAACATTTCATTAACTATAGCATAGGAAAATAATATCGAATGTCATAATTAATTATTAAATGATCAAATATACAACTTACTAGGATCAAAGAGCAAAGATAACAAGCACCTTAGATTTATGTAATACTTTATCATTTCAAAGCACTTTCATATAGGTTATTTTAATTAATAGTCATATGATGCTTTAAAACTTGTATGTGTTTACAACCCCTCCTAACCTGTATTTCTGCAAGAGCTCAAATGGTCATGCCTCTGTTCTTGGCAGAAACCTTCTAGAGTGCCCCATTCTTAACTCATACAACATCCATAGTCTTATGAAGATTAAAATTTTAAACTTCTTTTTTTAACTCAAGGTAAGAGAGGTAAAATTAAAATAGAAATTACTTAGCATTAATCTCTTGAGAGTATCAGATTGCCATTAATGAGGGGTTATTAAACTTTCAAACAAAAAACGTTTGAAAAATTACTTCATTTTCATTTTCATCTTATCAGCCTTGTGAGTGCCTGCCTTCTTCAGGTCAAAGGACTTTTCCCAAGAGAATAGTTTAGGTGTCAGAAAAAATACTCCTCTTTATTTTTACTTGCATCTTCTTTGTGGCTTCAGAACAGGGGATTGCTTTGTAGTCTTGGCTCTACCTACCCAATAGTCTTTTCACTAAAATGAGGGAGTTGAATAAAACAATCTCTCAGATCTGTGCTAATTTTAGTTCTCTAATTCTTTTCAGTAATACTTTCCTTTTACAGCATTTTGTTCATTAGTCTTCTCTTGGCCTCACTATTCAGAAGAGATTTTTTTGACATGAAAACATTATTTCCATGTTTGCTATAAAGTCCTGAATCTTACCACAAGGGATGTGATTATGTTATTAATGCTAATAATTACAATTAATAATGATACTGCCATTTTTAATGCTTACCAAGTGCCATAAAATCTATACACATAATCTCAATAGGACAATCCTGTGAGGTATATATTGTTACTATTTTTCATAGTGAAAAAGCTAAAGCATAGAATTTAATTACCCAAAATGCAAACTATAGCCATACTATTCATAAGATATCCTATTTTCAGAATGTCAGGACACGTTTTTACCTCCAGTTCACAGGGCAGAACTGTCAAGGTAGTGGGAGGCATGGATGAGCTCATCTATGATTTGTATGCATTTTTCAAAATCTTCACATAGATTCAATATGAACTCATTTTCTTCTGCAAAAGAAAACTCCTTATAAAAGAAGATGAATTTGAAATTCTCATGCCTTTCATGGTAAAATGAAAGCATGCACAGGTAGATTCAAAATAATATTTTCTGGAACCAGCAATGTAGAAACTCACTATTATGAATGGAATGGTGGAGTTCTAGAAACCAGCAACAAAAAGACTTACTGCTGAAAATTTAGGCATTTGTTTTTGGTATTCTAGATGGGACAAATAGAAAACATGTGTGAGTATAACTTAACACTCACACATAGTCTGTAGAGCAAAAAATATTGTGAAAATATTATGCAAATTATATGTGTGTGTGTGTGTGTGTGTGTATATATATATATATATGATATGAACAGCAGAGCGCAATGGGTTTGAATTTGAATTTCTCCTTCCTTGAAAATAGTGTTGCTTAAAAAATAGATATATTGTTATTGCCATTGTAGATAATGCATCTTCTCAAAATAAAAACCAAAGGCATAGAGTACAGTGAATTATATGAAAACTTCCCCCAAATACAGATAATTCTTGTCTCAACTGTCTATTCCAGTATACTCTTCTGTATACATGCCCCATCAATTATGAGGCTTTCTATCTTGTCTGGTGGGAACAAACTCAATTCCTGACCTGGATGAGCATCGGGCAGGCACACCTAGACCTTCTGGATAGTCCTTCTCGTGTTCTTGGGTAGTGTCCTCACATGTATGCACTTATCATCACATTATTCAGCTGATTTCTCAAGGGAACCCCTTAGGGCATTAAAGTATTACAATAAGTATTTATACTATTGTATTCCTTTGTATGGATGCTTTATTTCACACACATAACTGGCAATCTATAGACAAAACATCTCTAGAACTTGGCTGTTGCTTGACATGTCTTGTGTTGACTCTCATACTGTTTTATTTAATTCTACTTATCAATTAAATTCAGATTTCCAGACTTTTTAATTCTAGCCAAGAGGGAATAATGGACTTGAGATACCTTCCCACACAAAAAACCAAAAAGTGGACAAAGTGAATGGTTTTTAATATACTGGAGATGTGCCAGGAAAGGACAGTGATCCCAAGGAAACAAAAAACAAATAAGGTGAGTCTTATGATTACTTCAGTTAACTGCCTTGAGGTGGTTTTCAGGTCACTGTGCAAGGAGAAGGAACTCAGGTGGAGTCCACTGGTCTCTGAGTGAAAAACACAGAGCCAAAATCCAGGAAGACCAAGGCAGCTAAAGGCCACAGGCATAATGTCAAAAAGAACTGAACAGAAGGAAAAGTTTGACAATCTGCAGAGGGTTCCTCTTGAGTAATCAAGTAAGTCATGATAAGACATATTGAAACCACTCAAGGCCCAGGTAAGAGGCATCAAAAGAATTACAAATAACAGTGCCCAGCACTGACCAACACCAGAAATAGTGCTTGTTTCTACCTGGAAGACTTGAAAAATTTATCATTCATGAGTCAGTGGGGAAACTACACAGTAGAGTCTTGCTTCAGTATTGAGGAATAATTAGCCCAAAGTTGAGCACTATTTCATTTCAACTTAGCAAATTCTAAAAGCAACATCCAAAAAAAAACCCAAACTGTTTCCATGTAACTTAATTATTTTTCACAGCAAAGCTCAGAAATATTTATAGGATGCCAGAAATATCCATCAACCAGCAAGGTAATTTTTGCAATCTGGCATCCTATATAAAGTTACCAGGCATGTGAAGCAGCAGGAAAATATGACACATAATGAAGAGAAAAATCTATCAGGCAAAACTTACTAAGAATGGACAGAGATGTTAGAATTGGCAGTCAAGGACATCAAAACAGTTTTAAGTTGTGCATGTGTTAAAAAGTGAAGTAGAGAAAGACAATTTAAAGGGAATAAGAAGTGAATATTTTCAAAAAGCACATGTGATAAAGGACTATTATCCAAAACATTCAAAGACTTTTAAAACTCAACAATTAGAAAAAAAAACACCTCTTCTTTAAAATTCTTATAAAAACCTCACCAAAGAAGATATACAGATGGCAAATAGGCATTTGAAAGAATGCTGCATGTCATATGTCATCAGAGAAATGACAGTGAATACAATATACCACGATGCACCTATCATAATGGCCAAAGCCTGGAACACAAACAATACCAAATGCTAAAGAAGATTCAGATGAACAGGAACCGTCATTCATTGCTGGTGGGAATGCAAAATGGTACACCCACTTTAAAAGACAGTTTGATTGTTTTCTTACAAAACTAAACATATTCTTACCATACAATCCAGCAATTATGCCTCTTGGCATTTGCGCAAAGGAATTGAAAACTTATGTTCACACCAAAACTTGCATATGAAAGTTTATAGCAGCTTTATTCTTAATTGCCAAAATTTGGAAGCAACCAAGATGTTCCTCAGTAGGTCAACAGATAAATAAACTGTGACACAGCTAGACAATGGAATAAAATTCAGTGCTAAAAAGAAATGAACTATCAAACCATATAAAAGACATGGAGGAAATAGAATGTCTATTACTAAGAGAAAAAAGCCAACATGAAAAGGTTACATACTGTGTGATTCCAACCCTTTGACGTTCTTCAAAAGATAAAACTATGGAGACAGTAAAAAGATCACTGGTTGTCTGGAATTCTGGGATAAAGGGGGTGAATAGGTGGAATAGGTGCAATAGGGGGATGAAGAGGATTTTTAACGCAAAGTACTCTAGAATTAGACTATTTTTCCAAGAGTCAGTTGCTCTAAGTTTGCCATAGTCCTGTCCTTTTTTGTTGCCCTTATCCTGCTTGATTCATTATTTTACTGCTTTTGAGGCTTGAAATTATGACTGTCAATTGACTTTTGCCTTCTGTTAACAAATGAAGGAATATAAAAATGGTTCCTTCTATCAGTGTGAAGGGAGGAATCATCCAAACTCATTCTATAGCACCCACTGTTATTTAGTCCCAACAAACTTCCCAAGTCTATTTCTCAACATTTCCCTCATCAGCCCATATACACAAGAAGAGCTTTTCATTTCTTACTCACTATTGCCTATATTCCCAAACAAGCTGGAGGTGTTAAGTTCACTTACTTAGCATGTTAACAAGATCCATGTTTAAACCATCAGCACAGAAAGGAGGAAAGAAAATGAAATGACTGTCCTTAAATTCAGGGTTAGGAATTTTCATTTCTACCAAATGCTAAGTGGAAGTAATTTTATGTCTCTAGAAAGAAAAGAACCCATGTCAGAAAAATAACTTTTTGCTGTTTAGTGTAAAATATAAGACACTTAAAAATAAATGACCTCCCAGATAATGAGAGGTTGTAAAAGTTATCATCAACCATTTCATCATGGTGTAGGTGGGATGGGCCAAATCCTGCCCAAATCTATTGCCTTTAGACATAAGTCTTCAGACGTCAAAATATTGGTCAATCAAGCCAGTAAATTCCTCATTGCGTTGGGTCAACCCAAGTTACAAAATTATTTATTCCTTTTTCTCCTGTAAAGTCACCCCAACCATGCCACCTTTTGTTTGAAATACTCTTTTTACTCACTTGCTTCCAAAGATAAAGAATAAAGAATATAAGAGTATTAAGTGACTTCATAACAATCTTACTTTTAATATTTTTTTGCATAGATAGTATGAGATACTTATTGCTTCTATATTTAGCATGCCTCTACTAAATTTATTCCCAAAAGCATTAACAAGCATAATATTTTCACACTATGTACTTACAAGTAAAACTTCTCATCCCATACTGGATTCAAGTTTCCAAAAATGGTTTTAGTTCTTCTTTTGTTCTTTCCAACTTGAACAGTAACATATGGGTCACTAGACCCTGTTTTGTCTTTTGCCTGCAAGCCTTGTGCAGAAACCACTGAAATAAGCCAAAATGGACATTTTAATATAAAGATTTCCTCAAACAAAAAAAGGGACTATTTATGATGAAGCATTTTCTAACACATTGTACACTGGGTTTACAGATGCACTTCCAGGGCTTCTATTATGAACATTAGGACTTAAAAAAAATACTTAATGTAATAATTAAAATGCTAAGTATTAAAACCTTCCTTGAATATTTGCTTTTGCTTGTAATGAATATTAACTATATACATACACTTTCATATACACATCAGCTATATACTTATATATAGATTACTGCATATACACATAGAGAAATGATGATGCACATACAGTATGCAAAAGTTTATCCAACATAATCCAAATGTCTGTAATTTAAACTGTACTTCTATTTATGAGCTTGCTGTTACTATTTTTTTTAAGTTTGTTTATTTATTTTGAGACAGACAGCATGAGTGTGGAAGGGGTGGAGGGAGAGGGAGAGAGAGAATCCCAAACAGGCTCTGCACTGTCAGCAGAGAACCTGATTCGGGGCTTGATCTCATAAACCATGAGATTATTACCTGGATCCAAACCAAGAGTCATATCACCCCAAGTTTGCTATCACTATTGATCAAGTCAACCTAGTAAATAAAAAGCTTCTTTATCTTATAAGTGCCATATGAGTAAGTTAAGATGCTTGGTAAACATTAACACAACATGCATGCACTTGTTAATGTTGTAAGCAACTTCAGGAGTTCATATTTTCAGACATCACTAAGCTCAAATTGCCTTGACTCTAGGATCAATTGTTTGAGGGGTATTGATCATGGACTAAGTAAAATAATGTGTGTTTTCTCATTAAGAAAAACTGACTAAAGAGATTTTTAGCTACTCTTGTAATTTATCAGTGTCAGACAGCTACAAAGCTAATCTCTTGGAAATTGTAGGGCATTGATGAGTCTATTGTAAAAGACAACCTTCTTCCTCTGGAAGAGTTTTTGATTAGAACAACCAACAGACTGAAATTACTTCAATTGTCTAGTATATATATGAGAACTTTGAAATACAACTACACTGGTCAATACTGACAAGAAAGAAAAATTCTACTTACTTTACCTATTATTCTTATTATTAGCAGTGATTTCTAAGACATGTGAAAATCTCAGTGTGGAATCGAAATTTTAAAGATAACTACTTTTACCTGTAATGGTTATTTTTGCTGACCACTTAGATGTCCCATCCAGTACACTCTGCTTGGCCGCTTTTGTGTACTGCACGAAATCTTCTTTAGAAATCTGAAACATTTCCTGAATTACTTCAAACACCTCTGGCCTGTTTTTCTCCCTAATCTTCATTCTTTCTTTCATAGCTGTAATGATGGTCTGTGTCTTGTCTTCGGCACCATGCTTAGAACTCTTTTCTGCTGCTCCTATAATGGAAAAATCAATGGTGATGTACATGTATGTAAAGTTACTTTGTGATAGCCCGAGGGAGGGAGAAAAAGAAGGAATATGAGAATGAATAAATGCTTTAGTTTTAAGGAGAGATCAGGACAAGATCAGGACAAACAAATATTGCTGGACAATATTCAGAACTAGTCTTTTGAGTTAATGGCAAATAAATGGACTTGCATGATTCCCAGTATTTTTCTGTTGTTATTTGATGAAATCAGGGGTTGTAGAAAAATGTCATCTAAATTTTCAAAACAGAATGCACACAATAATGATATTATATACTCCACATATATACCACACACAAATGTGAGAAATAGATTGTATATGTAAGGCAAGTGTCATTCAAAAATCAGAATTTCAAATACTTGTGTGCAAAGTGCTTACTTTTAATGATGGAATTTATCATAATTGAGTGCTTAAATTCTTCTTATAAAATAAACACCACCACTCTCTCATATATATTGAAATATAGTGTAAGATTTTACTTGCAACTAAATTGGAAACCACTGGGCTAGGTGATCTCTAAATACCTGACAGACCACAGACGTGAACTCTCATTCTGTGATATGGCCACACTTGTCAACAGGTTGAATTATTTCTACTTAAAACCCTTTTTGATTTCTAGTAATTTGGTGATTGGTCTCAACTTTCTGGGCATTTTTATTTATAAAGCCAATCCTTTTGGCAGTGAAGGATTTCCAAAAGTCAGTTCTTGGGTCCCTCACATTCTCCAACTACCAGCCAGATACTCTCAATGTTCTGTGTGGCCTGTGGGTTGCACAATATTATACAACAGGTAAACAGCAAACCATGATTCCAACTCTCATGGTTCCTTAGTGAGAATGAAATGAGAATGCAAAACCCCAGGTACCAATACTGCAGGAACTGCCACCGCTGAAACCAAATATTTTTTGGATCAGAACAACTGAGATGTTGTGAAAAGAATAAAAACAAAACAACAAAACTCATGTTCATAGCTAGCAACAATTCCAATTTTCATCTAAATGACTGTATTATCCAACTTACAATTTTTTGAAATATTATATTCCTGAAATAGGCATACTAATATCTAGTGAAACATTTAGAGACTAAGTGGTATAATTCAAAAGAAATTTTTAATGTTTACTTTTGAGAGAGAGAGACACAGAGAGAGAGACAGAGAGAGAGAGAGAAGAAGAAGAAGAAGAAGAAGAAGAAGAAGAAGAAGAAGAAGGAGGAGGAGGAGGAGGAGGAGGAGGAGGAGGAGGAGGAGAGAGGGGGACACAGAATCCAAAGCAGACTCCAGGCTCTGAGCTGTCAGCACAGAGCCAGATGCAGGGCTCAAACTCATGAACTTTGATATCAGGATCTGAACCGAAGTCAGACACTTAACAGACTGAGCCGTCCAGGCATCCCTAAATGGGATAATTTATCTGCACCATTTCTACCACAAAGGATAGCTTCAGTAATGTTCTTTGAATATAAGTCTTTGCATGTTAAGCCCAATTTAAGCATAGAATCTAAGACAAAGAGGAAGAGGTCAGCTGTTAACTTTCCTTATAATAAATTCATAATCAATTTAACAGGAGTACTTTAGTGAAAAACTGCATTTATTTAAAAGTGTAACATTTGTTTCCTAATGTGGGAAAAATACATTCATAATAACCAAGATGTAATTAGAGAAAGTTAAAGGGATGAATATTTTAATGATAGAAAGAGCATATTCCCTGTCTTTATCATTAAAAAACAAACCTTTGAGTCTTAAACCACATTAAAAAATACTAAAAATGAAAGCATTGCATTTAAAGTAATTTGAAAGGACATTATAAATGTCCCAGTCATCTGTTTAAACAGGCCCTGGAACAGCTACACATTAGTAGATTACACATCCTTTAACAATTAACCATGCTTGTAATTTATCAGTAATGATTTAACTGCACAGTGCATAATTCTTATACAATGAAATTAGTTTAGGCTACATTTAATAGTTCCAGCTACCCAACAGGCATATTGTACTTCAAGTACTGAAATATTCATTAAATAGAAAGACAGTGGAGGCTTGAAAAAGTTACCGCAAGATTCAAAATACCCCAAAAGTTTGGTATGTGACAGCCATCCTAAGAATGAATGTTTAACAGGTTAAAAGTGCCATAAAACGTAACTCTCCTCCAATTTCTAAGTAACTATTATTGCTTTGGCTATTAGTGTTCCCAAAAGACTATAGGAAAAAAGTGTTAACGTTCTTGAGAGTTAAGTATATTTTAAATTATTTCTCTAAATTCAGGAAGAGCCAGCTGACCACTACCCACAAAATAATGCCCATTCAAGCAACAAGTGTCAAATTCAAAGGTAGAATATCAAGAAATTTTTTATCTAAAGGAATCAAATTTCTAAACTCAACAACTGCCTCTTGAATTTTTTTTAAAGAAGTATATTAGGTAAACTTGACAATTATCTGTGAAATCCTTCACCAATGCCCTTGATGTTGGAGTAGAACACTGTAATACGTAGAAAAGAGACCAGTCATAAACTTTGAAACCACTATTCTGGGGAGAGCAGAGGATCAGAGACTTCTATTTAAACCTTTTCTCTGTTATTCCTAGAAAAGATACGTGGAATTTTAAAACTTCTACTTTCACTCTAACATGTTTGGTCTGAGGGAAATGATTCAACTTAAGTCTATCTACTTTGGCCATATAAAGAAAAATCTGTAATTAATTTTTGTCACTGATCTACAAGTACTTTACATTGCCTTACTGTTTTTCAAACCCACATACCTCCTCTGAGTTTTCTAATGAAACTGTTCCTGAAATAGCTGCGATTTGCCATGAATTTCTAACCCTTTGGGTCTATTGTTTTCATTCAGACTTAGTCTGCTTATCTCAAAGTCATCAGATATAAACAAATTTGCATTTATATGACTCTTCCTTCAAAGTGTATTATAGAAGGTCTGGTAGCTGCACAGAAATACAGTAAATAATATGTCAACAAAGGAAGAACCGTAAATGAGATCAAAAGAGATAATGTACAGGAAAGCACTTTACAAAGTGTAATACATTATCCAAATGGAATGCATCATTGTTACTTTTTAAATTTTTTTAACGTTTATTTATTTTTGAGACAGAGAGAGACAGAGCATGAACGGGGGAGGGGCAGAGAGAGAGGGAGACACAGGATTGGAAGCAGGCTCCAGGCTCTGAGCCATCAGCCCAGAGCTTGACATGGGTCTCGAACTCATGGACCGCGAGATCGTGACCTGAGCTGAAGTTGGATGCCCAACCGACTGAGCCACCCAGGTGCCCCTATCATTGTTACTTTTAAAAACACTTAATTGACAAACCAGACAATACAATTATGCACAACAAAACTGCAAGAGATTTCATCCTCAGACAGAGGCAAACTTATCCCACAGGGTTTCCTTCTACAAAATTTAAAGGGACAGCAAATCAGAACCGTTACTTGTCTCTATAATTTTTATTATTACCAAAAACATATAAATTTCATGTGAAATTCACAATTTTACCACCTTTACACAGCAATTGATAATTTCAGTGTTTCTTTCAGATACATACATATAATAACTGCAATATTCTCTCTTGGTCTCAATCTCTTCTCTTTCTTATTTTTCTCAATAGCTATTACAAAACATTTCTACTTTCTTCAAGTCACTTACCTCACTCCACTAACCTCCATTCTTAATGTATGATTTTATCTCTTCCTTAACAGAAATAGGGGCTTCCCTAACACAGTGGTCACATTTTCCTCTCCCCTATGGGAAAACAACAAAAACAAAAGCAACAGCAAAACAAAACCTGACCTGTAATATTAGCAGATTTCTGTGGTGTAAATACTCCTACCACAGCTGATTTCAAGCCACTACCTTGCAAAATTCTTAACTATTTATCATCACTGACCCAATTACCTGTGTATTCATTTATCTTACATGCTAGCCTATAAGGCCAATCTCAACTAAATATGTATTCCAAGTATCACGCATGCTGCTTACAAAATAGGATACACTCAAAAAACAGAGAAGACAGAATATTTCTTGGGGAAACCTAAAATGATTGCCATATTGGGTACTTAATTTGGCTACAGGTTCAATTTTATGTGTTAGGAATTTTGTACACACTCTCACCCTGAGGTCATGATCCTGGAAGACACAAAAATAAATTCAGTGTAAAATGTTATGTGTGCTGTGGAATCTTACGAAGAGACAAAATACACTGGGCATTTGGCTTCGGGTTTGGAATTTTCAAAAACAAAGGCTGTGTGCCCATCACTAGAAAGCAGCAATTGGTTGGCCTATATACCTCATGCACTTATAGTGAGCGTAAAACAAGGGCATAAGTCCAGATATAAATGGAAGAAATGCATCAAGGAAATCACTTTTAAATAAGGCAAAGGAGCAGAGTGGCTCATGATGCTCGTATGCTAGAAGGCAGACACGTGTGAATCCTGACTTGCCACTTACTACCCATTTGAAATTGGGCTACTTTATCTCTGTAAACCTTAGTTTTCTCACCTGAAAAACAAAAGGAAATAATAGTATCTTTCTTAACAGGGTCATGGTAAGGATTAAATGAAATAATGTTTAAGTTTCAATTCTAATAATTAAGCAAGTATAACATCTAGATGTCATAAGGTGAAGATACAAATACTAATTAAAGAATTATACATTAAAATGGAATTTGGGGGTTTTAGCTATATGATTACTTGGCCTGTGAAACAACTTGTAAAGTCTCCCCATTAACAGTGCCATACCCAATATCAGCCATGTGCTAAATGCTCTGTAACTATTTGCTTGATTAGAGCCAATGAAGCACTTAAAGATTTAAGAAAATTTAAAGTTCAGAGAAACAAAAAGATATTATTATTACAATATTTTTATTTTTCATATCCAAACATTTTTACCTGCATTTGAAGCTGGTGAACTCAGAGTAGGCAGGTGGTTAATATGCATGAAATGCATGCAGGTGGTCTGATACTGAGGTGGTTCTCTAGGAGTCCCTAACATAAGAAACTTCATAGTTTTTCTTTCCTTTCCCAGTATAATCCTATAGGTGGCCTGCTCATGGTGCTTGTGTTTTTCTTTCCCATGAAATCATGTAGGTGGGCACTTGGCTGGTGGCTAGTATTTTCTATCTTTTCTCTTTAGCGGCTTTACATTCAAGATAATCTTAACCCTCCTCTCTTAATATGCCTTGAATCTTTCCAAGGAGAAGACCCACAACACCCCTAGTCTTCAAATCAGCCGTAACCTCTACTCTTAATCAAAGCCACACACTCCACTCTATTTCGCAAACACAACAAAGGACTGACATTTAACACAAGAATAATTGGAAGATCACAGAGCTACTGGGAGATCATCATCTCCCACTCTCATTGGTGCCCCATTGCTGACAATGGGAGAATGTGGGCAGGGGGCTCCCCTTTCATGGAACTGCCACCATCCATTAAGTAATTTTACTTTATTGAGCTTGGGCCCAAGACCAAAATTCAGCCTTTCTTCCCTGCCCCCACCCCCAACTTCTACCATATTCAATAGTACCATTATTGGTGAATGCAAACTTGTAGAACAAGTCCAGAAAGATTTGCATATGAAAGATGATAAAATCAGGAAGGCTCACTCAAAATTGTGTGTCAAAGCTACTACATTTCATGAGATTCATTTATTATTTACTTATTCATTTATTTATTTTAGAGAGAAAGAGAGCAGGAACAGGGGAGAGGACTAGTGGGGACAGGGGAGGCAGAATATTAAGTGGCTCCGCACTGAGCATGGATGAGGGGGCTCAATCCCAGGACTGTGGCCGGGATCATGACCTGAGCCCAAATCAATACTCAAACGCCCAACTGCCTGAACCATCCAGGCTCTCCTCATGAGCATTGTTTTGATACTAACTTTCTAGAATTTTTCCAGTTACTGCAGCATCACAAATTACATAGATCAGGGTTAAAACCAAGAAAAAAAGAAAAAAGTCCTCAATTTCAAAAGTCTCTTTACTATGTAAGGAAAAGAAGAAATCAAGGGAGAGATAGAGCAAAGATCTTTTTTGTTCTTATCACTCTTAGTAACAGATTTTTCTCATGTCTCTGTCAAAAAAAAAAAAGGAAAAGGAAAACAAAGACAATATTAAACACAAGATTTCTTTCTATTTCTCTTTTCTTAAATAGCCTTTGAAATGAAGTTGGCTGACGCAGCTAGTTCACAATGTTGCTGGAAGCTGGTCTGGCACTCAAAGCTAGGCCATGTTGTTCTCCTGTTGGACACGAGCAAACTCACAGGACACCAACTTCACACACGGTCATTCTGTGACAGTGTTAATGTGAGACAAACAAGGCCATCTCACAAGTTTGTCTAAGCACAAAGGAAAACAAGGTCACTGTACAGATCACAAAATACCAAACATTCTTTCTCCTAATGAGTAACCACTGTTTCTTTGCTAAGTACAGCGATTAGACACACTCTTGTCTATCCTGCTTGGAGATAAGGTTTTTTAACCCACATAATCATAGAATTGTCCGCATTTCAAGACAACAACTGATCCAGAGCAATGTCTGCTTTCTAATAGCCTCTTACTGAGATGCCCTATTGTTTATCCTGATGCGTATTCTCCATTGCAGCAACGGATAATAAAGTGAACTTTTAAAACTACAGACATGTTTCTGGTGGTGTTCAGCCGAAGAGCGTTAGCCAGTATTATTAACTCTTTTCACATATGTAGAAAGTGATGCTCAGAAAGTTTTGAAAAATTCTGGTAGCAGCAAGAATAAAAGCCAGATCTTTCTCAAGTAACTCAGGACTATGAAATATAGATACAGATATGGATATGCAGATATCCATTGCTTCTATTATGTTGAACATATGGCATCATATAAGGCTTGTTTACCATTTTTATCTCCCTACAGCAGCCTACCCCACACTTGAAAATGCTCCATTATTAGTTTATTCCTTGAGGTTCATGACCGTTGTGTGAAAGTAACTCAACTACTAGTTCCACTTTTATCCATGTTAATTTATTATTTTCTCTTTAGTGTTGCTGAAAAGTCAATGCAGTAGGTATGTTTTGATTGGCGTATACTCCAAGCTAATGTGTTAGCCACAGTGGACATGCCTGGAGTCATCATCATCATGTGAAGCCAAAATCAGGGCAGCATAGTTTGCCTAAAAGTCAGGGGTACTATATGGGAGAGTGGAAAAGCACCAAAAATAAAATTCAACAACATTCCATTTTTCCCTTAGTACAAACTTTGTGTATTTCTTTACAAATTAAGTCAGATTATGAGGTTGGGAATTCAGAGACCTGGGTTCTAACCCTATCTATAATATCTATTTGATTCTTTTTGGACAGGAAACTGGTCTGCGTCAATTCAGTAAGATCAGTAGACTGGGTTCTCCAATCCACTGATCTCAAAGGCTCCCCTAACCATCTATGATTCTATGGAAGAATGATCTTTAAACCATAACATGCTATTTCTTACTGCAGTTCCCATGCCCTCATTTGTTGTTTAACCAACATTTATTGGCATCTAACTATGCTAAAACATGTACTAGGTTCTGAAGACATAAAGAAAATCTCCACCCTAGAGCAGTGGATACACAGAATCCTACTTCTAAGCCTCCTAAGTACTCATTAAAGAAGGGCACTTCTTGGAATGAGCACTGGGTGCCACATGTAAGAGGTGAATCATGGGGTTCTACTCCTGAAACCAAGATTACATTGTATGTTAATAAGTTGAATTTAAAGATAGATAGATAGATAAAAGAGTAGAAGGTTAAAAGATTCCAAGATATGTGTTCAAATCCACTCATGTAAGTTTTTGAAAATATGCTTGAATCCAGGGACAGCAGTGGTTATGTTCTCTTGAGCTCTAAAAGCCCAGAATAAAGCTCCCACCCACAGTAGCTATTTAGTATATATAAATAAATGTCTTAAGATATCACAGTTGCAAAATGTGGTAATACGAATACAAAAGAAACAGAATCAATATCTAGTTTGCAGAAAGGAGTGTCCTAGCCAAATTTTGTTAATGCTATCAATTTGCAATGGCTAACAGAACACAGAAGCTTAATATCACGTCAGTGGAAAACACACAGAATGAAAGATCATCTCACAAGATGCTAGTTTCCTGAACTTTTGGCAAAATAGTTTCTGTACTTATGCAGGTACTTATATTTCCCAGTTAAGAATTAAAATTAGGCAGAATGCTTATTCCATAGGACTTTGGGATTCCTTCTCTGGAGATGTGAAAAGAAGTATAAGCCAGTTGGGTTACATACCGTGATTATTTGTATATTTTTTCCAATTTTTTGAGTTGTCTCTTTTCTTTTTTTAAAAAAAATTTTTTTTCAACGTTTTTTATTTATTTTTGGGACAGAGAGAGACAGAGCATGAACGGGGGAGGGGCAGAGAGAGAGGGAGACACAGAATCGGAAACAGGCTCCAGGCTCTGAGCCATCAGCCCAGAGCCCAACGCGGGGCTCGAACTCACGGGCCGCGAGATCGTGACCTGGCTGAAGTCGGACGCTTAACCGACTGCGCCACCCAGGCGCCCCGAGTTGTCTCTTTTCTACTTCAAAACAATAATCAAGGAAAGTATTTTATATATGATTTCTCTTCTACTTACGTCTCACTCTGCACACAACCTCACCCCAGCCAACATACATTTTGTCTTTTTGGTTCTTTATCTAAAACTACCACTGTAACTGTCACGTCAAGTTCCTTATGGGTTATATTCAGTTCATGCAGGTGACAAACAGCTTCTTGATTAGCTACAGTTCTTTTACCACCAAATTCTGTTTCCAAAATAAGAATTAAATAACTTTTTTTAAATAGCAGGCCACTAACAAGTTATTAAGGAAAAAACAGGTGGACTCTGGCTACTGATACTGGCTGAAACTGAAGGAGCAAGAATGAATCAGTTCTCTTCTTTGAAAGACAGACCCACTTCCCTTTGGTCTCCTGTTTCTGTCTACCACTATGCATGGTTTCCAGCTTTGGGCCAAGAAGGCAGTAACGTGAAGGAACCACCAATAAAATCAGCTAGACAGCAATGGAGGTGAGGCTGTTTGGGGGAACTTATCTGACATTTCCATGCTTCTCTGTGAGAAAATACTGGAGCAGGGTTTTCAATCACCTGGTCTCATTCCACTTGACTGCAAGCGTATAAATCATGGACACAAGACTGGATAGGAATGAAACACCCAACTGAAATGAATTTGAAGTAACTTTGCATATCCTCTCCTTGGCATGGATCACTAGTCAGACCACATGTAAAGTGTTTTTTTGTTTTGTTTTGTTTTCATTCTGAGTATTTGTGTGTGTCTATGTTGACAGACTCAATGTCTTCAGAAAAAAAAAAAAAAAACTAGCAAAATAATAAGGGTCTACAAACCTGAAGAAGACTATTATTTGAAAAAGACAAGTATTTGAAAAATTGTCATGTACAATTGAAGTACATATATTAAATATTTCCCCTCCATTGGTAAGATTAAAGAATAGGAGTTTAAAGAGTAAAAGATACCAGGAGGCAGGGCCTGATTCAAACTGTAATTTATACACAGGAATTTTCTAATGATGAATTAAGCTCCTGCCAAGGTGTTAAATTCTTCCTAGAGGTGTTCAAACAGATTGACCATTTTGAGAAAGAAATCATAGAACATCCTCATTTTTATAGGAGGCTATATTAGTTAGACTAGACCTTCCAACTCTGATTTCCTTTTTTTTTCTTTTAACTCTGTCCTTTTCTTCCATAGTAGGCATACATGGAAATATTTTACACAGGGTGTGCCACCAGCACAAAATTCTTGCTTAACACGATGAAAATAGAAATTTCTTAAGGAAATGTCACAGATTCTGTAGAGAAATTTTCAAATTATATTGATAGTTATTGTGGAAAGGCGTGACACTGAATTCATATACTTGGCAAAGCTTCTTTCTGTTCAATGCAAGTGTGGATTTTAGGGAAACAGTATGGAGGTATTACTAAAGAAAATATTGCCTTCCTGGGCCATTCATACCCACCCTAATTTTTCACAAATATTTTTTATTTTACATGTACATTTTAAAGTATCTTCAAATTTATAATGTATAATGAGTTTAATATATAACCACATAGAAAAACTTGCTTAATTTAACCAATATCCACCAACACATCTTAAGAAATGGATATAGATTATAAAGATGCTTCTAAAATCTAAAGAATGGGTGACATGTTTAGTCTCTAAAACACTGAAAGAAAAATCAGCTAATTTCTGAGGTATAATATACACCTTTTCTTTTCATTAATATATTCAAGTCCTTTGTTTTTATAAATTTATTTATTTATTTTGGGAGAGAGAGAGAGAGCTGGCAAGGGGCAGAAAGAGGGAAAGAGACAATCCCAAGCAGGATCTCTGCTGTCAGCACAGAGGCCAACATGGGGCTCGATCTCATGAACCTTGAGATCATGACCTGAGCCAAAATCAAGAGTCAGATGTTTAAACCAATTGAGCTACCCAGGTGCCCCTCAAGCCATTTGTTTCTGGATGACAATATTTCTCCTGTTTTCTCAAACGTCACCACCCTAATAGGCTTATTTCTTAAGATGCCTGTTTACAATACTTTTTAAATAAGTAGACTCAATTCTAATTGGATTATGAGATTATGAAAATTAGCTTAGTACTGAGTCCATACCCCTTCCTTTTAAGCAGTTATTCCTAGATTTTTTTTTCAAAGACACACTACCTATTCTGAAAAAAAAAAAAAAATGCATTCATTACCATTAACAGCCTCCATTTGATCTGATAGTTTTGACTGTGTAGGAAGAATACTAATAAAGGAGAGAAAACCGTAGAATGAGTATGACTTACTACAAAACCAAAAGTGACAGCATTTGTGATTTAATCTTTGACATTTTTCTCTGATCCCCCTCAAGTTTAGGAAGGCCATGGACTCTATCCATTGGTTATATTCATATAAACAGTAAACAGAGGGTACAATATTTAGTCATGAAAAAAAAAGTTTGCAAATGAAAGTACATGTTTAAGTACATTTCTTTGGTGATGTGTTTTGTTTGTTTTGTTTTTTGTTTTAGTAATTTAAGGCCAGCAGCCACAACCAAATCAATGCAGGAGTGAAGTCAATAATATATATCTTAGACTGTGATGTTTTGGCATTACTGGACCTAATATAAAATATTAGTATAAATAATTTCTTTTGGAGATGGAAAATTTAAGATAACTTTTAATAACGGTTAAAGTGATATGTATCTATACACAAGTGTAAAAGGATGAGGAAGCCATTAATATTCACTGAGCATCTCCTATTCGCCAACTTCTTAGCAAAGACTATTTCATTTTGTCTTCCCTATAAACCTCTGAGATAAATTTTATTATTCCTGTTCATTTGGTGGAGAAAAATGAAGCCTTTGGTTCCAAGATACCAAATAGGCTTGGAAAGAATTCATATTATTGTAATCACAAGGGTGTGCCTTCTGGGGTTCCTGGATAGCTCAGTCGGTTAAGCAATTGACTTTGGTTCGGGTCATGATCTCACTGTTCATGAGTTTGAGCCCTGCATCGGGCTCTGTGAGGACACCTGGAGCCTGCTTTGGATTCTGTGTCTCCCTCTCTCTGTGCCCTTCTCTCTCTCTCTCTCTCTCTCTCTCTCTCTCTCTCTCTCTCTCTCAAAAATAAATAAATATTAAAAATATATTTTACAAGGGTGTGCCTTAGTCCTTGTTTGAGGAACATAACTTGACACACTCCCACTTTCCACACAGGGCTATTAAGATATGGAAGTAACCAAACAGATCAGAAGCCACTTTCAAGTTTTCTACTGGACAAGCATGCAATTGGTCATTCTGAGGAATCTAAGTCAGAGCCTGGCACTATGGGAACACAGCATCAACAATATAATGTCATGGGTGGTATGTGAATCTTTGTGAAGTAGGAGGGGTAGGGGGTGGAATTACTGAAAACCAGCAAGAACTGCAGAGGCCTAATATGAAAGCATGTAGGTTATGCATACATGTCTTTAGCCTAAGTAGGTACTCACTCTGCAAACAGTCAGCATTTAGGAGGTCCTGACACTTTTCATGGCATTTCACTCCACACTCCAAACACTTCATGCCTTGCCGGGCAATGCCCCACAGGAGCCCTTCACACTCGTAACAGTAGGTGGGTGTTGTTGCCGTCCAGACCTCAAAATTGTGAGGGGTGGTGGAGGACATGGGGTAGATCAGTGCCTGCAAGGTCTTCTTGAAGACATGTATTTTCTGTAAAGATGAGATAAGTTTCAATGCCAGCCAAGTCAGTGTATTTCAAGGATTTCAACAAATAACAAACTATTTTATCATTTTTCCCTGAAAATATTATTTTGAAAGAGCCCCTTAATTATTGATTTAAGTAATGACAAGAACTCTGCTCACTATTCTTTTCTCAGTGTACTAGGGTCCAATTTGTCATGTGAACACAAAGAACTCCCTTACATCCCAGACTGGACTGGGTTCCACTGTTGTGCAAGCTTCTTTCATAGCAGCAAGAAGCTCTAATTACTTGATAATATCCACACCCCTGCTATACTGTGGACTCCATGAGGTGAAGGATTATGAAATTCTTGCTCATTGCTATATCAGTCATTGGAGCATAACCTAGTCCCTGTCTTAATATTGGTGCCTAAGAAATATTAATATATACATATATATTGTATATACATATATAACATATGTATAATATATATATATTTTATATACATTATAACATATATATTATATATACTATATATAACACACATACATAATATATATGTGTGTATGTGTGTGTGTATATATATATATATATATGTATATGTATATATATATATATATATATACACACACACACGCACATATATATGTGTGAGCGTGTACACATGCACACACATCTTTAAATAGCTATCCTTGGTCTAAACTGGTTCTTGGTAAGATTGTTAAGTAGATTCAAAGCATTCTAAATGCTGACTTAATGATCCAGAAACATCCCCACCCCTCTTTTGCATCCTACAGCGGTATCTCTTCCATGACTGTACTCTGCCAGACCTTTCAACCCTTCCCAGCTCCAAAGAATGTTCATTCTATAATTCCTTCTACAATGGACTGTTTTCATTGCCTATCCTTTAAGAACAAGGTCACCAACTAATTAATAAGAGAGCACTAGTAGCAGGTAAAACTTATATGCGACTCTCCCATGGTAATGGTAATATTTTAAAGGGAGATAAGTTTTTACAACACATGGAAGGACTCTCAGTGAGAAGCCACTGGTGGGGTAGAAAAATTCACTGAATGAGTAGACAGAGGAGACCTGAGTTCCCTAGCATAGGGCCATTCAATGAAATTTAATATGGGCTTCTTCAGGACATATTTAGGGCCAGTCTTCGATATTTCTCTCCTTAGTGCCAATCATTGTCTCTGACACATAGTAGGGATATGACACATATTTTGTGGGAATGTTCTTTCACTTAAAAGTATGGTAATCCACAGAGACTTACAAACCTTACTTTCCTCCCCTATCTACCTATCTGCAATATTATTTTGAAGATCAAATTGTATGATAGTAACAATGTGTTCCACAGACTTCAAAATACTAAATAAATAATAAGTGTTAGTATTGCTACTGGATTTTCCAGAAACCATCCTAGGTTGATAGGAAAAAGACCTGTTTGGATCAGTACTTCTCTGTGCTTTTCATATATAACAATGCAGGTATCTTCTTAAAAGAAAGACTATCACTCTGAAGTTACATTTACAAATAATTTCACAAAACTTCCTGATACATAATGAATGGATATTTACATAAATCCAGTAGGAGCCTAGCATTTACATGAAACATTTATATTTTGCATTAATAATCTTTAAATCTCATTTCAGAATACCTTCCCACAGTGTTGAAATGGGCAACTTTCCATTATTCTTCAATTCCACAGTATGGTAACAGCATATTTCCCTTTATTAGTATATTCCCCTCATGGTGTGTTTTCCCAGAATATGTTTGGTAATGGTACTGGAATATTCCCTGCAGGGAGTTAATCTTCACTAATTTTTTTTCTAACTTTTAAACAGCAAGATCCAGCCTTGCTACTACATGAGGGTCTGGCTGAAGCTTTTTATACTTCATGTGAGTCTAGAGAACAGCAGTGTGATCAAATAGAGGAATTATTCAAGTGGGGGACCCCCATATTAGGGTTTATACCAACAACTGGATCCATCCTTTCAATAGAGCCTCACCCAAGTAATCTTTGGCCTCATTTCATAATGAAGATGTTGTCTTGCAAAATAACTGTTAAGAGTTCTTTTAGAATTAAAATGATGTAGAATTCATCTTTGCTTCCCCTGCACAGCTTAGCAGAGTATTATTATCAATACCATTAAACTGAATTGAACAATTCACTTTGGCATAACAGATTTTCAATCAGCCATCCATAGACAGTTTTCTGTTCTAGCTGGGCTCAGGGTGTGTGATGTGTGTGTGTGTGTGTGTGTGTGTGTGTGTGTGTGTGTGTGCGCGCGCGCGCATATAATGTAGCTTTTTGGTTTAGCTAAAAAACAAGTGCGGAATTTAGTTATATTTGCAATCACATCAGGTAATTTGTTGTTCCCTTAGTAGGGGAAAGTAATTCTAACTAAATAGAACACTAGGTGGGAATAGTCTGCTAATGAATACAGGTAAAGAAAAACATACCAACTTAGAAAGTAGGGTTGGGTAAAGGGTTGTTTTGAACATGAACTTATCTACATGTTTTAAGGTTAAGTAAATGGTTCATACATTTTATCTAATATCCTGTGACTATTATCTTTTTCATTGAATTCAAATTATATATAGTCAGTCCTCTACATTCTTAAGCTATAGCAGGAGTAATAAATTTAAGGAAGAGTTCCTAAAAAATTAAACATACTGGAGAAAACCAAATAAAAGACAGTTCTAAGTAAACAGATGAGAAGTTTTCATTGAAATGTTTTGTTTGGTTGGGTTTAAAGAGCCATGATCCATTTCATAAAAAGAGAATGAAGCTAATTTCAAAAAAAAAAAAAAAAACCGATAGTAACATTGAAAATTTACTAGATAGGGGCGCATGGGTGGCTCAGTCGGTTGAGCATCCGACTTCAGCTCAGGTCATGATCTCGCGGTCCGCGAGTTCGAGCCCCCCGTCGGGCTCTGGGCTGATGGCTCGGAGCCTGGAGCCTGCTTCTGATTCTGTGTCTCCCTCTCTCTCTGCCCCTCCCCCGCTCATGCTGTGTCTCTCTCTGTCTCAAAAATAAATACACGTTAAAAAAAATTAAAAAAAAAAAAGAAAATTTACTAGATAACACACTGAAAATCAACTGAATGGGGAATTAAAACAAATTGAACATTTAAAAGATGGAGAAGCTGGAGAAAATATTGTATACTTCACTACAAGGTATATATCCTCGGTCTGACAGAAATGATAATATGTATCTTTTTCACTTGTGATTTTGGGGATATGAGCATGTCTATCAAAGCTGAAAATTAAAATAAATGACATGGAAACAGTTCTTACTGAAGCAAAGTATAAGATGTAAGGATGGTCAGTTCAGAAACTCAGGAAATGATTAGCTAGGAAAGCATGTACAAATATACCTCATAAGGGATTCTTACTCTCACAAGAATACTGCATCCTGGGAAAATAAGGTAATTTCTTAGTTAGCAAAGACCGACCAGACCAAACAAGATTATAAAAAGGACCAAAAATAAAAGAGTTCTGTGGAATAAGACAAAAAAGATAGGGTATGAAAAACTGAATAAAACAAGGAGAAGACCCAGAATTAGCCACTGAACATGACAGATGGGAGTTTGTAACTATTAGAAGTTGCCTTAAAAGGAAGAGATTTTTTTTTATGTAGTACATTAAACAGATAGAAAGATAATTAAGTACAGTTAATAAACAGGATCTCACTAATATGAAAGGATGAGACTGCGTATGTTATCTGGGGAGAGTTTCTGGCCTACGTAAATCCAGATATGTAGAGAAGATGATGCCAAGAACAAGCAGAGCCCTAATCTAATGGGATTAGGAAACAAGGACAGAATGAATTCAGCAAAAGAGAAGACTTGCTGTTAATCTATTATAAAGGTTTCTAAAATTTACAAATATTCCACAATAAACATTTAATACTTTCTAAAATATATTTTCATTTTTTAAAATATTCTTTCATTCACTGTATGATCAAGTTGCATTTTACATCCAAGAGAAGACTCTTGTTTCTATATGACAAAAGACAAAGGATGCTGGTATTTATGGATGTGTATATATGTTCTTTATTTCCCCCTCTTTTAAAAGTCACAAAGCTTTTGTAAATCATGCTCAATACTTCATGGAAGTTACTTACAAAATAAAATAATTCTCACTGGCAAACAACATTGCTGGATTTTCCTCCATTCTAAATAAAAACAAAAGCAGCAACAACAACAACCACCAATCTCAGATGTCACTTTCCAGTATGTATTTTCTAATTATATCAAAATGTATGCTCACTGCGGAAACAATTTATAAAACAAAAAAGCACTAAAAAAACAAACAAAAAGTTACTCAATTTAATATCTGAAAGTTAGTCATGGTTTGATTTGTGTTCTCCGAGGATTTTTTTCTATTTATATACAGAATGTAAGACTTATGCAATTAGGAATAAAACCTGTAAACATCAGTTTTATATTACTGAACTGACTGAAGAAAAAAAGAAGGTGACTTACTTTGTGAAGACACCGTTTTATCTGTAGAAATGAGGGTAGGAAATGCTTTGGCTCTGATAAACCTCGTTAGCCAAATACAGATTACAGATTACAAAGGGAAGGATGCTCACATCCTAAACAATGATTTTGTTAAAAATCCGTCCTCTAATAAACTATAATCTTGGGTGAAATGCTATAATATGTCACTTTCTGAACAATTAGGACACACAAAAAAATGAATTGTCTTTTCTACATAACTATATGAGAAAATTAAAATGAACCCAATAAATAAAGCATTCAGGCTTCCTGCCAAAGGCAATGACTAGTGTTTTCAGACAATCAATATTCCAATCAACCAAATGTTAATACAATAGGAACAAAGCATGTCTATCTCCATTTGCCATACACCTGTTCTCTTTTTCCTCTACCATGTTAACCAGTGACTGAACTAATAACGTTCTAATCTTCTCATCATCCTGTGGGTTTCCTCATGGGATTATGTAAACCATGATTTTCCTATTCTCAAAAAAAATCACATTTTGATAACTCTAAGAAAAATGTGCTTCTTGTTTTGAAGCATTAATCATGTACCTTGGGGGAAAAAATCTATTTGCTGTCCTGTAGGTATCATTTCACTCTTTCTGTACAAAAGCATCAGAAATATTTGCAGAGCAAATATTATGTACAATGTGACCTTTGAAATTTGTTATAAACAAGAAGACAGAACAATGGCATAAGAAGTTTGTGAGTATAAAAACAGCCTAATTTCAGGTCTGATTTACTCACGAGGACAATCATCACATAAGACTGACTGTAGACGTTAAAGTTATTCAGGTAAAATTTTGTACCAGAAAAGTGAAGACACCAAAAGTTATGTGCCTATCCTTGGAAAAGTGTGAATAATTTGTATTACTTATATTGTTTTTTAACAGACACTAATTATCATTGAGCTAAGTGACTTAGTAAGTCCAAATAAAGAGAGTGAATAATGATAAAAAAAGAGGATACAATAATTAAAGAAGAGTTCAAAATAACACAGACCTATTATGACAGAAAACACAACCTGGAAACAAATTAGGACAGATTTGCCATGTACTGTACCACTTTTCTTCAATTCAAATTTTCAATGAAATTGTGAATGTAATTATATAAAGTTCTAAAGACTCCACCCAAAAACTGTTAAAATAAATAAACTCAGTAAATTTGTAGAATATAAAATCAATACACTAAGATGTGCTTCATTTCTATGCATAAATAACAAATTGTCAGGGAAACGAAGAAATGATTTTAACTTACACTTGCATCAAAAAGAATAAAATACCTAGAAGCAAATATAACCAAGGAGATGAAAGATCTATACATTGAAAAGTATAAAATATTAGCAAAAGAATCAGAGAAGACACAAATAAATGAAAGATACTCCATGCTCATGGGTTGGAAAAATATCATTAAAATGTTCATATTATCCAAAGCAATACATAGGCTCCACACAATCCCTATGAAAATTTCAATGGCAATTTTCACAGAAATAGAACCAACAAACTTAAAATTTGCACGGAACCACAAAATCGTGAACAGACAAAACAATCTCAAGGAAAAAAAAAAAAAAAAACTAGAGGCAACACTCTCCCTGATTCCAAACTATATTATAAAGATACCATAATCAAAACAGCATTGTACTGCATAAAAACAGACACATAGATCAAAATAACAGAACAGAGCCTCAAAATAAACCCACACATATATGTTCTATTAATTCATGACAAAGGAGTCAAGAATATACAATAGGGAAGGGACAGTCTCTCTTTAAGAGATGTCCTGGGAAAACTGAACAGCCACATGCAAAGGAATCAAACTGAACCATGATCTTATAAGATACACAAAAAAATTTATAAGAAATTAATTAAATACTTAAATATAAGACCTGAAACCATAGGCTCCTAGAAAAAAACATAGGGGATAAGCTCCTTGACATTGGTTTTGGTGATGATGTATTTTGGATTTGACACAAAAAGCAAAAATAAGTGGAGCTACATTAAACTAAAAACATTAAACTAAAAAACTTCTTCACAGTAAAAGAAACCATAAAAAAATGAAAAGACAATATGCTGAATAGAAGAATATATTTGCAAATCATGTATCTGACAAGAGAATAATATCCAAAATATATAAAGAACTCATACAACTCAATAGCTAGAAAACAAACTGATTTAAAAATGGGCAGAGGATCTGAACAGATATTTGTCCAAATAAGACATAGGTATGGCTAAAAGGTACATGAAAATATATTCACTATCACCAATCTTCAGAGAGATGCAAATCAAAACCAAAAGATAACACCTTACATCTGTTAGAAAGGCAGTATTAAAACCACAAACAATAACAAGTGTTGGCAAGGATTTGGAGAAAAGGGAACACTTCTGCACTGTTGGTGGGAATTTAAATGGAAAACAGTATGGAATTACCATAAAAAATTAAAAATTAAAAATAGAACTACCATATGACCCAAAAATCCCACTTCTGGGTAATTATCCAAAGAGAATAAAAGTATTAATTTGAACATATACCTCCATGTTAACAGAAGCATTATTTTCAACAGTAAAGACACAGAAACAACCTAAGTGTCATTAGAATGGATAAGAAAATGTGTGTGTGTGTGTGTGTGTGTATGTATAATAGAATGTAATTCAGCTATAAAAGAGTAAGATCTTGCCATATGCAACAACATGGTTGGATCTTGAGAACATTATGCTAAGTGAACTAGATCACAGGAAGATGAATACTGTATGATCTTACTTACACGTAGAATCTAAGAAAACAGAAACAAAAACAAAAAGCCAAGCTCACAGATACAGAGAACGGATTGGTGATTGCCAGAGGCAGAGGATGGTAGGTAAAATTTGTGAATGGGGCCAAAAGGTGTAAATTTCTAGTTATGAAACAAGTAAATCATGGGATTATAATATACACTATGGTGACCATAGTTAATACTGTGCTGTGCATTTGAAAAATGCTGATCATAAAAATTATCAAAAGAAAGAAAAAAAATGAAACTGTGTTTGGGTGATGGAAGTTAACTAAACTTACTGTGGTGATTATTTTACATATGTAAAAATATTAATTCATTATGTTGTACACTGGAAACTAATATGTTATAGGTCATATATACCTCAATAAAAAAGTGTATACAATAATAAAGGTAGTATGAGATGAGTAATTTATTAAATATAAGAGACTAAAACAAATATGAATTCATTCACTGGAGAGTAGCTTTTACCATTTTAAGATGGAAAGTCTATTTTTTTTTTTTTTTTTACCACTTGGGATAGATACAGATAATCTTTTGACAGAGACCATGAAATTAGAAAGATGGGCTAGGATATTGTAGAAATAAGAGAGGAAAGGAGGTCATCTCTGTTAAAAGGAATCCTTTTCACTGTCCTCTTGTGTAACCAAGCAAAGCCAGTCATGGAGCCATGGAAAGTGGTATGGTAAACGCAGATTATGATAAAAACTACAATATTTACTACACACTTATATGTTTAAAATGGTTGAAGTGCTTTCCATTTGTTATCTCAATGATACTCCCAATAGTACTCTAGCATCAATAATGTATTTGTTTTACGTGCTGGAAAACTGATCTGTCAATGTGGCAGATTGAGTTGATATAGTGAAGCGTTGAGAAAAAATAGTTTAATATGTAAAAGGGTTAAAATGAAATAGATTCTCCAGGTGCTTGAGGGAAAAAAAAAGGAACTTACTACCAGAATTATGAAAGCTGATTCCATGGAAGCCCAAAGAATGATCCAGTTAAACTCTAGGGGCTACAAACTTGCGGTTTTTAGACCATTTTCTGATATAACATTTCGACTTACCTTTTATTTAATGTTATCATTGAGGCTAGTAATGAGAGCTTAAGAATTTTTGGATCTTTTTTTTTTCAGGACAGAGTTACTAACTTTAAAGTTTGAAGACAAAGATACTACCAAAAAAAAAAACCCGAAACAAACAAAAACAAACAAACAAAAAAAAAGAAAGAAAGAAAGGAAGAAAAAGAAAAGAAAATGGCAGGCCAGAATCTCTAATGAACATAGATACAAATATCCTCACAGAATTTTAACAACCTGAATTCAACAATACATTAAAAAAATGATTCACCATGGTTAAGTAAGATTTATTCCAGGGATGCAAGTGTAGTTTAATATTTATAAATCCATCAATGTGATACATCACATTAACAAGAGGAATAGTAAAAAAATTATATAATCTCAATAGATACAGGAAAAGCATTTTACAAAATACAAAATCTAATCATGATAAAAACTCTCAAAGTGGGTTTAGAGGGAACATACCTCAACACAATAAAGGCCATATATGAAAAACCCACAGCTAACATCATACTCAATGGTGGGAAACTGAAAACTTTTCCTCTAAGATCAGGAATAACATAAGGATGTCCACTTTTGCCACTTTTATTCAACAAAGTACTGGAAGTTCTAGCTGCAGCAATCAGAAAAAAAAAAGAAAAGAAAAGAAAAATAAATAAATAAATAAGCATCCAAATTGGTAAGAAAGAAGTAAAACTGTCACTATTGACAGATAACATGATACTATATATAAAAAATCCTCGTCTCCATCAAAAAAATATTAACACTTATAATTTGGTAAAGGTTACATAAAATTAACGTACAGAAGTCTGTTGTGTTTCTATACACTAATAATGAAATATCAAAAAGAGAAATTAAGAAAACAATCTCATTTACAATTGCACCAAGAATAAATTTAACCAAGAAGGTGAAAAGCCCATACTCTGAAAACTACAAGATATTGTTGAAAGAATTTGAAGATGACACAAATGGAAAGATATATCATGCTCATAGATTGGAATATTTTTAAAATGTCCACACTACCCAAGGCAGACTACAGATTCAGTATAATCTCTATCAAAATAGCAATAGCATTCTTCACAGAACTAGAAAAAATAATCCTAAAATTTGTATGGAAATACAAAAGACCTCACATAGCCAAAGCAATCTTGAGAAAGAAGAACAAAGCTTGAGATACACTACAAAACTGTAGTAATCAACACAGTATGGTACTGGAACAAAAACATACACCTAGAACAATACAACAGGAAAAATGCTCTAAAATAAACCCACAACTATAAATGCAATCTATGACAAAGAAAGAAAGAATATACCATGGGAAAAAATAGTCTCTTGAATAAGAGATGATGGGAAAAATGGACAGCTACATGTAAAGAATGAAAACTGGACCAGTTTTTTATATCATGCACACAACCAATTTAAAGGCCTGAATGTGAGGGGCACCTGGGTGGCTCAGTGGGTTAAGCGTCTAAGTTTTATTTCAGGTCATGATCTCAGGGCTTGTGAGGTTCCGCACTGACAGTGAGGAGGAACCTGTTTGGGATTCTCTGTCAACCTCTCTGCCTCTCCACGCATGTACGTGTACACTCTTCCTCTTAACATAAACATTAAGGGGTGCCTGAGTGGCTCAGTCGGTTAAGCATCCAACTTTGGCTCAGGTCATGGTCTCAAGGTTAGTGAGTTCAAGGCCCACGTCGGGCTCTGTGCTGAAAGCTCAAAGACTGGAGCCTGCTTCAGATTCTGCGTCTCCCTCTCTATGCCCCTTCCCTGCTCACACTCTGTCTCGCTCTCCCTCAAAATAAATAAATGTTAAAAAATAATATTAAAAAAAAGACCTAGTAGTGCATGGGTGACTCAACTGGTCACGATCTCATGGTTCATGAGTTTGAGCCATACACTGGGATCTGCGATGACAGCACAGAGCCTGCTTGGGATCCTCTCTCTCTCTTTCTCAGAAGTAAACAAACCAACAAAAAAAAGACCTAATTTGAGACTTGAACCCATAAGCCTCCTGAAAGAAAACACAGGCAGTATTATCTTGGATATCAACTTTAACAATATGTTTATGTATCTGTTTCTTGAGACAAGGGGAAAAAAAGTAAAAATAAACTATTGGGACTGCACCCAAATAAAGAGGTTTTGCACAGCAAAGGAAACCATTGACAGAACAAAAAGATGACCTACTGAATGAGAGAAGATATTTGCAAATGATATAGCTAAGCAGTTAATATCCAAAGTATATAAAAAACTTCTATAATTCAATACCAAAACCAAACGATCCAATTAAAAAAATGAGCAGAGGATCCGAATAGACATTCTTCCAAAAAAGACATACAGAATGCTAACAGACACATGAAAAGATGCCTTATGTCACCATCCATCAGGGCTAATCAAAACCATAATGTGAGATCACTTCACACCAGTCAGAATGGCTTGTATCAAAAACAAGAAATGAGTGTTGGTGAGGATGTGGAGAAAAGAGAACCCTCATGCACTATTGGTGGGAACGTAAGTTGGTGGAGCCACTGTGGAAAACAGTATGGAGGTCCTCAAAATTTAAAAATGAAACTATTCATATGATCCAGTAATTCCACTACTGGATATTCACAAAACAGAACAAAAAAAAAAAAAAAAAAGAAAGAAAGAAAGAAAACACTAATTTGAAAAGATATATACACCCTTATATTCATTACAGGATTATTACCATAGTCAAGAAATGAAAGCAAGTTTAATAAATGGACAAAAGAGTGGTATACACAGACAGATATGTACACCCACACACATAAGGGATTACTTGTACATAAAAAAGAATGAGATCTAGCCATTTGCAACAGCATGAATGGACTTATAAGACTTTGTACTAAGTGAAATAAGTCAAAGAAAGACAAATACCATATCATTTCATTCATATGTGGAATTTACAAAAATAAACAAGTAAGGAACAAAAGAGAAAGAGAGTCATGGGACACCTGGGTGGCTCAGTTGGTTAAGTGTCGAACTTTGGCTCAGGTCATGATCTCATGGTGTGTGGGTTCCAGCCCCATATTGGGCTCTGTGCTGACAGCTCAGAGCCTGGAGCCTGCTTCAGATTCTCTGTCTCCCTCTCTCTTTGCCCCTCCCACACTCATACTCTGTCTCTCTCTGTCTTTCAAAAATATAAAAGAGAGAGAGAGAGGCAAACCAAGAAACAGACTCTTAACTGTAGAGAACTGACAGTTAACGGGGGTAGTGGAGGCGATGGGTTAAATAGTGATGGGGATTAAGGAGTGCACCTGTGATGAACACCAGGTGATGCAGGGAAGTGTTGAATACTGTATTACACATCTGAAAAGAATATTACACTGTAGGTTAACTGGAATTTAAAATCTTTTTTAAAAAATGATGACAATAAAAAAAAACACAAATGAACATACTAAAACAAAACCACACATCGTTTCTCTTTAAAATTTTTTTAAATTATTTATTTATTTTTAAGAGAGGGGAGGAGCAGAGGGGGATAGAGTATACGAAGCAGGATCTGTGCTGACAGCAGAGAGCCCAATGTGAGGCTCAGACTCATGAGGGAGGAGACCATGACCTGAGCTGAGGTCAGAGGCTTAATTGACTGAATCACCCAGACACCCCTACCTTGTTCCTCTTAAAGAGAAGAAACTGATGATTCCAAGTGGAGGTGGGTGGGGAGATGGGTGAAATAAAGGGTATTAAGAGATACAAACTTCTGGCTATAAAATAAACTAATCACAGCAATGAAAAAAATACAGCACAAGGAATATAGTCAATAATATTGTAATAATATTGTATGGGAACAGATGGTGACGACACTTAATCATGGTAAACACTGACTAATGTACAGAATTGTCAAATCAATGTTATACACCTGAAACTAACATAGCAATGTATGTTAATTATACTTCAATAAAAGAAATTGTAAAGTATATTTATGATACATTTAGGAAACATCTGCTATATTAAAATAAACAGTATAGATCATTTTAATTCATCTGTTGAGGAGAGGGAAAGTAAAACTCAACCTCCACAAAAGAACCTTAGAAAAGCAATTAAAAAAGAGACAGTATATTTTTTTTTAATTTTTTTTTTCAACGTTTATTTATTTTTGGGACAGAGAGAGACA
Organism: Herpailurus yagouaroundi; assembly: GCF_014898765.1. Classification (NCBI taxonomy): domain Eukaryota; kingdom Metazoa; phylum Chordata; class Mammalia; order Carnivora; family Felidae; genus Herpailurus; species Herpailurus yagouaroundi. The sequence continues at coordinate 19,929,642 of NW_024412415.1, read as the reverse complement.
GAGCATGAACGGGCGAGGGGCAGAGAGAGAGGGAGACACAGAATCGGAAACAGGCTCCAGGCTCTGAGCCATCAGCCCAGAGCCCGACGCGGGGCTCGAACTCGCGGACAGCGAGATCGTGACCTGGTTGAAGTCGGACGCGTAACCGACCGCGCCACCCAGGCGCCCCGAGACAGTATATTTTTAAAGAGGAATAGAACTAAGCTCAAATACACTACCATAAATGTAAATTGATTGAGTTCACCTGTAAAAAGACAAATTCTTGAATTGAATTGAAACTAAGCTCTGTGAGGGGCGCTTGGGTGGCTCAGTCGGTTAAGCTTGTGACTTCATTTCTGGTCATGATCTCACAGTTCGTGGGTTCATAGCCCCACATCAGGCTCTGTGCTGATAGCTGAGAGGCTGGAGCCTGCTTTAGATTCTGTGTCTCACTCTCTCTCTGCCCTTGCCTGCTCACACTCTGTCTCTCTCTAATATAAACAAATAAACATTAAAAATTAAAAAAAAAAATTAAGCTACGTGAGATACACATAAAACATGTTAAGACTTAAAGAATGACTAAATCATTCTTTGGTATAGCTGTATACCATTCTTTGGTTTGGTATAGCTGTATTAATAGCATAGAGAAAATATTTTAAAGAAAAAACATTTAAGACCTTAATAAGATTACCAACAAAGTTGAAAGAAAATTATTCAGGAATATATAAGTCCCAAAACTTATGTACCCAACAAAAAGAGCTCATATGGTATACCTACAAAATTATGAGCCAAACTATAAAATAGTCAATTAAATGCAAATCACCAAATTTGTATTCCATGTCCTCTGAAAATAATACAATGTAGTAACAATAATAGTTCATATGGCTTGTCTTTGGGAGAATAAACATTCTAAGTTGACTTAAATATTAATCATTGCATCATGTATTAAATATTTATTTTTCTCTTCCTAAGCTGTCATGGATACACAAGTATATATACTGTTCTTCAATTATTTTGTAATTATTCTTTTGTGTGTATGCAATAGTTAATAATAAAGTCAAAATTAGTGAACTATGTAGAAAAGTAGGTTCATGGTAAATACAGAGAATAGAATATGAATCTAAATAAGAAAATAAATGAAATAGGAAAAAAAAAAACAATATGGAGTCAACAAAACAAACACCAGAGAAATCTCTTGCAGTATTGATTTAAAAAGAGAGAAAACACAAATAAGGTGAAAATGGCATAATCTTTTTTTTTTTGAATGTTTGTTTATTTTTTAGACAGATTGTGTGAGCAGGGGAGGGGCAGAGAGAAGGGTACAGAGGATCTAAATTGGGCCGTGTGTTGACAGCAGAGAGCCCTGATGTGGGGCTCAAATTCACATCACCATGAGATGATGACCTGAGCTAAAGTCGGACACTCAACCGACTGAGCCACCCAGGCACCCCAGCACAAGTTTTATGTCATACAATTATATGAACAATTTGATGGAATTTGAAATTTTAGGTGATAAAAAAAGGACAACTTTCTGGAAAAAATATAAATGATCAAAACTGAATCAAGAACAAATGTTTAAAGAACATGGATGGAACTACTACATTAAATTGATTCAGTAGTCAAATAACCATTCTCAAAAAAATTACACAATGGTTTTAGAGGCAAGTTTGTCCATCTTTCAAGGCATAGCAACACGTACTGTGCACAAACTATTCAAGAGAAGTAAGAAAAGAGACAGCTTCCCAACTTATTTTACAAAGCTAGGTTATTGACGCCAAAATCGCTTAAAGACACAGAAAACCACAGGGCATTTTATTTATAAACACAGATGAAAAATCTTATGTAACTAGGAAACATAAGAAAGTCAAGGCCAAGAAAGTTTCAGTAACTTGCCCATGTTCCTACAACTAGTAAATAGTGGAGCTCTATCTCTCTCAAACCAAAGACTGTGTTCTTGAAGGAGAGAGGCAGGACCAATAACAAGACTTGCAAACAAGAGAACACCTTTAAATTTGTGATTACCATGGATTTCCATATCAGTACACCCTGGAATCTGACCTGCAGCTGCGGAGGTTACAGGGAGGCATGGGACAAAGCATATACTCTAGAGACTTCATTGCGACTCCTCTTCCCTCTCTGCCACCTGCTCTGGCTGGCAAGACAATGTTTTCTTTTAATTCTCACAAACTGTGGAGAGTAAGTATTATTACTTTTATTTTACAAACGAGATGAACACATCTTAGGGAGCCAAAAAGTACTGAAAAGAAATGAGTTCACAAAGATAATATAGGTAGACCCCTGCCACTTCAGTTCTCAATTATCTGGTTTGAAATTTTTCCTGTCCCGAGTCAGTGTACCTGGGCATAGTGTGAGCCTGCAGCTTCCTGACTGAACCTCAGGCACCACACAGGTATTCTGGCCTGCTTCCTGCTTCTATGTCATCTTTCCAGTATTATGCTAAAAATAGGGCCCAGATCTGATCTAATTATTCCCATACCTAGTTCTTATAAGTCCCTTTCATTGGGCATGGATCTTGTCATTGAAAGGACCTCCACTCACCTAGATAAACCAAACTTCATGAGAATTGACACTTCTGGAAGCAAGCCAATAGACCAGCCCCCTAACCATAGTTAGATGTGAATACCTGGGACAGAATAAAGAGGGTACTAGAATCCCTTCCAGACTTGGTGATTTGCATCCCTTACCCAACTTGAGTGTCCCATAACCCTCATCAGACACTGTCAATTTAAATACTCCCACCTGTTAAGAAGCTTTCACTACAACCTGTAGCAATAGTGGGAGTAAAACATGCTATCTCAGCTCCCTTCTCACTGTATTATAAACCTCATGATGGCAGGGAGTTTTAGTAGAGTTATTCACTGTCATATTTCAGAATCTGTACAATGCCTGACACATAATAGACACTCAAATCAGTGATTTATTGAATGGTTTTAATTTGATTCCCCACTGTTGGGGCCACACCCAGGAAACTGAGTCTGTGAAAACAAGCACAAAGCAGAACAGTACAGCATCAGGAATACTACTGTTGTGATACAGGGATACTAGAGTGTTACCCCTTCTTGTGTTATTAGGTCAGATAGAAATGTTCAGAAACTATGGTCCTTAAGGGCTTTTTAGACTGAGATTTCCAATCAGCCCCAATAGGTCTCTGTGGGCAAGATGGAAGTGGTGATAGATGGGGGCACCTGGCATTGCTTTACCCACTGCTCACAGGGAGACCACAGAGGTGGTGCTGGCTGACCCACTGTCATCTCACATCAAACTTGAGAGCCCTTTCATGCTTTGGAAGAGATGACTGAACTTTTTACCATGTATCTCTTTAATTAAAACAGATGTGCCAACATGTGATATTTTCCACATGGCAAAGCCATTTTCCTTTATGTAAAGGACACATATTTCATGCTTTCACATTAAAGGTGCCTAGGAAGGTTTTCAACACCCAAAAGTGGGAATTATTTGCTTCAGCATTTATGTTAGTTGCCGATGTAATGACTTAATGTGACAGCTTGTCAAGAGTGACATTTAATATGCCTGTTGTGCACAAGTCATATTTCATTTACTTTTTGAGATATGGGCCCCAGGGAAATGGGCTTTATGAATTCCATGGAGAGCTGATGAACTCTATTCATCCACCCAACACCCACACAGAAAAGTCTTTTACATAGGTTTTCTGAAACTAAAGAAATAAATGTATGTTTAAGTGGATGAGAAGATCAATAACTAATTTAACCATAAAGTGAAGGTGTGTTCCCTATCCAGGGCCACAGAAGATGTAATAGCATTCTTCTCGTTTCTATCGCTTTCCTATTAACTTTTCATACGACTGAATATTTGTGGTTCAGACCAAATACCATATTTACAAAAAGGAAATAGTGTAGGAGTTTAATGATAAAAATGCTCAACCTTGCTTACTCCCTCAAAAGCCCAAGACTAGACACTTCAAGATTCAGCAAGCAATATGGTGCATTTTCATGTACCAGAAGATGTTTAATTTCATTTGTATCCAAACTACACTCAAATATTACATGTCATCATAAATCTAATAGATAAGAATAAGATCCTTGGAAAATCAGCCACATTTTGTTAATACTTTGGCACAAGAGAAAATGTTTTTATTTACTGTAGCACCCAAATATTCAAATGGACGTTTTTTGTTTTTTATTTTTGTTTTGTTTTGTTTTTTCTGATATGCACTAGGCTGGGGAGAGTTTGGGATAGAGATCTAGTAAAGGTTGGTTTCTGGGTTTAAGACACAGTGACAAGAAGAAGAAACTGTGAAATATACATATAAATAATGGTGTTAAATGCCAAGTCTATAGAGATTTAAAACAAGTATTATCAGTGGCAAATTTTTTCTTCTATAGGAATGACAAAGTTCTTTACATTCTATAGGACTATAGGAGTGTCACTCCTATAAAATCTATTAGTTCACCTAAGGGAGGACACATAAATTGTCTCTAGTAAAAACCCAACAGACTGGCTGGGCAGGAAGGAGTTACCACAGCACAACATCCACTGCACCTTAGAATCGCCTAAAATTTTTTTTAAATCCCTTTAGACCCAAGCCACATCTGAAGCCAATTAAATCAGAATCACTGGGAGCTAGACCCAGGCATCTGCATGGTTTAAAGCTACCACAGGTGACTCTAATGAGCCAAATTCAAGAATTCTTGACCTAGATATTGGAGTCTACTTGTATTTTCTAACCAGTTGGTTCTTTCATTCAACAAGAATTTACAAAGTACATACCTCATGTCAGATAATGTACTAAACAATAGGGGTGAAAGTATTTAACAAGAGCAAATAAACAGGACACAATGCTACCCTCAAGAAAGCAGTCTAAAAGCAAAGGTTTATGCAAAATAATAAAGTTAATTGCTTATAAAAATAATAAAACCAGCAGCTTGCATTTATGTTTTACTATACTCTAAGCAGTGCCAAGTGTTAAAAATGTATCCACTCCTTTAATAATTTGTCTTATTACCTCACTATACAGATGAGAGAAATCGACTCAGAGAAGTTAGATAAAATGCCAGGTGTAACAATGCTAATTTACTGGTACAGATGGGACTCACCCCAAGCAACCTTCACTTTTGCTATACTACAGTATGGAGGTTGTGATTAAATGCTAGAAAAAGCTCAAAGGAGGAAGCTGAAAATTCATCCACAAGGGGAGAAAGATGTTTGGGACAGCCTCAGAAGGGAGGCAAAATTTGAATCATATAAAAATGTAGCAGGATTTTTCTCAAGGGGAGAATTACAGGTAAAATGCATTAGGACAGAATAACATTTGTAAAGACAGAGAGGTGCATGCATTTTTGATCAACAGAGGATAATCTGTATGATAGTGAAGTTGAGGTCTGGATGAAATTTGTTTAGGGTCAGACTTTCCCTATGTTGCCAGTTATTTCTGGAATTTTGGAATCAACATTACAACTGAGTGGCTTGATCAGAATTGCCTTCCCCTGGACTATATCAATACATAGCAATCGACTCTGCACCTACCAGTTCCTCATTGTTTAGAGATGTCCTAATGACCATAGCCAGGGAGAGTCCAGATTTCCGGGCAGCCAGAGTCTAAAATAAACAGAATTTAGGAGTTATTGGCACATGAGGTGGATGCTAAGTACATATTGTTCAACAACATGTGAAAATGTAAGAATATAACCTATCACTGTTCATGTTTTAGTCAATAGGCACCTGCCATTTTCAGTAGTCAGCTATTTCATCCAGAATGTGAAATCATGGAACATTAAAGCTGATACAATCCCCTTATATAATCAGACCCAACCCTTACATTTAACTGATGAGAAAACTGAGGTCCAGCAAGGCAGATTGATCAGCCCCAGGTTTCCATGTTAGCAAGAGACTTCTCTAACTTTGTTTTTCCTCAAGGTGATCATGATCACATTTCTTCATAAAACATGGCCACTGGCGCAGAGCCAGATGATCTGTGTGACGGCCCCAAATCACAGGTGTTAGATGATCCTTGAGTTGTTCACAGTTCCCTGGAATACTCTTTCATATCTAAGCAGTATATTTTTCCTAAGTGTTCACTTTATCAGGTGAGAACCATTATACCCAGATTGGTTTTCTTAACTCAATCTTGGTAACATAATTTTAAATTAAAGTCAAGTCCCTTTTGTTTCCCTACCATAAAACAGAAACATTATATCTCCTACCTGAAATGTGTGTGATATAATACACTCAGCAGAACTGTAGAGAACTTTGGAAACCCGAAGTTTTAGATGGGAATGTTTAATATGTTATCTCATTAGGAACAAAGGGAAGTCACAATGGGATTTTGCACCTGGTCTTAAATCTATCTCCTTGGAGCTACAAAGTCATAAACTCCGATAAAAGTTTAGCAATCCTCAGTGAGGAAGTCACTATCCATCCATCACCACCCCTTCTGTGTAAACCTATAGAGATTACGTCCAAGGAATTAGCCAAGATGATCTTCCATTTCTGACAACTATTGTCTCTAAAATTATGTTTGCATTCTATTTCAGTCTGTATTCGTACCTGTTGTGTATATAATTTTGTGTATCTTTCAGAATAGAACTAGATGTTAAATTCTTGCAGAACCCAAATTTCTCAGTCTTCTGTCTCTTTTTATTTCCCCATCTTGCCCTCTTTTATCCCATGAGTAAGCGCAATGTACATTCAGAAATATAGAAAATATTAAAGTGAAAATCACTTACCATGGCCTGAAGATCCCAAGTGTCAGAGGAAACAAAGTGTAAATAATTAGACATAAGAAAGGTGAGAAAAGAGTATAATGATGTTAAATAAACTGAACACTTTAAAATAATATCCACACTACAATGGCAGAAATCTGGGCTACAGAGACACAGCATGCTTTTCAGTAGAAGATCTTTCCAATCAAGATTTTATCTTTCCTAATTTCAAACACAAGTGATGGTTTTCAGATGAAGGTTTTCATAGCAAAATTAAAAATTACTGATATAAGAAATAGCGTAAATTGCCGCTAAAAGGGAAATTTCTATTTCTCTGGGATAAAACATATTTTCATGTCATAAACTGTTAAGAATTTGCCTCCAGGAAACTGTGGAGACAATTTGGATGATAGAACAAAACACTTTGTTTTCTGGCAGTTAAGCTATTTGTTTTTAATAGTCTAATGTGGACCATTATCAATCCTTTGCATCTTTAGGTGGTCCTGTGCGTATTTTGTTATAGGAGAGCTTGAGTTATTCAGAGTTATGTTTAGGTTTAATGAGGTTTTAATGAGTTTAGAGTTGTAATTTTCTTCAGAGAGTGGAATCACTTACTAATGTGATTAAATTTGATCTTAATTAAATAAATAATTGGTTAATAGTATCTGCTGCTTTATAAAGTAGTAGAATCCAGTGACATAAGGTGAGGAAGTCCAAAACAAGCCTCCAAGTGCCCATTAAACTTGTGGTCCTTTGCAACATTGCACCTATCAAAGCCCAGTTGCAGCAGCTCAGTTAGCATGCCCTGTGACTTCTATTTGCCCAATTGTTATGCCATTTTAAACTGGTTTGTAATTTTAACCGATAAAAAGGGGGGCCAAGGGGTACGTGGCTGTCTCTGTCAGTAGAACATACAACTCTTGATCTCAAGGCCAGGAGTTCAAGCCCCATGTTGGAGAAAAAGAAAGAAGGCTTAAAAAAAAAAAAAAGCTGTCGAAAGGTTAGAATTATTTAATTTATTTAATAGATTTTAAAGAAATGATAAATGCAACACTTGGTAGAATCCAACTTCTTATATGTATTAATCTATGAAATACAGATAGGTATGGCACTTAATGATAAAGAAAAAGGCAACACATACAACTGAAGAGAATGAAACAGGAGTTCCTTACCACATCTCGTACAATGGGCAAAGTTTTCTTCCTACGGAGATCTGGCATACTGTCAATACCATAAAGCCCTCGCCCAGCCCTGAAAGAGGAGAAAGAGGAATGATTTCAATGGGATAAAGACTTCCTTTAAGAAAAAGGCTGTAAAAAAGATTAAATGTATACCATGATTTTCAACTGGTTCACAAAATAGGAAAAATCCAAGCCTCTTAAGACCTCACCCTCACCCAGTGAAAAGGAGACTCTAGCTACCAAAGTGATCACTTGTATTCTTGGATAGTTCCATACATTGAAACTTTAGCCTGGCTTGGTTGACACCTTGGTTTTCTGTCAGCATCACAAGGAAGATAATAAAAATTGTTAGTTACATGTAACTTTGTATTTCTGGGAAGACATAGAAGCAAACCATTTTACTGCAACTTTTGTCTGCAACGATATAAGAAATACCTTTATTTGTAAAAAATATCATTCTTTTTTGATGTGTTTCATCTTCACAGATGAAACTCCAAACTGGTATCTCAAAGAGCCATAGTTGCATTTAGAGTATTTGTAATAACCCATTTATCAGAATTTTTCCTTTTTTGGAATCTACCACACAGAACAATACAACAAGAAATTAATTTGTTATCCAAGGATATTCACTGCACCATTTCTTTTTGTAATAGCAATACAAGCTAGGTAACCTAAATATTTATGGAATGAATTATATTATCTACCCAATGAGAACACAATAAAGTAAACAAGTTAAATACATATGTGTATAAATGAAAAAAAATCATGTTATGTGAAAAAAGCAAGTTTGCATTTTAGTAAGTTTAGTATGATACTGTATTACATGTGCTTATATATACACAGAAAAATACCTAGAAAGATATTCATTAAATTGATAGCGAGAGTTACTTCTGTGGAGTGATACTGGGTCAAAGAAAAAGCAAAGATTCTCACTGTTATAAATTTGGTAAGAGTCAATGTTCCATAATAAGCGTTACCATGTTTGCAATTAAAAATATTCTTGAAATATATTCATCTTTATTAAAATAATGGAATACATTGAATTGTTTTTTGTTGCATTTAAGCTAGTGATTTTATACAACCACAAATGTGCTCAAGTCACTGAGGAGAGCTTCCCTTATGCTCACCTGACCTATAAAACTCTTGCTAAACTCCAGCTTATTGGAATCACCTTTTTCACCAGGCACACACAATTCAAAGGCAAGGGTGTCAGCTATGCACCTCTGCCACTGAACAGGCCACAAAAGCTGATAATAGATTATCAGCATCTCACAGCCCTGTTTTCGCTGACACAGAGATGGCCTCTTTGCTCTTAGCTTAATGAAGGGAAAATTTTGCCTTACTGGATTTTTTTTATAGTAGCCGTGGTCTTAACTCCAACACTTCTAGTTGTATCAATCACTAGCTTGATGATCTCGAATAATTCACTAAGTTATCACACAACTCGTTATGTGAAATAGTACTAAAAGAAAATGTTAATAAAGATAGAACATCAATAAATAGCAAGGTTATAACTTATATGTTTATTCAGTAATAAATGTGAATATTAATACCACTGCACATGAGGAAGAAGTCTGTCAGTTCTGAGCAAATTATATTTAAGTTCATGAATTTCAACTAAAAGTTTTTGTTTAGATCATAGAATACAGGAAAAGGATAATAGCGGGGGAGAGATCAACACACATGAATGAAAAGGAAAAGGAGAAGCGATAGGAGGGAAGATAGTACGTGTGGGGAAAATGACATTTGAGAGCCTGTTCAGCAATGTCTGTATGAGAAAGGAGTTCATACAGTTTCCATCATTACCCAGAACAATGCCAATTGATACTCTCTAGGCCAATGGCACAACACCAGTCAAAAACCAAGATTAGGATCACACACACACACACACACACACACACAAATATCATTGGCAGCATGCTCTTATGGACTGCAAGAAATGGCAGTATCAAGCAGGGAAAAGGGCAATTAAATCTTCTTTTTTTCCTTCTCAGCACCTGTCTTCAGAAAGTGAACCAACTCCTCCATCAGTGTAACTTTTCACTTTCCTCCTATTCTCTTTCCATATTCTTCCCCTCTCACTGCTAGTTCATTCTTGATTCTGACACATCCCAAATACCACATTTATGGGGAAAAGGTATATAAGTGTGTTTCTAGAAGGATCTTTTGAGTTTCGTTTGCTCCAATCTAAGGCTTGGATTCCTAGTTGTTTCTATGTTCTACCTCCTGTGAAGAGAATTAATAGTGACATAAAGTATAATTAATAAATGTCTTGCCATCACACTACATGGCAATCACACTAACTAGCTGCGTCTGAATGTTTTGAAATGTTTTGACTGCTAAATAATGTGACTTAAATAACTATGTAAAGAAACACATTCAATTGTGACAATGCTTGAGAAAGTGATTTATAAACTACAAAGTGTAATATATACACGGGTTGTGTGGTTTCTTATACTAATGATTTCTTTGTTTTCCTGCTCATAGAACTTAATTCAAATTCCCAAGAGCACCTAGAATTTTGAGTAAACTTACATACTCACAAGTTCAAGAATCAGTGTCACACACATATTTTCTTGGGTCTTAAATTTCACTCCTTTGCTTGTCTCATTATAACAGAGACAGCCAAGGACCCAGGCCAAACCTGAGCATTATGGAATAATGCGCCCAAGTTACAGACATGAATCCAAAATTTCTAACTGCCTTGAGTTTAGTTTCATTAAATTCATATTTTTAAATTTGTAAAATTTGTAATTGCAATAGAAATTTTCTCTTAATCTTTACCGTTTTAAAAAAATGCTCAAAATCACGTTGTACTTCCTTAGTTTTACATTTTCATTATTACTGTAAGATGTTTGCATAAACTTTCAATGGATTATTCATCAAATAATAAAACTTTTATTGTAAATCTGAGTATTAAAAAAAAAAGAAGAAGAAAAAGAAGAAGCTTCCCTAATAGCCTTACCTCAAGAGTGGATAAGTATTTCGTAAATACTGTAAAGCTCTATAAAAATGTAAGATATTTTTGAAATATTTATTTTATTTATTTATTTTTGAGAGAAAGAGAGAGAGCAAGCAGGGGAGAGAGGAAGAGAGAGAGAATCTTAAGCAGGCTCCACACCCAGCCCAGAGCCCAACATGGAGCTCAATCTCAAGACCATGATATCACGACGTGAGCTGAAATCAAGGAACAAATAAGCAAATGACCCACCCTGGCACCTTTGTAATATTTATTAAAAGTGTTCCTTATTGTTTTGGTGCAATTACAAATGGGATTGATTCCTTGATTTCTTTTTCTGCTGCATTATTGGTATATAGAAATGCAACAGATTTCTGCACATTGATTTTATGTCCTGCGACTTTGCTGAGTTCATGTATTATCTCTTAAAAATTTTTTGGTGGAGTCTTTTAGATTTTCTATGGAGTGTCATGTCATCTGCCAATAGTGAAAGTTTCACTTCTTCCTTGCTGATTTGGATGCCTTTTATTTCTTTTTACTGTCTGATTGCTGACACTAAGACTTCCAGTACTATGTTAAATAGTAATTGTTAGAGTGGAATTTCTTGTCTTTTCCTGACCATGAAGAAAAGGCTCCTGGTTTTTCCCCATTGAGGTTGATGTTAGCTGTGGGTCTTTCATACATGGCCTTTATGATGTTGAGGTATGTTCCAGCTATCCCTACTTTGTTGAGGGTTTTTAATCAAGAATGGATGCTGTATTTTGTCAAAAGCCTTTTCTGCAAGATCATATGGTTCTTATCCTTTATTTTATTAATGTGGTCTCTCACATTGATTGATTTGTGAATACTGAACCACACCTGCAGCCCAGGAATAAATCCCACTTGATCATGGTGAATAATTCTTTTAATGTACTACTGGATTTGATTTGCTAAAATCTTGTTGAGAATTTTTGCATCCATGTTCATCAAGGACATTGGCCTATAATTCTGTTTTTTAAAAAAATCTTTTTAATGTTTATGTATTATTTTTGAGAGCGAGACAGAATGTGAGCAGGGAAGGGGAAGAGAGAGAATTCAAAGAATTCACAGAATTCAAAGCAGGCTCAAACTCACAAGTGGGGAGGTTATGACCTGAGCCTAAGTCGGTCACTTAACCAACTGAGCTACCCAGGAGCCCAAGTTTAATTCTCCTTTTGAGTGGAGTCTTTGTCTGGTTTTGGAATCAAGGTAATGCTGGTTTTGTAAAATTAGTTTGGAAGTTTTATTCTATTTCTATATTTTGGAACAATTTGAGAATAGGTATTAACTCTTCTTTAAATGTCTAGTAGAATTCCCCTAGGAAGCCATCTGGCCCAGGACTCTGGTTTTTTGGTAGATTTTTGATTACTGATTCAATGTGTTTGCTGGTTGTGGGTGTGTGTAAATTTTCCATTTTTAATCCTGTTTCAGTTTTGTTACTTTGTGAGTTTCTAGAAATTTGTCCATCTCTTCCAGATTGCCCCATCTGTTGGCATATAGGTTTTCTTGGTATTCTCTTGTAAGTGTTTGTATTTCTGTGGTGTTGGTCATGATCTCTCCTGTCTCATTCATGATTTTAACTATTTGGATCCTTTCTCTTTTCTTTTTGATAAGTCTGGCTAGAGGTTTATCAATTTTGTTAATTCTGTCAAAAAGCCAATTCTTAGTTTCATTGATCTGTTCTGTTTTTGTTGTTGTTGTGTCTGTATTATTTATTTTTACTCTAATCTCTATAATTTCCCTTCTTCTGCAGGCTTGCTCCTTTTCTAGCTCCTTTAGGTATAAGGTTAGGTTGTGTATTTGGGACCCTTCCTGCTTCTTGAGTTGGGCCTGAATTGCAATACACTTGCCTCTTAGGATCACGTTTGCTGCAACCCAAAGCTTTGAATTGTCATGTTTCCATTTTCATTTGCTTCCATATATTTTAAAATTTCTTCTTTAATTTCCTGGTTAACCCATTCATTCTTTATTAGGATGTCCTTTAACCTCCATGTATTTGAGGGCTTTCCAAACTTTTCATTGTGGTTGACTTCAAGTTTCATACTGTTGTGTTCTGATTTTATGCATGGTATGATCTTGATCTCTTTGTACTTGTTGAGGGCTGATTTCTGACCCAGTATGTGATCAGTTCTGGAGAATGCTCCATGTGCACTTGAGAAGAATGTGTATTCTGCTGCTTCAAGATGAAATATTCTGAATCTGTTAAGTCCATCTAGTCCAGTTTGTCATTAGACGTCATTGTTTCCTTGTTGATTTCCTGGTTAAGAATAAACCTAACTAAAGAGGTAAAAGATCTAGAGTTTGAAAATTATAGAATGCTTATGGAAGAGATTGAAGAGGACACAAAGAAATAGAAGCGCATTCCCTGCCTATGGATTAGAAGAACAAACATTGTTAAAATATCTATGCTACCCAAAGCAACCTACACATTTAATGCAATCCCTATCAAAATGCCACCAGCATTTTTCACAGAGCTAGAATAAACAGTCCTAAAGTTTTTTTGTAACCACAAAAGGCCCCAAAAAGCCAAAGCAATCTTGAAAAAGACAAAACTGGAGGCATCATGATTCCAGATTTCAAGCTGTATTACAAAGCTTTAGTCATCAAGACAGTATGATACTGGCATGATAAGAGACACATAGAACAATCGAACAGAATGGAAAACCCAGAAATGGGCCCAGAACTATAGGGTTACCTCATCTTCAACAAATCAGGAAAGAATATCCAATGGAAAAAAGATAGTCTCTTCAACAAATGATGTTGGGAAAAATGGACGGTGACAAGCAGAAGAAAACTGGACCACATTCTAACACCATACACAAGAATAAATTTAAAATGGATGAAAGACCTAAATGTGAGACAGGAAACCATCAAAATCCAAGAGAACACAGGTAGCAACCTCTTTGACTTCAGAGCCACAACTTCTTACTAGACACATCACCAAAGGCAAGGGGAACAAAAGCAAACAAGAACTACTGGGACTTCATCAAGATAAAAACCTGCTGCACAGTGGAGGAAATAACCAACAACACTAAAAGGTGGCTTACAGAATGGGAGATTTTTGCAAGTAACACATCTGATAAAGGGTTAGTATCCAAAATTTACAAAGAACTTATCAAACCCAACACCCCAAAACCAAATAATCCAGTGAAACAATGGCAGAAGACATGAATAGACACTTTGCCAAAGAAGACATCCAGATGGCTTAGAGGCACATGAAAAGATGCTCAACGTCATTCATCATCAGGGAAATAGAAATCAAAACCACAATGAGATATCACATCAAACCTGTCAGAATGCCTAAAATTAACAATACAAGAAAAAATAGGTTTTGGCAAGGATGCAGGGCAGGAGTGGAGAACCCTCTTGCACTGTTGGAGAAAATGCAAACTGGTGCAGCTAGCTACTCTGGAGACCACTATAGAAGTGCTTCAAGAAACTAAAAATAGAGGTTGGTGGTGGGGCACCTGGGTGGCTCAGTCGGTTGAGCGTCCAACTTCGGCTCAGGTCATGATCTCATGGTCTGGGAGTTCGAGCCCCGCGTTGGGCTGTGTGCTAACAGCTCAGAGCCTGGAGCCTGCTTCAGATTCTGTGTCTCCCTCTCTCTCTGACCCTCCCCTGTTCATGCTCTGTCTCTCTCTGTCTCAAAAATAAATAAAACATTAAAAAAATTAAAAAAAAAAAGACTAAAAATAGAACAACCCTGCAATCCAGCAACTGCACTATCAGGTATTTTCCCAAGGGATACAAAAATACATATTCAAGGAGGTACAGTGCCCCAATGTTTAGAGCAGCATTATCAACAACAGCCAAGCTATGGACAGTACCCAAATATCCATCAACTGATGAATGGATAAAGAATATGTAATGTATGTGGGTGTGTGTACATATGTATATATTCTTTATCCTACACATATACATATATACACAGACATATATATATATATTTATATATACACACATACATACATACACATATGCATACACACACACACACACACACACACACACACACACACACACACTGGAATACTAGCCACCGAAAAGAATGGAATCTAGCCATTTGCCATGATGTGGATGGAACTACACTGTATTATGCTAAGCAAAATAGGTCAGAGAAAGACAAATACTATTTGATTTCACTCATATGTGGAATTTAACAAACAAAATGAATGGACATATGGGAAGTGGCAGGAGGGACAGAAGAGAAGGAAACAAACCACAAGACACTCTTAAAGAACTATGGGTTGATGGAGGAAGGGGAGTGGGGAGATGGGCTAGATGGGTGATAAATACTAAGGAGGGCACTTGTTATGGTGACCACTGGGTATTTTATTTAAGTGAATGAATCACTGAATTTTACTCCTGAAACCAATATTGCACCATATGTTAAGTTTAAATTAAAAAAAATAAAAAAATAAGTATGTTCCCAATAGAGAGATCTGGGAGAGATTAAAACTAAAAATGGTGAAGACTGGAATTATATGTAGATAAAGAAATCATTGACTTTCCAGGCAAGAAGTCAAGTTCAAGGATACCAGTTAAAATCTGTAAGAAACTAGCTAGGCTCAATGATGAAGAGGTCAGGAAGAATCATCAAAACAGGCAACAGCAGACAAGAAACTCTGAAGGTGCTATCTGATTCTAGGGAAGCAGCAGTCTAATTTCAGTCCTTTTTGGTACAGCTGATTTGATTAAGCTATTGCTAACCATTGCCAGCAAACTAGCTAACAAGAGTTAATATTTATGTTGTGTTTACCAGCAGCCAGGTATAATGCTAATACTTACAGCCAACCTTGACATATATTACCACATTTTATTCCCAAAAAATCCAATAAAGTATAGGTACAATTATTTCCATAATATTATAAATGAGGAAATCAATGCACAGAATTGTTTAGAATTATTCCCAAAATCACTAAGTCATAGATAGCAGTGATTGGATTTGAACACAAGCTCAAGGGCTTATCATATTCCACTGTTCATATGATTGGATTATTGCATATTTACAACAATAATATGAACTGAGGCTTACAAATAACCCTACTTTACTTTTAATGAAACTAAAGTTAAGCAACTTATCCAGGCCTACAAGTCTATGGCAGAGCTTGTTTTCCACTGAAGGACTCTTACCTCAAACCCCATGTTCTTTGTACACACACATTTTTCTTTTCTTTTTTTTTTTTTTTTTTTTTTTTGGAAGATATAAGAAGTCTATCCCAATTGATCTAGAGTTCTTACTATTATTTGAAACACTTTAAGTGTATTCCAAGACAGTATTATCTTTAGATCAGAAATCCTGTATCAGTGTATAAAATAGTCCCAATCCTCCCCAAACAGCCCCTCTTCAGCCATTCACGAGTTCTCTCCAGGAAAAAAGGAGGCTTTTAGACTATCGGCATTACAAATGGGATGAAAACATGAGACCTAAGGAAATATGTGGAAAGTCAATCATCACATAAAATTTACAAAATGGATAAAATTCCATAAATTATGGTGTCTTCTATATTTGATTCAATATTTGTTCTACACTACATAGTCATTATTTTTCATAATTTTACTTCTTAGTTCTTTGCATTACTATAAAAGGAATTTACTGGGGTGCCTGGGTGGCTCAGTTGGTTGAGAAACCATCTCTTGATTTTGGCTCAGGTCATGATCTCATGGTTCATTGGATGGAGCCTCATATCTGGTTTTGCACTGACAATATGGAGCCTGCTTGGGATTCTCTCTCTCCCTCTCTCTCTGTCTCTCTGCCCCTACTCCTCCTCAGTCTCTTACTTTCTTTCTCAAAAGAAATTAACATTAAAAAATTTCTTAAATAAAGGGAATTTACAGAGTTTAATAAAATCTGAGGTATGAAATTATATTGCTGTCTGTGTTGACTCAGATTCAGTTAATCATCTTGTTACAGAACAAACCAATACACATTATCTAAAGGATATACATCCTGAAATTGTTAAAGAATCTGATATCTAAGATTAAAGACGTGAAAGCTTATTTTAAATTTTTTTAACGTTTATTTATTATTGAGAAACAGCGAGAGACAGCATGAGCATGGGAGGGACAGAGAGAGGGGGAGACACAGCATCCAAAACAAGCTCCAGGCTCTGAGCTGTCAGCACAGAGCCCGACACGGGGCTCAAACTCATGACTGCGAGATCATGACCTGAGCCGAAGTCAGACACTTAACTGAGTCACCCAGGCACCACTGAAAGCTGATTTTAATATATATTATTATCTTATCCCAGAATCGATCTGATAACATACTAAATGTATATAGATTGGAAAAAATCTCAGAGAAGGTACCAAGAGACTCCTGTGGAAACTATCAAGCACTTTTACCAAAGGTAGTACTTTCTGACTATGAGATAAAGGTGTGCTGTTTCCACAAGTGGGTGGTTGAGGATTAATTGGTAATATTCACGGGCTGGATAATTTCCATTAGAAATCATAAAATTAGTAGACTCTATTTATATGACAAGGAGTTGTTAAATTAATTGAAGACTATAAGCCTAAAAAAGAAAACAACAACAGAAAAACAGATCACAGTGCTTCTGTTTTTTTCTATGTTTCCAAGACAATTATTGGGCAGGGCTGTATAATCTTTTTTAGCATTATGGAACACTAAGGCAATGTAAAAGATTAATAATGAATCATTCTAAATCCCTCTCCTATAATATAGCTGTATTCTCTTACAGACTTTTAAAAACAACTCTTTGTATTTAGTTACTTAATGGTAAACATACAATAATCATTTTCATTTGCTTAATATTTTATATTGTACATACATTTTAACACAGTTTTCCAGATGATCATTATCAACTTTAATTATTCAACTGCTGCTTATTAGAATGTGTTATTCAGGATATTTTCCCTTCCTCTTTTTTCACCTTTTTATTTTTATTATTGTCAACACTGAATGACATTTGTCTGTGTAATTGGATGATTCATTCTCCACATCCAATTAATCACCATTCCTAAAGATATTTTGATTCTATATTTCATCATAATTAACACACCACCTGTTATAAGATACAGCATTATATATTTCTACATTAGGGGAAAAATCAAATTAATCTCTGATATGCTTTCTTAGCAAGTAGAATTTAAATTGTGTGTTTATTAAAAGGCCTTCTTGCGGCACCTGGGTGGTCATGAACGCAGTTTGTGGTTTCAAGCTGCTTTGGGCTCTGTGCTGACTGTTTGGAGCCTGGAATCTGCTTCAGATTCTGTGTCTCCCTCTCTCTGCCCCTCCCCTGCTCACGCCTCCCTCCCTCTCCCTCTCTCTTTCTTCTCCCAAAAGTAAATAAGCATTTTAAAAAATTTAAAATAACATTAAGGGCCCTCTTAAACCAACTTCATCAATGACACAGATTTGTCATGTATCATATATTTCTATATCTGAAAAGAAAAATATAAACAAAGTGAATTGTTATTCCTTAAGTTTCTCATTCAGAGTCCAGCTTTTGAGAATTACTCTTCAACTCAGAATGATCAATGTCTTGGACTTTTTCCAAATTATTGTCTTTTAAGCTATCAAGAGCAATGGGGTTATGGCATTAAATAAAATAGTGCTTCATTATTGTCTCTCTTGTTTCAAGAAGTGGGCAGCTCTTCTGCAGACAGTGATGTTGGTGGGCTCTCAACCTCACCCAAAGCCTCAAATCATCATCCTATCCTTCCGTAAATCATCCTAATTTTTCTCAACTAAAACGTTAAGAAATTGCAAATGTCCAGCTCATACCGCTAGCAATAACAATAAAATTACAACACTTCCACAGAGCACTTTTACTAGATATATAAATGTATAGACAGTAAAATTCCTATTAATGCTGCTTACTTACCAATGACTGCAAGACACCATTAGTTAAATGCATCTTGGTTTGTTATAATGTGTAAAAACAGATGTTGTAGGGGCGTCTGGGTGACTCAATTGAGTGCCCAACTGTTGATTTCAGCTCAGGTCATGATCTCACAGTTTGTGGGTTCAAGCCCCAATATGGGCTCTGTACTGACAGCACAGAGTCTGCATGAGTTTCTCTCTCTCACTCTGCCCCCTCTCAAAATAAATAAATAAACCAACAAACAAACTTACACAAACTTACACGCCCATACTGATAGTGTTCTACTCAGGTCTTACTATTTTAGCTCATCTTTTCATTGTTTTTCTTTGTCTGTTTGTTATCCAGCCCATTTTTTACATTGCCAACAGTTTTTTTTTCCTAGACTATTAATACAAAGATACAGTTTTCATATTCAATATCCCTTATTGGATACAAGATATAGAACAAATGTCCTTATATCCCAGTAAGGTATGATTGTCCCTCTGGTCTCATCTTTGACTTTTCCCTTTACCTTCTTGTTCCGGCCATCCTGAACTCCTTTATAGATCCCCAGGGTCAACACACTATTTCCCCACTCATCTATTTTCACTCCAGTACTTCCTCTACTGGTACTGGCCTCCTTGCTGAGTGGCATAGGCTCACACTTATCCACCTCCCAAATGAAATTTGAACCTAACACTCATGGACTTTGAAGGTACCCACCTCCTCCCTATCTCAAACAACTGCACTTCTCTGTAACCTCAACATCAGAGATTCTCAGTGGGAGGGGCTGGGCAGTGAGTAGGAGAGGAGAGGGGAAAATCATGACTCCTGGCTTCAAAGATGGGCTTATCGGCAGTTGTGTGGGTTCAAAGGTAAATAAATATTTGTTGCTAATAGAGAACAGCCTACTTTTTGGTTGAACTGGAGCAGAAAAACATTTTTTAAATTTTAATTCCAGTACAGTTAACGTACAATGTTATATTAGTTTCAGATGTAGAATATAGAATTTCAAGTTCCATCTATTATTCAGTGCCATCAAGATAAGGGTACTCTTAATCCCCTTCATCTATTTCACCCACCCACCCCCACCTCCCTTTTGGTAGCCACTAGTTTTTTCTCTATAGTTAGGAGTCTGGTTTTTTGTGGGGTTTTTTTTTTTTTTTGGCTTGTGTCTTTTCTCCCCCACCTTGCTTGCTTGATTTGTTTCTTTTTTTTTTTATTTTTTTTTAACATTTTTAAATTTATTTTTGAGACAGAGAGAGACAGAGCATGAATGGGGGAGGGGCAGAGAGAGAGGGAGACACAGAATCCGAAGCAGGCTCCAGGCTCTGAGCCATCAGCCCAGAGCCCAACGCGGGGCTCGAACTCACGGACCGCGAGATCGTGACCCGAGCCGAAGTCAGACGCTCAACGACTGAGCCACCCAGGCACCCCAATGATTTGTTTCTTAAATTCCACATATGAGTGAATTCATA
Source organism: Herpailurus yagouaroundi (assembly GCF_014898765.1). Classification (NCBI taxonomy): domain Eukaryota; kingdom Metazoa; phylum Chordata; class Mammalia; order Carnivora; family Felidae; genus Herpailurus; species Herpailurus yagouaroundi. Next base: position 19,909,500 of record NW_024412415.1, on the reverse strand, counting down.
TGGTATTTGTCTTTCTCTGCCTGGCTTATTTGGCTTAGCATTATATTCTCTAGCTCCATCTGTTTTGTTGCAAATGGCAAGATTTCATTCCTTTTTATGCTTGGATAATATTCCATTGTGGTGTGTGTATACACGTGTGTATATACATACACACACACACATATGTATCTATCTCACATTTTCCTTATCCATTCATCTATCAGTGGATACTGTGGCTGCTTCCGTAATTTAACTATTGTAAATAACGCTGCTATAAAGATAAGGGTCAAGCAGAAACACTTTTGAGAACAGTTGTTCTAAGCCTTCTGTCATAACCCCTGTATAACTACATTGTTTGGTTGTTTATATAGATGTACCCACTAGAATACATGTTTCAAAAAATGACAAATCTCACTTGTATCTACCTCTCTAGAGCCAACTCTGGCATGTAACAGGGAAAAATAAAAAGTAGAGGTTCAAGTGAATAGGTCTTGACAACAAAGAGATTAGATATTAAATTAACCATAGTCTCGGTCTTAAAAAGTAAGATTTTTATCTTTGAAATAACTCCTGGAGGGGCGCCTGGGTGGCGCAGTCGGTTGGGCGTCCGACTTCAGCCAGGTCACGATCTCGCGGTCCGTGAGTTCGAGCCCCGCGTCAGGCTCTGGGCTGATGGCTCGGAGCCTGGAGCCTGTTTCCGATTCTGTGTCTCCCTCTCTCTCTGCCCCTCCCCCATTCATGCTCTGTCTCTCTCTGTCCCAAAAATAAATAAACGTTGAAAAAAAAAATTAAAAAAAAAAAAAAAAAAAGAAATAACTCCTGGAAAGAGCAAGAGCAAAGCCTGAGGACCAGGGAGAAAGTCAATGACCTCACAATGAAGTGAGTTTGCAGGCAAGGTTTTTGTCACAGGAAGATAAGAGCCTCGTTACTAGACCAGTAATTATTTTTTTAACTTATATGAATCTCAGTGATCTCATACAGAAAATGGAATAATTACCCTCCTTGTAGCACTGTTGGGAGCAATGAGATGATATATAGGAGTAGATTATACATTACTGGTAGTAATTAATTTATTATAGACTTCTGTAGGCAGGAATGTTATTGAAGTAGATCAAATAGGTGCCGCCTCACTGCTGCCCTAGGGCTATTAATATTCCTCCAAACTAAAGCATAGATTAGTACCACTGTTCCTGGCAGATAGGAAGTTGTAGGTAGCTCTCTACTTGAAGAATGAAAGAAAAAGAAGGGCAGAAAGCCCAAGTAGTGGTTATAGTCTATGCTGTACTCTGAGCTCTATTAACTTTCTCTTCTGACTCAGTTTTGGTCTAGACTTCTTTCCTCTGCTTCTCCCATTTTTGTTTAACACCCCAGCTTTGACAATGATACATGTTGAGTGAGATTATTCCTTATCTCACACTTATCTACAATCCTGGTCCCAGCTATTTAACTTCCTGTCAGACAAGGGTCTCAGAGATAGCCCAACCAAGTTCATTTTTTTTTTCTCTTAACTCTAATCTCTGAAAAACACTGCTTTTATCTTCTCAATTTTCCAAGCCTTGTCTCAAAATGGAAATAAAATTCAAAGCATTAAGCTCCTCCTCAGTACTAATCATTCCAGACTCCTCCATCGCCTCTTCTTTACCTCCTGGATTCTCTTAACTGTGGCCATAAAGTACAATGTTTGTCGTTATTGGAAATCACTTACAGTCCTCTAAACTACCACTGATGGACTCTTTGGAAGGAACTATGTTAGACACCAACATGCTTTCTCTCAGTAAGACCATTGTAACCATATTTCCTCTTACCTTGAGTGATCACTAATTCTTTGGTTGAGCAAGAGATGAAATAATTGGCTTGAGTTTAGAGGGCATGGTTGTATGACAAAGATATAAAATTATGTACACTTGCACAATGCTGCTAACATCTGAAGAGGAAAATGAGACTTAAATAGGGCATAGAATATTCCTATCTTCCATCTCTTGCTTATTCTGGCATGTATTAATAATATTAATGTATTAATACATTAATAATAAGAACGTGTTAATAATAGTGAACTGGCATCTTGACTTGCCGACCATTTTTAAATACGTTCTCCAGTTTGCTTTCTCTCTTTTGCTCTTTCTCTAGTTCATGCAGTAAATTTGTATCCGCAGTAATTCCACTGAAGCAGGCAAGAAGCACGTTTGTTCTGCTGAGTGCCTGGATCACTCCAGGCAGTAGGTATCAACAAATAGTTCTTAAATGTTCTCGTTATTTCCACAAACCTGTCAGCACTTTTAAGCCAAGACATCCATTTTAGAAACAATTATTCTGCCTGCAAATTTCCTTTTGCATGTCTCTTTTTTGATTTCACTGGTTTTTATACTATCACTATTTGGCGAATTGCAGAGGTTTACCATCCTAAATAATAGCTAATCCAGATTGTAAAACTCAAGCAGGCTAAGAAATGACCTCCTCCCCCATTCTTGTATTTTAGGGATGTGGAAAGTAAGCTGCAAAGAATGTAAACGCTTGTACAAGATACCCAGATGACCGGCAGCAAGCTGGAAATACTTGGGAGATCCAGACAATCACTGCAGCCCTCCCTTCTTCTTTGCTTCTAATATCCAAAAGACACCAAGCTTTGTCCGTTTTCTTTCTGGTCTCTGTCTTGTTCTCTCTTTTATCGCTCACATTGTCTTCTCTTTTGCATCTTCCTTTATATATGGATCATCACGATCTTGCTGTATATCTTATCATTAGGCCAAGAATTCTTCTCACTGACTCTGTAATTACCGATTTCCCCATCTCCATTTTCTCCCATCTTCCGTTCACCTTGAACAAAACAGCTGCTTCCATCTTCCTGTAGTACATGGCCATGGGTGTAACATGATGAAAGCCATGTTGTAAGACCAGTTTGGCAGTGTTGTTCGAGATGTATTTATTAGAGGAGGGATAAAGGGGACAGAGAGGTGGTCTAAAAAGATTGTTGAAGTAATCCTCGGTTCTTTAATGGGTTCCTTAGTGAGGGTCTTGACAGAGGTGGCTTCACTACTTTCTTTTTCAACCCCTTCATTCCACTTTATGAACTCTGGTAGAATTCCCAATTGAAACTGCTATAATATTTTAAAGAGCAAATGGCCTCCTTGTGAAGGAGAGCCTTTGTATTCCACTAAATTACTTTCTCCTTTCCTAGGCATTTGACCTCTTAACGCTCCATAATGCTCTTTAACACTTTAGGCAGGCTCTTTCTTTCCAGCCCTTGTTCCTTTGACACACGGTTTTAGAAGTGCTGACTACCTCATTTTTTATCATTATGTTATTTTTTTAAGCTAATGCCATTTTTAAGTTTTTAAAGAGATAAAGGGGATGTGAAAGATTTACTATCCTGGTGCTACATTTTGTGTTTCCGGTGACTAAAAATATTTTTTTTTCATAGCAAGAACAATGAAATGGTCGTAGGTTTTATTACAATGAGTTGCAGAAGTTAAAACGTAAAATGCTGCTGCTAAAACATTTCCCTTAAAGTTTCCTCATTGTTAGGCTTGAGGGACCAATTTCTGGTATTGGGGACTGACTTCTAACAACTCAATTACAACATGTACCTTCCAGGGCTCATTTCCTTAACAGATTGATTATTGAGTGGACAATATAGCATTTTTAGGGCTTGTAATTCCCTATAACAGAAACATTTCTTCTCCTTCTGAAACATTGACTGAAGCTAAATTAACCTCAGACATTATGACAGGCTACAACACAGAAAATAAAAAATTCAGCCTGAAATGTTTTTACAGTTAAGCACCCATTATTGTTTGAAAACATTTCCACTTAATTAAAATTCATCCTACAAAGGGTCTAATTTAGAGTGTAAGTTTTTACATTCCTAAACCATGCTTCTGTGGCTCAAAGCCGTAGTAAATATGACATTGTGTGTGTTAATGTTCCCGGATTTGAAGCTAATTTTCTTAGCCATCTCTCTCTGAAAAATCTCAGCATCGATTTATACATAGTTTCTAAACCACAGTCATTCATAAGTTAATGAGACACAGCTTCTTAATATGCTTTACTTAAATGCCATTAAATAGAATCAAATATCCAATAGCAAAGTAACTATATTTATCAAAGCTGATATCTTAGAAATCTAAGATTTCTTTTAATTATAATTTTCTTTATACATATGCCTCAAATTTAATAGCCTGAAATTTTTCGCAATCCCTCTCCTGTCACTAATGAAAATTAGTAGTCCCTGATGGCAGAGACTAATGTCATTAGGTGGTTGCCTGACTTTCATAGCCCAGGTCCCTCTTATTACAGACAATATTTTCTGTATTCTTTTTTTTACAGTTTCCCTGTACCATACAAATAGAAACACAAACATGACTCAAACTTTAGCTCAATAAAGACACATTCAGCCCAGTGGTCTAGCTTTGATAGGTGGTACCAAGAAAGGTTTTGAAACCCTGTTCACCTCAAAGGATAAAAAAAATAAAGCAGAGAAGAAAATCCATGTTATACGCATCGAAGTAACCCAGTCACAGACAAACCAAAGGAGTCAGGCCCTGGTTGTACGTTATCCCATGGTTGTCTTACTTTAAGAAAGTTATGGAATTCTTAAAGTAGAATTAAAGTCTAATTTCAGAAAAAAATAAATATAAGGTACTATTTTGGATGAATTGCCAACAAGGAGGGTAGGTGTTAAAGGAATTCCAACTGAATCACACATGCTAGGATATAATAATATTATACTATCAATTATACTTTTAAGGAAATGTTTCTCTGACCACTAATTCACAGTCCATTACTTCTCTCCCTCAGCAGCTCTATCTGTGCTCTCTCTGCATTATATGACCTCAAGTCCTATGGGTGACAGACTTCTGGTACCATTGGACTAGAGAGCATTTTCACATCTCTGAAAGTTTTAAGCATAACTACCAGTTATTCTTGGCAGGTTGAGAAGTGGCTTCCCTTATCTGTCCATCTGCTGCAAAATCACTTCTCTGCAACCCATGAAGGTAGTCAGAGGAGTGATGGCCCAGGGTTGTGCAAGTGATCACAAACTCAAAGGTTTTAACAAAACTCAACTGCATGATCTTCAGAAACTTCACTGAATAGCCTAGGACCAATATGACTATGCTACCTTCATATTCAATTTATTCTATTTATAACACACATTAAGCATTGTGTTATCATTCTTTGCCCATATCTGACTTTCTCCTTAATTATAGAATCCTCAAATTAGGAAACATATACAATTTATTTTTGATATCTGGTATTTAGTATAGGAACTTGACACTTATTAGTATCAGTAAATGTATTACTTAGTAAATAAAAGGAAAATTAATGATTGGAAGAATTTCTTTCAGTTCTTTTTTTAGGTACTCCTTTCAAAGGAAAATAAACACACATTTAGAATCTCAGGTAATTATAGAAATTTTAAAACTGTTCTAGATTTTTCATCCACCTTGGAATTTGGAACAAAGTTCATTATTGTAACTGGTATGCTTCTCTGAAAACTGAAGAACAAATCAATTCATCATTTATCTAACTGATAATGTTGTTCTTACTATTCTTAACATAGGAATATTTTGCCTACTCAATGCAATCAGGGGTTAAATAGAGACTAAGTATTGTTTGTTCCCAATAAACATGCCTCACAATTACAGGTGTAGTTACTGGAGCTGAAACGGAGCTTTAAAAACACTCCCAACCAAAAAGTAATTACAGTTATTTTAACAAAGACAAATCCATCTATATTTAGCTTAATGTGTAATCAACTCTGCAAGCAGATTGTCAAAACTAGTTTTCTAGAAATACATTTTAAACCCAGTATTTAAAACAAACAAACAAAGATCTAATTAGGATGGAAAGGAGAAGAAGGGAACCAAACTATGCAGATTTGGGGGATTTGGCTGTGCAGACTTGAGAAGCAGGAAGAGGAAAGACTGCTGGATTCCTATGAGGAGCGCCTTATGTGTATAATTAGTAGTCTCTCAACTCATGGTGATATTGGAGCTGGCTTTCAATGACAGCATATGATTCTCTGGATTTGGGAAAGAATCATCTGGCCGGTGGTATATAAGCAGAGTTACTTGAAAATGGGCGTGTTTCTGATAAGATCATTAATGCAGCAACGATACAAATTTCTACCTGGATTTTTCTTTTGGGTGCATGCCTGCCTGGCATCTGTCCATCATGTGGATCTCTCCTCTACAGTCTGGCACAATGACAACTTAGCTAGTAACCTTAGGGTGATGATTTCACCATGGGAGATGAGGTAAAGAAAATATATATCAACTTTGTTCATAAAATGCAAACAATATAACAGAACAAAGATAGCAACTTTCTACCAGTTAGCAAGTGCTAGCCACAATATACATTAGTTCTTGTTATCATAAGTTGGTCATTTAGTCTCCCTATGCAAGCTAAAGCATTTGAGCCAATGACAATTAGGACCCCATATAAAATAAACAGGTTGTACAAGTAAGCCAATGAGAAGTAATCAAGTGGCTCTTAACTTGTATCCTGGGGGTAATATATGAGGGAAGAGCAGAATTTTGCCACTGATAAGAGTGTTGCAGGAGATGGGAGCTAAGGCTGCATCCTGACCTGAGTCCTGCTTGCTTACAGGTGAGGCAACTGTCACACAAATTCATTCCCTTTTATTTTCTCTAATAAAAGCAACTAGATACAACTCTAGTAAAAGACTAGATATGTGAAATATGGTATATCCCAAGAAGTCCCACCAGCTTGCACTTACTACTCTATGTAATGTGACAGAGAACACTAAGACAAAGAGGGGGAATTGGGGAAATGGGCATTTGTTACTATTACTTCCGTTTTGTCCAATGCAAGCAATGGTGTACTTAAGCTCACCTCATGATTCTGGAGAACAGATTGTGCACATCTTTCCTGAATTGCACATTTAGAGTTGTCACATTGATAGCTTGAAATTGGCCTTGATAGGACAATGTAGACCAGGAAAATAGATAAACACTACAAATTAGTTTGGGGGCTTTGTTTTTATTGCTATTTTTAATGGAAAGCCAGTTGTAAAACATTTACCAGCATATCACTAAGTGCAACTCTTGTTAATATTCCCAATAAGAAACTCCTCTAATTTGTTACTTAACTAACTGAACTCCTTTGTTCCCATTCATCTCTATTTTTGGTTGATGTGGACCCTTAGTATCTTTCTATATCATCTTTGTACAAATGATTGAGTTTGTAATCAATGTCTTCCTCAGGGACTCAATTGAACAGGAAGTCAGTAGAGAATACACATAAAGAGTCATGTAATTTACAGGAGTGATTTCATGATTCTCTGGTCAAATTAATTCACCTTAGCATTACTGACCTCCTACTATATATCTAGAGTACTAACTGTCATGTAGCGCTGAGAGACAATTTTTCATGGGTCTTTCGCTTTTCTGTACAACTTGTGAATGGAGGCATGAACCTTTATTGTAGACTAACTTCTCACAGATATACATAGAGTCCACATGGAGATAGTGTCCTACTCTGGAGTAAAGGACAGATCCATGCCCTTGCCAGTAAAGTAAATGTACTGTCTCCCTTTGAGGTAACATTTGATTTGGTTTGCTTTTAAAAGACTGAGGTGTCCTAAGCCCAGAAACTGATGCAAATCTACTGTGTACCTTGCATCTATCTAGGTCTGCCTCCACATTGCCACCCTGGGGCCTAATGGACAATAGAAACAGATGCAGACGTAAAGTTCATACTACTTGCTGTGTCTTATGTAATAACGCCCTGTCTCTGACCAAGCAATCTCATGTCTTCTGCCAGCATCCATGAAAATGTGACAGACTACCTAAAATATTACACACTTCAAAGTTTCTGACATGGAGGATATACATTAAGTTTATTTGTGGCCTTAAAGGGACATAAAAATTTGAAATATGTGATGATGTATGAATACATGTAATTATAAAGCAGTGAATTGCATATAACCTAAATATATAAAGCTATATCAAGTAGTTTAAAAAGATTTGTACTACAAATGTTTGAATTTCTCATCATGAAGAAATTTATGGTATAGCATTGAATTTCACTATACAAAATAACTATTTTATGCCACAACCCTTATTCATGATGATTGCTAAATAAGAGCATTAATCATCTAATGACAAAACAACTAATTTAAAGAACCAAGATAGAAATGACTTTCAACAAAATCACTGATTAGAAAAATTAACACTTACTTTTCCAGACCAAAAAAAATAGTTTTTTTCCTAATAAAATAAATTATATTAAATATTTCATCAATTTATTGAATATCAACTATATGTCAGATAGTACACCAGACTCCTCTAATATATTTTTTATCATATTCACAATAACTTTTCAAGTAGAAATTATTATTTCTGTTTCATAGAAAAGGAAATTGTGGTTCAGAGAAGTTAAATAATTTGTTCAAAATTAATATAGTTACTAAGCAGCAGGAAATTGATTCAAATGTTAATCAAGTAGTTAGGAAATACAATGTCTTATATATATTTTTAATAAAATAAACATATCAATTAACACGTGCTAGACTCTCTACTCTCGTCTCTCTTCTCTTTCTCTGTAGCATTTAGGATAATTAGTAATTGGAGCTCCCAGTTACAACTTGGAGCTCCCAGTTGTCCATAATCTCCTCTTGGATATCAAATAAAGTAAATAAGGAACTAAAAATGGGAGAATTACCAAATAGCTTTTTTTTTCCTTTGGGTTTCTAGGACATTGACCCCACCATTCTTCTAATGCTACCCTGAAACCCTTCCTTCTTAGGCACTTATATCTCCATATATCTAACCGTATGAATGGATTGGGTCAGGGCAGAGGAAGTAAGGACAAAGGTTGAAGAGCAGTGTCCAGTATCCCAGGGACACTTGCTTTCAGTACAGGAGCCCTGAGCCATATGAGGAACAAGGGCAAGGTGTTCAAGGTCCAGAGACTTGATTAATTAACCATGGATTCACCTTGCATGAGAAATCACACAAAGCAAGAGTTCTTGGTTTGACCATATAGACAAATACTGGTAAGCATAAATACATTGTGGCCAAAATAATACACAAGAACCAAGGAGTGATTTTACTTTTTCTTTGAAAAAAATATACAACTCAAACACAAGAACTCAAAACCACTATATAGTCTGGAGCTATTAATTGAATATAAACTATGGTTTTGTTTAAATCTCATCTTGTCAATGAGACTAACTTAACTTTACCGCTCTACTGCACTAATGCAGACTACAACATGCAGACTGCTCCTACTCCCCCACGGAAACTTCAGTGCTCCCAATCTCCTTTTTCCTGCTCTACATTTTTCTATTTCCATAGTTCTTATGACCATCTTATACATTTAATAGTTTACTTGTGTTTATTTTTTATTACCTGCCATTCCTACTAGAATTCAAGTTTCACAAAGGGCACAACACTTTGTTTCCTTATGGTGTGAATGGTGCTTGGCACATAAGTGCTCAATATATATTACAGGAACAAATGAATAAACAACCACTAACTGTTCAATATTATCTTTTGAGCTCTCAGTATGTGTCAAGAACTGTTACAGCTGCTTTCCACACATTAACTCATTTAATGCAAACAATAAATCTGTGAGATAACGATCATTATCCTTATAAGTTAGCAATCTGAAATACAACGATGTTAGGTATCTTTCTACAAAATCACACCATTAACAATTACAGAGCTGAATTTAAACCCAGGGAGTCTGGTTTCAGAGCTAATCTTCCTAACTACTATATAAGTGATGAATATCCATTACAGTGACCTGAGCTATCTCCAAAAACAACAAATACGTTCTGAGTATTTTAAGAAGGCAGACACGTATGTATTGCTTTTTGGAAGGAAACTTATTAAAAACTATGCTAATAAAATATTGTTTAGGTATCTTTAATGGGCACTTCAATTATCTAGGTAATTAATTTATGTGGGTTATCCCAGCCCCTCAAATAATTGGTTAATTGTGGAATTCCAGTGGGCACATTTGTTTCCTTAATTTCTTCTCTATCCTTCCCCTTCTTTTTCCTGCTCCACTTCTGCCCCTCCTCTTCTCTAATACTTGATCATTATCATCACCATTATCACCAACACCCAGGTGTCACTGCTATTATAAATTGGCTCATTGCATTGTATGAGAACACTTGCTCTCTGACATTGTGCAATGCAGAATTTTAGTCAAAACTTTTATTGAGGTCCAGGTTATCCTTGCTACTTATTTCCCACTGGAAGTGGGTTATATTTTAACAACCCCAACACAATGCTTTATACATTGGGAGTTATAAACACAACTGGAGGTCACAACATTATAGACTTCTGACATTCGTGAATTGTGTTCTTGCCAGGGCAATTTCATAAACCAAGAGCCCTTGCCTTGCAGTTTCACTTTGTTGTAATTTTCCAGATTATGATCGTTTGACCACACTAACAGTTGACTCCTTATACTCACTGTATCTGTTAGAAGCACTATGAGGTTTCTACTTTTACATTATACTTGCTGCAAAGTGCCACAAGATAACTTTAACAAAATTTACTCTCTGATCTAGACAGAATCATATCTGACAGGCATTTCCTTCAACTGCTCCCTATTTACTGCTCAACTGTGAGGATGATCTGCTTTGCCTTAGGAAGTAGAAGCAAAGTAATAGAGTCTTTAAATACTGTGAACATTGATTCATGGCCTATACTTTAATAGCCATCAACCATTTAAATATCTAAACAGAGACAACATTCTAATTTGTTAACCATTCTTCGGGTAGGAATGCTAAGCTACACTGAACTGCTTTAAGAAGGTAGACCTGAGTTTGGAATAATTTTTTTCCAATGGTAGAAATATTTTTTGATGTTATGGAAACCAACCTTTATTCATGTAAATGAGCACTTAAGTTGATTGGAGGATGAGGGGTAGGAACCTGATGAAGATTGATTTAGGCATGGCAAGTGGGTGGTAAATGAATAGTGCAAAGAGAAGAGATACTATTGCAGGGGGAAAAAATCACCATCTATACTTTATTTATTTTGAGAGAGAGGAAGGAAGAGTATGAGTGGAACAGGGGCAGAGAGAGAGAGAGAGAGAGAGAGAGAGAGAATCCCAAGCAGTCTCGACATCCAGCACAGAGCTCAATCCCATGACTCTGGGATCATGACCTAGGCTGAAATCACGAGTCAGACACTGAAACAACTGAGTCACCCATGTGCCCCAATATTCTTGATTTTGTATTTTGTTATCTTAGATTACAGTAAATGCTTGTAATTAAATTACACCCTGATCTGTCAAAGTAAGAACTTAATAGTTCTGCTAGAGAAGTGTGTTCTCAGATATGCATAATTTAATCCTACACCAATCATAAATTCTCAGAAGCATAGCAAATCTCCTTATCTGAGGCCTTTGGTAGAGGTCTTTAGGTGGCTTATTTAAAGTATCTTTATAGGGATTGGAGAGGGAAACCTGGAAGACTCCTCTCCCCACTCTGATCCAGTACTCAGTGCTTTCCACTCCCAACCCTTCCCTCTTGCATCCCCCTCTAAAACTATTGGATCACTTTATTCTGTGTTCCCTGAACAGTAAAAAGAGCTCACATGTCTGCACTGATCCTCATGGCCCTCTATACTTGATCTGTGGGGAAAATGGATTAGGAGGAGTAGGCACTTCCTCTGGTCTTAGACTCTTACTTATACCCTAACAGTAGGAGATTAAAGGCTTAACTCTTTCATTTTTGGTTTATTTTAATCAGCTGTTCTGAGCACCTGGCAGCTCATCTCCCTCTCCCAGCTGAGTTCCTGACAGCAAGAACTACAAATAATGTGCAAAACAGAAGATTCAAAGGTGACATGACATTTTAAATGTTTAAAGAACAAGTTCAATGGGAGACAAAAGGGACCTGTTCTCAGTTACCCTAGAAAGCATAACTAGGACATACTGGTAGAAATAACAGGGAATTAGGAAGTGAATCATCACCAATAAGTACAACTGCAATAAACATGGAAACAATCAACATAGAATTTTCTCTGTATGCCAGGTATGAAGCATAATACTAAGAGCTATGCAAAAGAAAGGCAACTCACTGTTTTCTCATTAATGCTTTTGAAAAATGACCCAATGTTCTTGGAAGAATTGCTTCATAAGTTCCTCACCAATGGAAATATACAAACTGAGACATTTTGATGGTCTATTATCATAATGTAGGGGGAAAATCTTACTTTGGAGGGAAACGATAAAATAAAAAACTAATAGTTCTTTTAAGTGGCTGATTATCATCATAATCTAGAGAATTAAAAAAAAATAGAGGAAAGTAGGTGTTTGGCTTTAAAAGAGTACTATACTATCAATCTCCACTCCTTTTTACCATATTGTCCTGACCCAAGATCTGATTTAGCAAGATGCTGATTAAAGACATGTACGTCTAGACACTGATGAGGAGAATGAACTAAATGCCTTTCTAACAAAAAAAAAAATGAAAAAAAGAGAGAGAGAGAGAGAGAGAGAGAAGGAGGGAGGGAGATCTACAGAGAACAATGTATCTATGTTTTAAAAAACACTTTAGTATTCTGATGAATCAGAATTAGGAAACATCACTTCAAATATTTTCCAGTCTGAGAGAATATCTTAAAAGAATAAAGTCTATTTTAGGATTAAAATAAGTGGATTAAAATAAAATGAGGACTTAAGCTGTTTTATTATGAAATAATTTATGTAATAATGTAGGTGACATATAGATGATATAAACACTTTGATATTTACTTAGTTCAAAAAATATTTCCAATAATATTCAACCTCCTCAGTTTTATTCCTCTCCTCCAGAAACATTTATTCTCAATTTTCTGAAAATAATTCCCTTGCTTTCCTCAACATTATTATTTCAATTGTTAGAGTTTATTTTTTTTTAATATATGAAATTTATTGTCAAATCGGTTTCCATACAACACCCAGTGCTCATCCCAAAAGGTGCCCTCCTCAATACCCATCACCCACCCTCCCCTCCCTCCCACCCCCCATCAACCCTCAGTTTGTTCTCAGTTTTTAACAGTCTCTTATGCTTTGGCTCTCTCCCACTCTAATCTCTTTTTTTTTTTTTTCCTTCCCCTCCCCCATGGGTTCCTGTTAAGTTTCTCAGGATCCACATAAGAGTGAAACCATATGGTATCTGTCTTTCTCTGTATGGCTTATTTCACTTAGCATCACACTCTCCAGTTCCATCCACGTTGCTACAAACAGCCATATTTCATTCTTTCTCATTGCCACGTAGTATTCCATTGTGTATATGAACCACAATTTCTTTATCCATTCATCAGTTGATGGACATTTAGGCTCTTTCCATATTTTGGCTATTGTTGAGAGTGCTGCTATGAACATTGGGGTACAAGTGCCCCTATGCATCAGTACTCCTGTGTCCCTTGGATAAATTCCTAGCAGTGCTATTGCTGGGTCATAGGGTAGGTCTATTTTTAATTTTCTGAGAAACCTCCACACTGCTTTCCAGAGTGGCTGCACCAATTTGCATTCCCACCAACAGTGCAAGAGGGTTCCCGTTTCTCCACATCCTCTCCAGCATCTATAGTCTCCTGATTTGTTCATTTTGGCCACTCTGACTGGCGTGAGGTGATACCTGAGTGTGGTTTTGATTTGTATTTCCCTGATAAGAAGCGACGCTGAACATCTTTTCATGTGCCTGTTGGCCATCCGGATGTCTTCTTTAGAGAAGTGTCTATTCATGTTTCCTGCCCATTTCTTCACTGGGTTATTTGTTTTTCAGGTGTGGAGTTTGGTGAGCTCTTTATAGATTTTGGATACTAGCCCTTTGTCCGATATGTCATTTGCAAATATCTTTTCCCATTCCGTTGGTTGCCTTTTAGTTTTGTTGGTTGTTTCCTTTGCTGTGCAGAAGCTTTTTATCTTCATAAGGTCCCAGTAATTCACTTTTGCTTTTAATTCCCTTGCCTTTGGGGATGTGTCGAGTAAGAGATTGCTACGGCTGAGGTCAAAGAGGTCTTTTCCTGCTTTCTCCTCTACAATTGTTAGAGTTTAAACATTATTTATCTGGTAAGATAAGTGCCTCTGTCTTGTTCATTTTCTTAATGAACTGTGTTAGCGATTTATCCCTTTGTTTTCCATAAAAGTTTTATATCACCTTTTCAATTAAATTTAAAAACCTGTTGAGGGGTGCCTGGGTGGCTCAGTGAGTTAAGCCTCCAACTCTTGATTTCAGCTCAGGTCATGATCCCAGAGTCATCAGATCCAGCCCCACATCAGGTTCCATCCCCAGCTGAGCACAGAGGCTGCTTAAGATTCCCTCCTACCTTCCCTCCCTTTCTGTTTCTCCCCCTCTGCCCCTTCCCCCCATTCATGTGCTCTTTCTCAAATAAAAAATAATAAAACCTGTTGAAATTTTAATTATATAAAACCTAAAGATCAATTTACTGAGAGGTCATTATCTTTACATTGAATCATCCTATCCATAAACGTGGTGTATCTTTCCATTTATTTACACATTTTTAAGTGTTTAAGGTTTGTATTTTTCCAAAAATGGCACAAGTATCTACTGGAGTGTTCCTATAGTCCTTATACTGTCATTAACATGGTGAGTTCTTCCTAAACTGTATTTTTAATTCTTTGTTGCCAATATAGAGAAATGCAACTTTGAATATTAAGTTTACTGTTCTTTCTAAACAGGCTAATTGAAAGTAATAATTTGTTTAAAATTTTAGTTTTCTATTAAAACCACTGTATAACCTGCAAGTAATGCAAGTTTTGTTTTACATGTCCAAATCTTACAGCTTTTGTTTCTTTTGCTTTTCTTATGGCGCTTTTTAGAATCTCCAAAACAATGATGAATAGAGGTAGTGGCAGAACAGATTTTTTCTCATTTCTGGTCTTAAAGCGAGATTTTTTTTACTATTGAACATTACATTTCCTATAAGGTTTTGTTATAAAAATTCTTCAGGTTAAGGGTTTTTTTTTTGTTTTCTGAATTCACTAGGACTTTTTTTTTTTTTCAAAAAACCACTAATGGGTTTTCCATCTTACTGATTTTTCCCCATTTATTGAAATGGTCATATAATCGGCTCAGATAGACTAGATTACCTACTGTTAAGTCATACTTGCATTCCTGGGATAAACTTAACTTATTCATGATATATTCTTTTAACATGTTATTGGATGCTATTTAATATTATATTTAGTGATTTCAATATACACACATAAGTGAGCATGGCCTATAACTTTCTTGCTTCTTATTTCCCTGGTCTGATTTGGATATTGAGGTTATACCAGTTCCATAAAGAGGTTGAAGAGTGTATCCTCTTTTTCTGTTACCTGCAAAAATGAATACAGGATGGATCTTCCTAGGGTTCATGTTTTGTAGGAAGCTCCACTACAAAGTCTCATTTTTGGAGGTCCCTGATCTTTTTCTCTTGTGGCCTGCATACCACTAAAATTAAAAATCTCATTTTTGGAGATTAGCAGATGTCCACAGGGCAGCAAATACTTTATGTTTGCTTGTCTGTCTGGATTTGCACTCCAGGTCATTATGAGGATTTTTCTTACTTTCTTGCAAGCTCAGCCATACTAACCTCTTAAATAGAGGTTTATTTTTATGTTTTATTTAGGAAGTGTGTGTCATACCTTTAGTTGAGAGAAAGATAAACCTTTTGTCATTTATAGGAGAGCTTTCTAACCTTGAAACATAATCTGTTTGAATGACTACAGGGAAACATTCAAAGAATTGGTGTGACCTTGGGAGGAAACAAAGATGGCAGCCATGGTGATGCCCATGCAGTAATGGGGGAAAGAGGGAGAGCATGGTGTCAATTAGACAAAATAGGATGCAGCTGTGGTATAGCAAAGTCTGTAGGCCATTTTAAATTAATTCAGTTTCTGGCTTATTTCTCTAAACATAACACCCTCTAGGTCCATCCATGTTGTAAATGGCAAGATCTCATTCTTTTTATGGCTGAATTATATGCCATTGAATGTGTGTATGTATGTATGTATGTATATATGTGTATATATACATACCACATCTTCTTTATCCATCTATCTATGGACACGTGATCTGTTTCCACATTTTGGCTATTATATAATGCTACAGTAAACATAGAAGTATATACATCTTTCTGAATTAGTGTTTTTGTTTTCTTTAGGTAAATACCCACTGGAGGAATTACTGGATCATATGACACTTCAATTTTTAATTTTTTGAGGAACCTCCATGCTGGTTTCCACAGTGGCTGTACCAGGTTACATTCCCATCAACAGTGCATCAGAGTTCATTTTCTCCACATCCTTGCCAACACTTGTTATTTCTTGTTTTGTGATTCTAACCATTCTGACAAGTGTGAGGTGATATCTCATCATACTATTGATTTGCATTTCCCTTGTGGTGAGTGATGTTGAGCGTCTTTTCATGTATCTGATGACAATCTGTATTATCTCTTTGGGAAAATGTCTATTCAGGTCCTCTGCTAATTTTTTAGCTGAATTTTTTTGGAGTTGAATTGTACAAATTCTTTATATATTTTGGATATTAACCTCTTATCAGGTATATCATTAGCAAATATCTTCTCCCATTCAGTAGATTGCTGTTGTGTTTCATTGACGGTTTCCTTTGCTGTGTAAAAGCCTTTTACTTTGCTGTCATCCCAATAGTTTAATTTTGCTTTTCTTTTTATTGCCTTAGGAGACAATATCTAGAAAAACATTGCTATGGCTGATGTCAAAAAAATTACTGTCTATGTTCTCTTCTAGGAGTCTTATGGTTCCAGGTCTCACATTTAGGCCTTTAATCCACTGAGTTTGTGTGTATTGTATAAGATGTGGTCACATTTTATACTTTTGCATGGGGCTGTATGATTTTTCCAGCACCATTTACCGAAGACACCATCCTTTCCCCATTATATAGTCTTTTACCATTGAGAAAAAAAAAATGGCTATAGATTAAGATGAAAAGTTTCCATGGGCTCAGAATTCTGGACAATCCTCCAGAATGATTTTGGGAGTCAAGAGTAGGGGAGTAATTTCAGGAAGTGATATGAAATGAATCCTAAATGATGTCCTTGATTCTATTTTAATGTAGTAAAATGATACCTCCCTTAAAAGAAAAAAAAAAAATCACACTCCTGGTTGGCACAGTAGGTTAAGTGTCTGACTTCAGCTCAGGTCATGATCTCACAATTCATGAATTTGAGCCCCATATCAGGCTCTCTGCTTTCAGCACAGAGCCTGCTTCAGGTCCTCTGTCCCCCTGTCTCTCTGCCCCTATCCTCATTCACACACACTCTCTCTCAAAAATAAATGTTTAAAAAAAATAGCAAAAAATCAGCTTCAGTGTATTATAGAGCAACAGGCTAATTTTAGCAATTTTAACCAACTGCAGCAAGTTGCACTCTCTGTGGTCATCAGTACTTTATCCTTTGGCTTTACTTCCCTGAAACCTTCTCATACGTTGCCACTTAAAACATCATTTATAAACATACCTGAAAAGAAAGTAGAAATACAATGATAATGAGACTGATTCACTAGGAGTACGGAGACTGAAGAGCAAGTGGTAGATAATCTTGAATAGTCAGAGGAGTTTGGGTTATGCAAAGTTTGACTTATTTTGTACCTGTGAATCTCCATGATATTAATGCTGTATCTATTGACCTATCTGTGGTATACATATGAATACTTCTCCTTCCAATATTCTTTCTCTGGTCAAAAAGTTGGCTATTCAATAATATTCACCAAATGAACTGGTATGCTCATGGCTCTCTTCAAAATCATTGTCATTTATCAATACACTGGTTCAATATTAAAGCTACAGTGGAATGGTAGCTTGGAATGATGATGTTTGGATTGTTAAAAATTATCACATGACTACTCTCCACACCTACATCTTGTCTGCTAGCCAGGCTTTTACTTAGACAGTAATATAGAACATGAACTGGCTTCTTACTGTGGGCACAGTCTTCTTCATTTTCCAGTAGAGTTGTTTATGGAGTAGTTAAAAACTGGAGAATAATCAAGAATGAAATTCTACTTTCCTTATAAGGTCAGTTTCAGAAATTTTCAGAAAAGAATGAAAAAAAAATCATGAACATATACACACAAAACTCTCTCTTACCCTAATAGACTAAACTCAATATTCTATACATGCAATGCCCATAGTGAATTGTACTTTTTGATTAAGGGTAACAGACTACATGGAGAGGAGCTTTAAGTTATGAATTCAAACATCATTTCCTATTTGTCTTTCATTGAATATTTTTCTTTGATGGTTTCTTCTTTCATACTTTTTCCTCAATAAATATGTTAAATGATAAAGTTACTTTAAAAAAATTTTACCTAATCTCAGGAAAAGAACCACACTCAGAAGCCCTCCATATCCATGAGGACAACCATGTCAATGGAGATAGTTTGGGGCTTACTAAGCAAGAATGTCCTTTCTCGAAAATATGGGAGAATATGGATGGCTTCTGTTCCCAGACAGTATTCTCCTCCACACCCGATACCTAACTCCTAGTACAATGATAAATGCGCCTCATGGATTTTACACAGACTTCACATTGTAATTTCATAAACTAGCTTTCAAACTATTTGAATTCAAGGAGTTTTTCATCATTTTGTTTTAATGCACAGAACTGAAAAAAAATGATCAAATTTTATACGGCAGCTGATGTATAAAACTACATTAAAGCTTCACTCTTCATTACAAGTGACATTATAAAAGCTTCGTTTTTAAAGCTCCTGTGTTTTAACACTAAAAATGTTATGATTAAATTACAGATAAATATTATTCTTGCCACAAAAAAATGTCAAAGAACTTTGAAAAATAAACATTTCACCAAAGGAAGATGATGTCATTATCATAATAAAGAAACCATCCCTGTGCATAAGAGTGAAAATTAAGAGCATGTCAGGGACAACATGAAGTGACCTTCATAAAGCAGGATTTGACTTACCACCTTAAAGTACTTTCAAAATATGATCATCTACATTTATCACTGCTCCAGTCTAAACCATCATTCCCTCTAGTGTGGATTCTTGCACAGTCTCTTAACTATTCTACAGAGAGCTGTCAGAGTGATCTCTACACATGTCAGATTCCCTAATTAAAATCCCCTTAATACTTCCCACTGAACTTAGAATAACGTCCACACCCCGTATGTTGTAGTTTAGCCCTCGATGTTCTAGTCTGCCTTTTCAAACCCATCTTTAACCACTCATCCTCTTGGTTTACTGTACTTGGGCCACATTAGTCTTCTTTTTGTTCTCCTATTTGTCTAGGCTCATCTCACCTCTCTTCCCTTCACCAGGGCCTTTTGGCTCCAGATCTCATTATCCAGGTATTAATTCATATGTTATGAATTAATGCAATGCAAAAGGCTAGCCTGGCACTCTCTAGCACATTATCTTGTTTTATTTCTTCCAAAGCATTGGGCATTATCAGGTAACTCCAGGTTTGTAGACTTACTTCTCCCTCTACATTAGAATTAAGTTCCATGAACTTGAGATCTTGTCTTCTGTTAGAACCAGAGCCTAAAACCATGCATGAAACATTGTAGGAAGTAAATAACTATTAGTTGAATGAATTAAAGAATATTCTTCAGTGTTTAGTAGAGAGCAACCATAACTTCTGAGCAAGGGACTAATAATAAATTGTTCATCCATACATAGCACTTGTGTAAAAATATGTTAGACTTAATGGAGACACAAAATATGATGGCTATCAGAAATCCATGGTGAATTACATTGTTGAACTGAATTTAAATGAAGACAGACCATTCAGAGAATGTATACTGTCAGGGAGCCAAATATGCAAGAGTCTAACAGTATTACCATAATTTCAACTCTTAGGAAACGGGTAAGCAGGATTATAACTGCTAGAGAAAAACTATAAAAAATATTTTCTGTATGGAAATAGAGCAAATAAGAAGAAAACTAAATGCATTTTTAAACATTCAATTTCACTCATGTAAAAATCTCATTTTTAATTCATTAAAAATAAAGGAGACCTAAGTGGAAAGGAAAAATCAAGCCCAGATATGTACTCTGAGGAAATGATATTATACAGGTAATTGAGAAATCTTCATGGGATAATGAATTTTCCTTAAGATAAAGCTTTGTATTGAGTTAAGGCTAGGTCACTTTACCTCTTCCTCCCTCTGTTCCCTTAGCTTTTCAACCATTTATTTTTAAAGGGTAATAAAGAAAAGGCAGTATACATTTAATGGTCAGAGGACATGAGTACAGGGATTTTTGGTAGTTGGGACAAGAGAAAACATTAAAAAGTCACCTCAATACAGATGGAAGCTTCTAGGATAGAAGTAGATGGGGAAAAAGGAGAGAGGTAAGAAGGTAGTGAGAAGTGACGGGCTGCAGGATAAAAGTAAAAAGCATAAGCCTTTGAAAGAAAGGAGTTATTTGCTCAATGAGTTGTCAACATGCACTGGGTAACAGTAGGAATTGTATTCCTTATATATTCAGGCTTCGTAGAGAACGGAGTCATGATGTGTAGGTTATCATGACAAGTACATCACATGGTCATTAGTGACAAGGGGGATAATGTGAAGACTCTGATCAGAACTTTTCAAAAAGCAATTGTCCCTACAAGTCCCCAAACCTCAAGTTCTTTCTCATTTGCCACATATTAAGTATCACTCAGTACTTTACACAAGAGATTTAAAAAATGTGTAAGTACCTGGAGCCCCAATTTTAATGATGATGAATGTAAGATGGTAGAACATTTAGAAAAATAGCTGTGGGGCATGTAGTGTAGTCAAGTAATTGAGACTATTAGATTTGAGTTGCACGGTTTCTATTTTGAAAGTGGATAAAAAAATAAAGAGCAGTGCCTGTTTTCTCCTTTCATCTGATATTAATGAGAGAAAGAAAGAGAAGCAAATTTGATCTTAGATAAAACTAGAAGATATCTGTAATCCAGACCACAATATATGAGAAAGGGCTGCCAAATGCAGTGAAGGTCAAATAAGGTACAGGAAGAAGCTGAGAGAGCAGTCCTATAGCTACAGCTCTCAGATGAAACTAACATAACACACTGGGCAAAATTGGACTTCCCACTACAAATAATAAAACCAACGATATTTTGTAATGGTGAAAAAGATACGCCTTAGATGCTTTAGGGTAGTCAAGTAAATCAAGGAAGAACAAATAAAAAGAGGAATTATCCAGATGTAATAGTGAGGAATAAAATGTTGGTGAACAGGGCTGCATTGTGAGTAGTCTGGCAGCTGTTAGTCTCAGTTGGTGGGAGAGAGGTAAAAGCTAAAAGAACTCATGTATGTATACACAATTCCGTGTCACCAGGTACTTCTCTAAATCATGTGGAATTCATTTCTTTCCTGGGATACTTCTCTACTGGTTAGATGAGTCAAGAAAAATTCATCTCTTTTTTTTTTATAAATTTTTTTTTAACATTTATTTTTGAGACAGAGAGAGACAGAGCATGAACGGGGGAGGGGCAGAGAGAGAGCGAGACACAGAATTGGAAGCAGGCTCCAGGCTCTGAGCCATCAGCCCAGAGCCCGACGTGGGGCTCGAACTCACGGACCACGAGATCGTGACCTGAGCCGAAGTCGGACGCTCAACGACTGAGCAACCCAGGTGCCCCAAAATTCATCTCTTTTTAAAAATAACTGAATAACAAGAAGAGCAGTAGAAAACAGAAGATTGACACAAAGATACCAGAAAAATGATGAAGAGGAACAGGAAAACAAAATCTCAGGGAAGAATGCTACCAAGACATAGAAGATTTCCCTTGAAGAAATAAAAACTGGAGATAAGCACACTATTTTGCATGTAAGAAATAATTTAAGAAATGTAATAAAACAATTGCCTCTCTAAAATGAGACTTCACAGGAAACATACACAAGCTCAGAGAATATACACTTAGATAGCATCTAGCAATAAACCATTAGAAGATATAAAGATGGAAAGGAAAAACATTATAGAAATGAACTAGAACAAAAGGAGAACAGACACTGCTGAAAATAGACAAGGAAGATAAGATTGAGCATGAGCAAATTATGGTGGAAATAAATTCGGCATAAAAATGTATAAAAAGATAGAGGGCACAATAAGAAGAGATCCCATTCATGCATGTTCAATGCTCCAAAAGGATTAAATAGTAACACAATTACACATTTTAAGATAAATTGAATATTCCAGAAATAAGTCAAGTTTTAAAACATGTTGAAAGTAAGTTATGTTCCAAATTTTAAAAAATTCAGAAGGATAGATATCAAGGTATATTTCATTAAAATTACTGAACTTTCATGATAAAGAATACTAGGAGTAATTAGGCAAGGATACTACATTACTGATAAAGGGGGGAAAGGAGTTATCCTTAGATTCCTTCACAGCAACATTCAGAGCATGGAATTGTTTATAAGTTTCTCAAGAGAATAAAATATGACCCAAATATGTTTTATTACCCAGATATTGGGTACTGTGAGATGGTTAATTTAATCTCCATACCATCTTATGTTTAGTATGTATTCTAGAACTGTAAATCAGGGAGGTAAAAGCTCTGTCTCCCAGATTCAGAGCAGAAATGACCATTAAATTAGGACCCATCAATCACAGGCACTCAGGTGAGATTTGGAAGGCAGAAGTGCTATAGGGTTCATTCTCTGCTTCTTTTTATCAAACATGGTAACAGGTTTTTCTGTGCAATATTACATTTTTTTCCTATTTAAAAAAATTTTAATGTTCATTTATTTTTGAAAGAGTCAAAGTGTAACAGGTTTTTCTGTGCAATATTCCATTTTCTTCCTATTTAAAATTTTTTTTAATGTTTATTTATTTTTGAGAGAAAGAGACAAAGTTTAAGTGGGAGAGGAGCAGAGAGAGAGGGAGACAGAATTGGAAGCAGGCTCCAGGCTCTGAGCTGTCAGCACAGAGCCTGACATGGGGCTTGAACTCCCAAGCGGTGAGATTATGACCTGAGCTGAAGTCAGATGCTTACCCAACTGAGCCACCCAGGCACCCCAACAATATTCCATTTTTATTTCTCCAGTTTTCCAGGTTAAAAAGGAGGTGTGATGATATGAGCAGCAGTGGAACCTTCTTAATTCTGGCTTCCTAAACCCTCAGTGACAACTATACATTTAAGGATTGAATTCGGCATTTGCAGCAGTTGCCTCAGGGTGATAACTCTGCTGTTGGATAAAGTATGAATTGTTCTGCAAGACATTTCTGAAGGACACTTACAATACACACAGGTTTTTTTTTTTCCAAGCACTGAGCTCTGATTAATTAAACAGTTAAATTATTGTTCAATTATAAAGACACTAAGTATTTTTTTTTAAGTATTGAGAATTCAGAGAATACAGTTAAACCATGAACTCTTCATGGAAATTGTAGTAAAGGATGAATTTTAACTAACCAAGAGGTAAATGGAGAAACTATGACAAAAGGAATAGGAAGGAACATTGAGTCATTTATATAAAGGCAACAACAATAGGTATACACATTAAAATTGCAAAAAGGAATGTAAACAGAAGCCCTGATGAAGCAAAATGGGTATAACTGACACAAGTTGCAAGGGGAAGGGAAACAGAAGGTGACAAGAAGTTTAGTTAGGAACTCATTGTGTTTATAATCATGGGCAAGGCTAGCATTTAAAGCTAGGTGTAAGTTCAGAAGTATATTTAAAACAAATGAATAATATATTTGGGAGGTGGAGAAAAGAAAATTGAAAAATTAAAGTAGTGTGGTCTAAACCAATTCTATCATTGCTTATCATGAGAAATACATATAATAATGTCTCAAAAACCAGAGGACCTATTACAGATTTAAAAAAAATAAACATGAGAAACAAGTGTTAGCAAGGATGTGGAGAAAAAGGAACCCTTGGGCACTGCTGGCAGGAAAGTAAAATGGTACTGCCATTGTGGAAAACAGTAATGGAGTTTCCCAAAAAAATTAAAAATGGAAATACAGTATGATCCAATAATTCCACTATTGGGTATCTAACCCAGAGAAAATGAAAACACTAACTTGAAAAGATATATGCATCCCTACATTTACTGCAGCATTGTTTGCAATAGCCAAGATACAGAACGAACAGAACCAACCTAAGTATCAACAGATCAATGGATAAGAAAATGTGGTGTAGATATACAATGGAATATTCCACAGCCATATAAAGGATGAGATCGTACCACTTGAGACAGCATGGAGGAATCAGAGGGTATTACGCTAAGTAAAACAAGTCAGACTGAGAGAAAAAAAAAAACCTACAATATGATTCCACTCATAAATGGAATCTAAACAACTAATTAACAAACAAAAAGCAGATTCAGAATTATAAATACTGAGAACAAACTGATAGTTACCAGAGGAGAGGGCAGTGGCAGATTAGGGCAAAATCAGTGAAGGGGAAAGGGAAATACAGGCCTCCAGTTATAGAATGAGTCAGTAATGGGAATAAAAAGCAAAGGAATATGAAAAATATAGTCAGTGATATTCTAATAGTGATAATGCAAAGCTATACTTGTGGTGAACATACCAGGATGGATAAACTTGTCAAATCACCAAGTTACATACTTGAAACTAAAGTAACACTGTGTACTAACTATAACCCCCCAAAATAAAAGGGATTACTAAAAAATATTTAAACTGACTGCCAGTAGAAATAAATCATAGGTTACAAAGAGAGAAAACAAAATGATAAAAAATAAAAACTACTAAGCCAGTTATACCAATAAATGTAAATGGTTTCAATATTGTAACATTAAGTCAAAAAGCAGAATTCATCTCTATTGTATGCAGAAAGATACACCTAAAATAAAATTACTAAACGGTATACATAAAAATAAGTTTTTGCAGCATTGTTAGTAATAAAACAAGACTGGAAACAACTTAAATGTCCCTCATGTATATTACATATTGTAGAATGGAATACTACATAGCTTCTAGAAAATATAAGGCATCTCTCTATCCATTAGTATAAAGAACCTCTATCATACGGGAAGTTAAAAAACAAAGCATGTACGATAACTTATATGGTATGCTACCTTATTTTTATACACATAACGACATACATAAAAATGCTTGTAGGGCATAGACTATCACAAGAGGTAAATGCAAATAAATGAGTAACAGTGGTTGTATGTAAGGAAAAGAAAAAGGTGGCCCAAATTAGGGATTTAAGAGATTTACTTGTTGCTATGTACTTTTGATGCCATTTGAATTTCTGTGTTTGTGAACTAGATATTTTTAAGTAAACTTTTTTTTTTAAAGCAAAAGCTTTCAAGTTGGTAGGTTTTGAACTGGAGTCTTGTCTCGGGCACTTACTCGTACAGCAGTTTGTCACCACAAGGGAGATATCTTAGTAAGCTTGGGCTGCTACAACAATATAACACACCCTGGGTGGTTTATAAACAACCGAAATTTATTTCAAATAGTTCTGGAGGTTGGTGAGCCCAAGATCAAAGCACCAGCAGATTTTGAGTTCATAAACAGCTATGTTTTTGCTGTAACTGTACATGGTGAGGGTTCTCTTTGGGGTCTCTTTTATAAGGGCACTGATCTTATTCATAAGGGTTCTGCCCTCATAATCTAACCCCCTCCCTAAATCTCCACTTCCAAACACCCTCAGAATGGGGGTGAGGTTTCAACATATGGATTTTGGAGGTGGGGGGAACACAAACATTCAGTCTATAGCAGAGCACAATAGTATTAACACATGAAGTTGGTTAACCTCAGTATTTGTGTCTATATACATAAACATATATGCATAAATACAGTTGTTTTGCCAACTTCAGGGACCAGAATACTAGACACTTTAGCCTTATTGACCTTACACATTCCCCCTATAAGGAGGTAAGGCCTTGCTACACTGCATATTTTCACAGAATTTTGTAGAATCAGTTCTGCCCCCTAAAGCCTTCTTACAAATGCAAAAACATTAACAATAACAACAGTGACCAAAACACATTTTATCTGGAGCATTACATCACATTTATGTTTCTCAAAGTATCAAAATCAATTCTATCTTTGTAGTAGAATCTTTTTCCCAAATAGAAGGGGTTTTTTGTGCTTTGTGTTTTGTTTTTGTTTAAACTGAAATGGGTATATAGTAGCATCAAAGAATAAACATAATGTAACAAGGCAGCTACGGGGACACTTAAAACTCAATCTTCCTGTGGTCTTATAAACTTTGCTGCAACTAATATTGACTCATGACAAAGAAAGCCCTTGAGTTAAATAATGCAATTTTCTCTTAATTATCTTGCTTCTATTTGCTCAAAATATCTAGAATATTGCTTCAATTGCCTTCTTCTTTCTGCCTCCGTTGACACAGTTCCACACCCTAAGATACTCTTAAAAATATCCTAGTAACTTCTGTTCAAGTAGTCACTACTTATGGAGCTCATTTTCCTAATACTTATAAAAGATTCAGCAGGCAACTGGTGCTATGAAGGCATTGTTTTTCGTGAAATTGCTATTAAAATAAATTGAGTTTTTAAAAACGGTAACATCCAAAGAGCTCACTTTATAAAAAAAGAAATTCTAAATAGAATATGAACAGGCAAACTGAACTCCCACATCTTCCAACTCATTTCTCCCTTGTGTGCTGAGGGAATGTTTATTTTCTGGGTGAGGAGAAGAGAAAATTTCCTGAGTCACTTTTTTACATTGTACCCTGATTCCAGACACTGACCTGTAGGCCAAAGAAAATAAGCTTTTCATATGGAAAGAAGAGATGACCAGTACTCATACTAACCAATGGGATGTCCCTGATATTTTACATATATATTTTTGGTATAAATATCTCTAACTTTTCTAGTAATGATTGACTTTTTTTTGAATATCGTTTAGCCACAACAAACTTACAGATCAACCACAGTCCTGATCTTTAATGTAGTTTTATCAAAATAGTATATTATGTAAATATATCCCTTGTTGCTAGACAATTTGGAAACTGTAACAATGGCAGGGTAAACTTTCATTGCTTCCTGATAAAAACTCCTATGTGGAAAAGGGAGTAATATTTAGGCATTAGTGATTTCCCCTATTTGGGATAGTCAATCTTAAATTTCTAGTATGTGTAACTACATAAAGAGGGCATCTAATAAATAGGGATAATGTATACATACCTATCTAGCAATGAGGCTCAAGTGAGATCATGTACATAAAGCGCTTAGCAGAGTGACTGGCACATAATAGATGTGTAAAAGAATATGAAAAATATTTTATACATATAATTGCCACAGCAAAGCAGTAGTACAATTAACAACATAAACTATGGAGTCAGGTGAACTGATTCATTTACAGTTGCACTGTAAGAAGTAAATAAACAAGTTCATGAAAATTGGCAGATTCCACTCATATAATGAATTCAAAATGAATGTATTTCATCTCGTCATCATAAAATTATTTTATCTAATTCTATTAAAACTGCATAGTTTTTGTCAATGATTAATAAAATACCTTCTTATACAATTATGATTTTTCTGTTTCCAGCACATGAATGAGAAAAAAGCTTAAGTATTTTACTTTTATATGCATCACAACTGGAAAATTACTTAAATTTGGGGTTTATCCAAGAGAAGTTCGTTTATGCTTTTTTATGCTACTGGAATTAACATCAATTGTAATGACTTCCTACTTGGTTTAAACAATGTAAGGACATCAAACAGTTGTTTAGTGAGTCCTACTATGCACCAGGCAGAATGCCTACTGTAAGCTTATGCCTTTTTATGTTACTGGAATTAACATCAATTGTAATGACTTCCTACTTGGTTTAAACAATGTAAGAACATCAAACAGTTGTTTACTGAGTCCTACTATGCACCAGGCAGAATGCCTACATCCTGGAGCTAGTGGAAGATAAAAACACATCGTCTGCATTCTTGTGGCCCTCTCTCTGTAGTGGAGAGAGATTTATCAAATCATTATACTGATAAAGGGACAATTATCACTGGCTGGATGATGTAAGACCTATGTGGTGGCATCGGAAATTATTATTGAAGAAAATCTTTTCACAGTGGCCAGAAAGTCTTCCTTGAGGACATGCAGAGATTTGAGGGATGAATAGGAATTAACTGTGCAAAGAGACAGTCAGACTCCGCTAAGCAGAGGGGGCATCAGATACAAAGTACCAGTGGTAGAGGGAGCTAGACACATTTTAGAAACTGAAAATTCAGCGTGACTGGAAAGCTACGTGTAAGGCCAGTTTATAGACAGTTTTGATCTTTAAGAGCAATGGAAAATCAGTAAGGAATTTTAAACAGTAGGATGACAAGTTCCCAACTGTATTTGGAAACAGTTCACTCAAGCCATCATAAGGGAAACATCTGAGTGTGGAACAAGAATGGATGCAGGGAAGACACACAGCAAACACTGAGAATAGTCTAGGTCAGAGTAAGACAGTGGTGATGGAGAGAAAAAGAGATTTAGAAGATCATTAGAATTTTGCCTTAATGTGAAAACTATTCTCAGAAACAGATATGTATCATTTTATATATTTACTTTAAATGTATAAATACCACACCAGCTAAGTATTTTGTGTGTGCTACAGATTACAATAGTTTAGTGATTAAGGGCAATGTGCATGCAATATTTTTTCAGTCAAAGACACACTCTTTTTTTTCTCAACTACCTGATATTTTCTCCAAAAATTAGTAAGTTGCTCTTACATTGATCCATTCTTACCAGTATTGATCCATTCTTACCAGTAATTCATAACAAAATTTTTCCCCACAGTGGGTATGGATTTATTCTCAGTTATAATGTAAAAATCCTAACATAAATTATTCACTTTGAGAAAAAGTTACATTGTATGATATGAAGTTAAGAGATAAATCTGTTTTTAGAATCCTAAAATACAGTGTATAATTGAGGAGAGAATATTTTAGTATTGCTCTACTTGACTGATCCCACACAATTATTCTGTGGCTTAAGACGTAATTTTTCAAGCATCAAGTGTATGTCGGAATTTATTTTATTTTCTCCACCTATTTCCAGTGAAAGAAATTTAAGCCACAGAGCAAATGCATACTGAATCAAATACAGAAATGTTTAAAAATGCAACAAAGAGGGGCACCTGGGTGGCTTAGTTGGTTAAACGTCTGACTTTGTCTCAGGTCATGGTCTCACTGGCAAGAGTTTGAGTCCCGCATCGGGCTCTGTGCTGACAGCTCAGAGGTTGCAGCCTGCTTTGGATTCTGTGTCTCCCTTTCTCTTTTCCCTTCCCCGGTTTGTGCTTTGTCTCTATCTCACTCAAAATTAAATAAACATTAAAAAAATTAAAATTCAACATAGGAAAGCACCTTGCCTTGCTTTCTTGTTCACTTTCTTATTAGCATCTTTTACTTAACAAACAAGACAAAAAAAAAAAAAAAGAAAAAGAAAAACAACTAAGTCAGACATCAATACTTTGTTAATGCAATGTGATGGAAATGCATAGTCTGTATTTCAGACTATAATGCTGAAAAATTATCATACAGTTTAAGAGAATTTTTATACTCTTTGAAAGCTATGAACCTACTTGCAATTTCTTTCCCAAAAACTGAGTAAATACCCCTTCCTCAACTAAATTCAATTTATTTAAAAAACAGCTAATGTGCCTGGTCCTCTGTAATAACTTCCATGTCTTGCTCTAACAAATTCAATTCCACTCTTTGTATCCCTGCTCAGTCTGGGATTTACTTGTACTTTAGTAGCTATCACTATCTGTAGTGATGGGTCCCAGAGGAAAAGACTGAAATGCGTTTAATCTATGTCTAGTGCCTATGACAAAACTAGCCTGTTTTATGTGCTCAACAAATAAATACTCATTGCATGAATGACTGAATTTCAAGTTCATTACTCCTGTTCTCCAGAATTTCATTTTGATAACTCAATCCCTCCATTTCAAAAATGCTCTCTGTAAATACATTTATTTTTAGCACATATTATGATCCTCAATAACCTTATTTAATATGGAAATTATGTAGTTGAGTAAAATAATAGTACTCATTTCCTCAGGAAAAAATAATTTAAGAATCATTAAGTATTAAAGAAAAGCTTTTAAAAATTATCTTTTGTTTTGTAAAAACAGTTTGCTATCCCCTAGTTATACAAATAGTCAATAGCATAGTCAGTACTGGATCCATTTTGCCTAAATTCAGAAGGTATTCTCTCTAGCTCCCTATAATATTGAATGTTAGTGTTTTCCAGATTTGTATCATCTATACACAATCAGTACCACTTTTTATTTAATATTTTTCTTTAAATCAAACTTAATTTGTAGGTTTTTTTATGTTTTATTTTTTTATATTTGAGAGAGAGACAGAGAGCGAGTAGGGGAGGGGCAGAGAGACAGAGACAGAATCTGAAGCAGGGTCCAGGCTCTGAGCTGTCCCCACAGAGCCCAACACGAGGCTTGAACTCACAAACCGTGAGATCATGACCTGAGCCAAAGATGGACACTTAACCGACTGAGGCACCCAGGAGCCCCACACTTAATTTGGTTTAAATGTATTTATAAAATAGTATTTATATTGATAGAATAAATGGAAAAACACTATTTTCTACTATGTATTCATATGTGATATTCTTTGCCATATCTCTTTTGTTCCTTTATTCCACAATCTTTGCCTACTTCTGGATAAAATATTTTTTATTCTGCTATTTCATTTTTCTCCACTAGTTTATTTGTGTTATCTGCTATTTTAGTGGTTATTCTAGATCTTAAAATTTTACCTTTGTTTATTAAAGTCAACTTCCAATTAGTAATTCTGTATCTTGAACAACGAATGAAACACAATATTTTAAGCCTATTACACAATATATATGGCATTTGTTATATGTGTTATGGACCACACAATGTATTTTATTTACCTCTTACATCTATGCATATATTTTCTCTCCCTGGTGTTCTTTAGTCTTTCCTAAGTTGCCATGATTCTATTTAGAATCATCTTCTTTCCTTCCTTCTAAAGAAGTTCTTGAGATTTTGTATTTCTTGAAATAAAAGTATGCTGGGGCGCCTGGGTGGCGCAGTCGGTTAAGCGTCCGACTTCAGCCAGGTCACGATCTCGCGGTCCGGGAGTTCGAGCCCCGCGTCGGGCTCTGGGTGGATGGCTCGGAGCCTGGAGCCTGTTTTCGATTCTGTGTCTCCCTCTCTCTCTGCCCCTCCCCTGTTCATGCTCTGTCTCTCTCTGTCCCAAAAATAAATAAATGTTGAAAAAAAAATTTTAAAGAAATAAAAGTATGCTGCTGAATTCTTTTAGTTTTTGTTAAATGATATTTTCCATGGTTATACATTTATACAGAAGAGAATTCTAGGTTGACATTTAAAACAACACTTAAAGATGCCATTTTAATTTCTTCTAATGTCCTTGGTCTCTGTTGAAAAGTCAGGTGAAATCTTACTTCTTCTCTTTTTCAGATAATGTAATCAAACTATTTTAAAAGTTATACTTTTCTTTAGTATTGAACAATTTGATTAAAATGTACCTTGGTTAGATTTTCTATTTCACCTGCCTTGGTGCTTCTGGATTTTGTGATTTGATGCCATTATCATTTTTTGGAAATGTGGGTTTTTTTTTCTTTTTAAATATTGATTTTCCACTGTTGAACATCTCTCTCCTGGGATTCTAATTGCAAATATGCTTGAACTTGTCACTTATGTTTTTCTTATGGTTTTATTTTTTTCTCAAAGTTTCATTTAAACCTTTTCAATCTGCTTATCTTTGAATACATACATAATAGTATCTTCTCCATGTCCTTCCATTTCTTAAACGCATCGAATGATTTAATATATTATGCTGTGTATCTCTAAAATGTCAACTTGTTTCATTTTTACAAATTTTAATTTTCTAGTGAAAGTCACCATCTAGTCACATCTTTAGTGTACCTGTTCTTCTATTCTTTAATATATAAAAAATAATTATTTTAAAGTCTGTTTACTCAATCTAATATTAGATTATTTGTTGATGTACTTATTTTTTGTTTCTTGTTACTGGTCACATTTTCCTGCCTATTCACATGTCTAACGGTTTTTTATTATATGTGTATATTACATACAAAGGAAGCATACTCTGGTTAGTGTGTGTGTGTGTTGTCCTGTTTTACTTTTCTTCTGTAAGGGAGATAATGTTGGGGGAGTGGTTAATCACTTCTATTCAATGATGCATTGAAATAGGTAGTTGGCTAAGTTGATATTTTAGTAAAAATTTGTTATTTCTGATTCTTCCTTCTTTTTAAGGCATGTCCCAGGCTACTGTCCAAGAGACTAGCACATCTCTACAACCTCATCTCTAAAAGATTAAGGTCGATTCAGTCAGCCTTTGTAGGTTTTGAGTTTTGCTGTTTGGACTTCCACTCCATGCTACCTCCAAAATTTGAAAATGTCTTAAGAAGACAAACTATACGTTTAAGGAAGACCTATTCCTCAAGTGGAACTTGGCTTCCTCAATTTTGTGGAACTATGGGAAAATGCCATACATCCCTGTGAAGCTTCCTAAGCTTCAGCATGACCTCAAATTCAGCCAACAGGCATAGGAAAACAGGTAAAGGGGAGAGGGAAGATGGCGGCGTAGGAGGACGCTGGGCTCACCGCACGTCCTGCTGATCACTTAGATTCCACCTACACCTGCCTAAATAACCCAGAAAAC
>NW_024412415.1:19610747-19871918 GCF_014898765.1 Herpailurus yagouaroundi | reverse complement strand
AAAAAAAAAAAAAGAGGTTAGAGTGGGAGAGAGCCAAAGCATAAGAGACTGTTGAGAACTGAGAACAAACTAAGGGTTGATGGGGGGTGGGAGGAAGGAGAGGGTGGGTGATGGGTATTGAGGAGGGCACCTTTTGGGATGAGCACTGGGTGTTGTATGGAAACCAATTTGACAATAAATTTCATATATAAATAAAAAAATAAATAAATAAATAAATAAATATAAAAAAAATTGAAAAACAAGAAAAAAATAAATAATAAAAAGGTAAAAAAAAAAAAAAGGAAAACAGGTAGAATTTAAAGATTCCCAGACTTTCTTAAATGTTCAAGTTCTGCACAGATTTGTTAATTTCACTTTCCTATTTGTGTGAACTTGGCAAAATCCTTAACCCATACTGAGAACTGTTAATTATTTCCATGGAAGAAAACAACAGGTGTTCAACTTTGCACATTAGAAAGACCTCAGCCTCACGGATTTTTTGTCCACCCAATTCTCTTTGTTTCCACATATGTCTCTTTTTAGGAACTACTTATTAAACACAGGTTATTTAAATCTCTCTAGAGTTATTCTCCTCTGTATCTATGGATACCTTTCAGTTTGGAATTTGGGTACACCTCAAATCCAGCAACTTCTAACCTATTTCTGAGTTGCTTTAGATGCTTATCAAGGCTATCCTGACAATGGGGAGAAAGGAGTCCCTACATCCCTAAAGGGAGTTTCTAAATCCCCCTTGAAACAAAACAGATTTTCTTTCCTAAGTGATTTTATTTTTTTCAATGTAGATCCAAAACGAGCCACTTAATGGGGCGCCTGGGTGGCTCAGTCGGTTAAGTGGCCAACTTCGTCTCAGGTCATGATCTCGCGGTGCGTGAGTTCGAGCCCCGCGTCGGGCTCTGTGCTGACAGCTCAGAGCCTGGAGCCTGTTTCCAATTCTGTGTCTCCCTCTCTCTGACCCTCCCCCATTCATGCTCTGTCTCTCTCTGTCTCAAAAATAAATAAACGTTAAAAAAGAATTTAAAAAAAAAAAACAAAATGAGCCACTTAACACAGTATTCTATACCTTGAAAACCATGCCCGATGACAAAATTATTAGTACACCATAACTCACAATTAATATAATTTTACTTCTTAAAGGAACAAAATTATGGTAGAATTTAACATGAAAGATGGAGCATTTTAAAAAATGGTAAAAAAAAAAAGACAAAATATATTTAATACTACTTACATACAATGAATGAAACAAGATTTATCTTTTTTTTGGAACATTTGCATGTTAGCATTTTATTGTGAAGTATATTAATATTACCAATTCTTTTTTGTTTTCTTTCAACTTTTTATTTAAATTCTAGGTAGGGAACATATAGTGTAATATTAGTTTCAGAAGTAGAATTTCATGATTCATCAATATGTGTAACACCAAGCGCTCATCACAAGTGCCCTCCATAATACTTATCACCCATTTAGCCCATCCACCACCCACCTGCCTCTATCAACCCTCAGTTTGTTCTTTCTAGTGAAAAGTCTCTTATGCTTTGCCTCCATTTCCCCTCCTTCTCCCAAGTTCATCAGTTTTGTTTCTTAAGTTACACATGAGTGAAATCATATGGTATTTCTTTCTCTATTTGTTCAGCTTAACATAATAAACTCTAGCTCCAACCATGTCACTACAAATATCAAGATTTCATTCTTTTTGCTCTCTGAGTAATATTTCTAATTTCCATTAAATGTATATATACATATATACACATTATATATATATATACATTATATATATGTATCCAAATATGTATGTATATATGAATACATATATATATATGAATGATTCCATTACACACACATACCACTTCACAACCACTACTTCTCTATTCATTCATCAGTCGATGGACATTTGGGATGTCCCCAAATGTGCCCCTTTGAATAAGTATTTTTGTATCCTTTGGGTAAATAGCTAGCAATGCAATTGGTGGGTTATAGGGTGGTTATATTTTTAACTTTTTGAGTAAGCTCCATACTGTTTTCCAGAGTGAGAGCACCAGTTTGCATTCCCACCAAGAGTGCAAGAGAGTTCCCCTTCTCCACATACTTGCCATCATCTGTTGTTTCCTCTATTGTTGATTTTAGCTATTCTTACAGATGTTAGGTGGTATTTCACTGTGGTTTTGATTTCTATTTCCCTGATGATGAGTGATGTTGAGCATCTTTTCATGTGCCTATAAGCCATCTGAATGTCTTCTATGGAAACATGTATATTCATGTCTTCTGCCCATTTCTTAACTGGATTACTTGGGTTGTTTTTTTTTTTTTTGAGTATTGAGTTTGATAAGTTCTTTATAGATTTTGGATACTAACCCTTTATGTGATAAGTCACCTGCAAAGATTTTATCCTATTCGGTAGGCTGCCTTTTAGTATTGTTGATTGTTTCCTTCACTGTGAAGAAGCTTTTTAGCTTGATGAGGTCCCAAAAGTTCATGTTTGCTTTTGTTTCCCTTGCCTCTAGCTACTTGTCTAGCAATAAGTTGCTGCAGCTGAGGTCAATGAGATTGCTGCCTGTATTCTCCTTTAGTTTTTTTTTTTTTTTTTTTTTTTTGTTTCTTATCTCATAATTAGGTCTCTCATCCATTTTGAACTTATATTTGTGTATGGTATAAGAAAGTGGTCCAATTTTCCCAACACCATTTGTTGAAGACATGGTCTCTTTTATTGGATATCCTTTTCTGCTTTGTCAAAAATTAGTTGACCGTATGCGGCGCCTGGGTGGCTCAGTTGGCCAAGTGTCCAACTTCAGCTCAGGTCATGATCTCACAGTTTCTGAATTCAAGCTCCACATTGGGCTCTGTGCTGACAGCTTGGAGCCTGAAGCATGCTTCAGATTCTGTCTCCCTCTCTGTGTCCTCCCCTGCTCGCTGTCTCTCTCTCTCAAAAATAAATAAAGATTAAATTTTTTTTTTAATTAGTTGACCATATAAATGTAGATCCATTTATGGGCTTACTATTCTCTTTCACTGATCTATGTGTCTGTTTTTGTGCAAGTACCATACCACCTGGATGACTGCAGCTTTGTAATATACTTTAAAGTCTGAAATTGTTATGCCTCCAGCTTTGTTTTTCTTTTTCAAAATTGCTTTGGCTATTTGGGGTCTTTTGTGGTTCTATACAAATTTTAGGATTGTAGAATTTGAAAAATGATAATGGTATTTTGATAAGAATTGCATTAAATGTGTAGATTGCTTTGGGTAGTATAGACATTTCAACAATATTTTATTTCTTTTATTAACATGGAGTATCATGTTCATTGATTTGCAAATATTAAACCACTCTTGCAGCCCAGGAATAAATTGCTATATACTCCCCTCTTATGACTGCCTTTGCTGCATTCCAGAGGTTTGAAACCATCATGTTTTCATTTTCATTTGTTTCCATGTATTTTTTTTAAATTTCTTAACTTCCTGGTTAACCCATTCATTCTTTAGTAGAATTTTCTTTAATCTCCATGTATTTGAGGGCTTTCCAAACTTTTTCTTATAACTGACTTCAAGTCTCATAGCATTGTGGTTGGAAAATATGCATGGTGTGATCTCAATCTTTCTGTACTTACTGAGGCCTGATTTGTTACTCAGTACATTATCTATTCCAGACAACGTCCCATGTGCACATGAAAAGAATGTGTATTCTGCTGTTTTAGGCTGAAATGTTATGAATTTACAGTTGATTCCATCTGGTCCAGTGAGTCATTCAAAGTCATTGTTTCTTTGTTAATTTTCTTAGATGATCTGTCCATTTTGTAAGTGGTGTGTTAAAGTCCTTGAGTACTATTTGTTGTATTGTCATCAATGAGTTCCTTTATGTTTGTTATTGTTTTATATATTTGGGTTCCTTTAATTTGGGGGCATAAGTAAAATCTTATAGAATATTCTTGCTGGTTATACCCTTTTATTATGATATAATGCCCTTCTTCATCTCTTGTTACAGTCATTGGTTTTAAAATCTAGTTTATCTGATGTAAGTATGGCTCCTCTGGCTTTTTGATGTCCAATAGCATGATAAACAGTCCTTCATCCCCTGACGTTTAATCTGCAGGTGTCTTTTTTTTTTTAATTTTTTTTTCAACGTTTATTTATTTTTGGGACAGAGAGAGACAGAGCATGAACGGGCGAGGGTCAGAGAGAGAGGGAGACACAGAATCGGAAACAGGCTCCAGGCTCTGAGCGATCAGCCCAGAGCCCGACCCGGGGCTCGAACTCACGGACCGCGAGATCGTGACCTGGCTGAAGTCGGATGCTTAACCGACTGCGCCACCCAGGTGCCCCTAATCTGCAGGTGTCTTTAGGTGTAAAATGAGTCTCTTATAGGTAGCATATAGATGGTTATTGTTTTTTGTTTTTGTTTCTTATCCATTCCAACACCCTATGTCTTTCGATTAGAGCATTTAGGCCATTTACATTCAGAGTGATTATTGACAGATATGAATTTGGTGCCATTGAATTACTTGTAGAGTCATTGTTTCTGGAGATTTTCTTTGTTCGTTTCTAGTCTTTGTTGCTTTTGGTTTTTCCTTGCCACTCAGAATTCCCTTTAGTATTTCTCACAGGCTGGTTTAATGGTCACAAACTCCTTTAATTTTTGTTTGGGAAATTCTCTCTCTCCTTCTATTCTGAATGATAGCCTTGCTGGATAAAGTATTCCCGGTTGCCTAGATTTCCCTTTCAGCATGCTGAATGTATCATGCCACTACCTTTTGACCTGTCAAGTTTCTGTAGGGACATCTGCTGCTAACCTTATTTGTCTTCCCTTGTAGGTTAGGGATTTCTTTTCCATGCCACTTTCATGATTCTTTCCTCATCTCTGTATTTTGCAAATTTTATTATGATATGTCTTGGTGTTGGCTTGCTTTTGATGATTTTGATAGAAGTTCTGTGTGCCTCTTGGAATTGGAGGTCTGTTTCCTTCCCTAGATTAGGGAAGTTTTCAGCTATGATTTGCTCAAATAAACCTT
The DNA here is from genome assembly GCF_014898765.1 of Herpailurus yagouaroundi. Lineage (NCBI taxonomy): Eukaryota > Metazoa > Chordata > Mammalia > Carnivora > Felidae > Herpailurus > Herpailurus yagouaroundi. The sequence continues at coordinate 19,866,924 of NW_024412415.1, read as the reverse complement.
CAGCCCTTTTCTCTCGCTCTTCTTCTTCTGGTCCTCCTATGATAATGAATATTACATTTTATGAAGTCACTGAATTCGCTAAGTCTACATTCAAGTTCCAATATTTTTCTTTCCTTCTTCTGTTCAGCTTTATTATTTTCCATAATTTTGTCTTCTATATAATTTATTTATTCATCTGCTTCTCCCATCTTTTTGGTCAATACATCCAGTTTCACACACCAATTACAGCATTTTTTTAAATTTCAGATTGACTAGTTTGGGGTCTAGTAGGTCTGTGGTAAGGGACTCCCTGATTTCTTCTATGCTTTTCTCTAGCCCAGCTAATATCCTTATGTTTATTGTTTTAAATTCTAGTTCAGGCATATTACTCAAATCTGTTTTGATTAGATCCCTGACCATGACCTGTTCTTGTCCTTTATTGGGGGATGAATTCTTCTGTCTTGGCGTTTTGTCTAAATTTCTGTCTTTTCTGTGTTAGGAAAGTCTATTATGTTTCTTGCTCCTGAAAATAATGGCTTAAGAAGAGGTCATATACTGTCCAGTGCCTGGCGCTTCACCAAGAGTTTCTGGTGTATGCTGTGTACACTCTGTGCTATGTTTTTATTGTCCTTCCCTTAGGTCAGTCCTCTGCAGAATTTCTCCTTGCCTGCAGTGGGGAGTGTTTGGACCTTGGTGAGAATGTGATGAGTTTTAACTAGGTCTGCTCTGGTCTTCCCACTAAAAGAGGCTTGATATTATTTCCACTAGAGCTCAAGCTTTGCAGCACTCTATGGTCAATAAACTTGGCACTTGTGAAGGTTTTGGGCTGATCTTCTGGGGGAGACACACACTATTCTTGTTCTAAAGCACCTGCAGAGCATGGGAGGTTGGGGACTGGTGTAAGCAATTTAGGCCACCAATGCTGATGCTGTGCTGCTTACCAGAGTTAGTTTATGCTGAAGGATGGGGGAGGGAAATAGCAGCAGACATCTCCCTTGTACCCCAGCAAGAGGAGTTCACAGCCACTGCTTTCCAAAAAGCCCTTGCAGAAAGCAAAGCATCTCCCCACATGTGTCTCAGGCATCCCTCAGATCTCTGCCTACACTCTGTCTGGGCCTGGACCATTTGCTCACCTGACAACACAGTGCACCTGTATTTTATCTCAGGCAAACATGATGAGTTTTAAAACTCTAAACTTTAGGGAGCTGGCATGGTACAGACCCACATTGGTCCTCTGGTGGAGAGTCTTGCTGTGCGGGGCTGATGCAGGTTTGACCTAGAAGGGCAGTTGCACCAACACACAGAAGCTTGGGAGTTTTGAGTAAAACAAAGCAAAAAGCTAATATCCAGGTTAGCCTCCATCACCAGGTGCCTCTGCACCTATGATGATGGGTTGGGGAGCATAATGGCACCTGCTGGCTCTTTTGTCCCTGAAGAGGCCATGCCACCTCTCTCAGATGAGCGCCACGAACAGGGAACCACCTCTTCCAATGCATCCCGGGGGATCCTCAGATCATGCCATCTGCTCCCAAGCTTCTGCCCTCTTTCTCCACAGGAGCACTGCAGCACCCACCAGTCTCAACACCAGCTGTGGCACAGACCTCCAAAACTCTAGTCTTTGAGCTCTGATGGTTCTAAGAACTCACAATGATCAGCCCCTCCCATTTTCCCATTCAATTGCTTTAGGAAAGTGTTTTCCTTGTGCATTCCCCTGTGCAATTCACTCTCTCTCACTCTCTCTCTCTCTCTCTCTCTCCCCACACACCTCCCATGATCAGGACTCTCTCTCTTCCACAGCACTCATCCTTTTCTCCCCAAATAACATCTCTGCACTGCCTCCTTCCATGATGTGGGTTCTTCTTTCCCTCTAGTTGTACAATTTGTTCTGTCAGTCCTCATATTGATTTCTTGGGTGTTCAGAATGATTTGATATTTATCTAGCTGTGTTTGAGGGACAAGGCAAGCCTAGGGTCTTCCTAATATGCCATTTTAGCTCTCCTTATTGATGATAATAACTTATTTTCTTGGTAATGAAGTAACAGCTAGTATGTTTTATTAACTCAAGAAGAGGATAAATATACAGTAATTGTTTGGATAATCTTTGTCATATAATCAACTCTGTAATATAAAATTTTAAAATATGAATCTATTCTGAATATAAAAATGCTTCTACAGGACTGAACTTTGCAAGATAAAAAGGAAATATTTTCAGAGGAAGACCACATTTGTACACCTTCACAGGGTCGTGAGATATGTAAGTGGTCTTTAAGCTTTCTCAAAAGAGAAACCACTTCTGCATTTGCTGCCTCTATGATGTCAAGAGGCCTAAAAAATAGAAGTGTAAGACTCTCTAAAGTGAATTCTAGCCAGGATCTCTGATGAACAAAACACTCAGTAACTCCAGGGGAATGGATGGGGTGGGCAACATTATTTCCAAGATTTAATAATTTACCATGTCTGGGTTTATACCTAAGATGTTTAAATAAAAACTTATTTCTGAGTTAATTTATCAGGAAACATAATTATAGAAGAGAGTACATACTGGAGCAAAATGGGAAAATACAGTTCTGCTTGTTTTGTCCTGATTTGCGTCTAAATGCATTTACGGCCTTTCTTCAGCCTCTTAGTGAGGACAGACTGGTGACTCATGCTGTAACTTAAATGTAGTTTTATCTGTATTTATTTGATTACTATATCTATGTTTCTATTAATAGAAGTAGCAGCATATAGTCCTTTCCTAGAATATGGGAAGGTGCCTTAGCCCACTCGTGTATTATGAAACCCTGTTTGGAAAGAGTCTGTTCACATATTAAAGAGGAACCCAATAGACGGATGTAGTCATTATCCCATTCTATACATACAGTACCTCTAATAACTATTACCATCACTTTCATTTTTTATTACTATTGGTGTCAGTGCTAGTAGCCGCAGTGTTTTATAGAACAATAACTTCATAAAATTGATTCCCTTTAACTGTGTTAACCTTTAGACACATGAGTGGTATGATTCTAAAAATATGTGTCCACATTGCTAGATATAGATGATTTTTTAGATCATCCTTCAGAATACCTTTGAAACATTTTAGGTTTTCAGATTTCTAGGCTATAACCAGAGAGAAAAGTATTCATTTGGGAGGTTAGAGTTAGGCAATCCAATCATATTCAACCTGCCAGTTTAAAGATAGTTTCGTAATATCAATCTCAATGCTACTGGTCTTCACTTGATAAAGAATATTAACCTCTCATCACCTTAACTTGATGACTTTGTATTGGCAGCATTTATGTTTCTTTTATAGCACTTTCAGACATCTCCTATAAACTATTCTTTTTTCTTTTTTTTTTTTTTTTTTTTGCTCCAAAGAGCAAGGTAGAAATAATGACTGCATGGTGAATCAAAAATGTAATTTTAGATTTGATATCTTAGGCCTCAAATATTAAACCCATATCATATTTGTGCTTTTAAGGTACTACTTGACTATTAAATATTAAATCTGTTTAAATTAAATCTATTATTCAATGTTAAACTTTTATGAAAGACAGCTCTATAGGCTTAAACTTTTTATTCTCTCTGGTATTACTATGGATATGAATATTATAATTTTCATTTTCTCCCTAAAACTTTTGAAGAGCTGAAGTCTTTCAAAAGCTGTACCAATTGCATTTTTGATATACAATATTTATAGAAACATTATTATAAAGGCTAAGTAGGGCTTATAGGAGATAATAAAAAAGCTAATAGTAGGTTATAGAGCTAAGGTAAGCCAGATTCAACACTTAAAAAGATTGAGGCAGAAAGCCAGAACAGACAACCCAAGTGGAATGGCATATAGTTTCTTCAATGAAAGGTAATAATCCTACTACCTTGACTGGAATTAGCTCTTATCTTCCAGAAGCCACTGTTCCACTGTGTGATTTAGAAATACTACTAAAAAGTGGGGAATACTTTCTAATAAAACATTGGAAAAGCCATCATAAAATTTATTGGAGGGGAAAAAAAATCAACCACTTTGAAGATTGTGGCTGAAAAAGAGTATTGGACTGCCTATCCTTTCAGATTCTTTTTACGATGATCCAGGGTTGATCTATGATAGGATTCATCTATAATACTATGAGGTTGAAATGAAGAAAGATATTATACAAATTTAAGTCAAGAATGAACATCTACACTGAATCTAAAGGGAAGATTGTCTAAGGGGTAGGGAAAGAGAAACTCTACATGGCAGACACATTGTGTTAAGCACAAAAAAATATGTTCTGTAGTAATGCTTCTCAAACTATGATAAGGGCAAGATTTCTTTTTTAAAGTTTTCTATCCATTGTAGAACACCATGTGGCCTGCCTTCTCATAAGTACTATGCAGTTCACACCAGATGATTCCTACCCCTGTTTAATCAAATGAGTCCACTGATGATGATGGATTTGACTACTGTAGTCATTTCAAATCCCTATAGCATTTTCTAAACCCTTACTCTCAGCCTATGTACATCTTCTTGTGGAATAGTAAGAGTTCATGGGCCACCACAGTGTTTTGGGGAACAAGCTGCCTATTTTCCTTTGACCTAATCTCTGTTCAACTCTATCCTCATTTCTTCACAAGAGGAAAGAATCTTACTCTAATTGATTAAGTTCCAGATGTCAGGTTGGCTAAATTTATAACAGCCTAGGATCATTTCACATTAAAATACGGCTGCCATGTAGTGGTTATATATTCAGGTAATCATCTTATTCTCCCTTCCCTTCCCCATCTGCCTCTGCCCTCTGCTCACCCCAAAATTTCTACTTCATGAAAAATGGTAGGTTGGTAAACTTAAGTCCTACCCAGGTGGTGCTATCACCCTCTCTTCACTTGAATACCCAACCTGTCTGCTGAGGCCAATAACAGAATTTTGATATTTTTATTCAGACTTTACAAAGAACATCAGATGCACTTAGGTCTCTGGCCTAAGCTACATTCTGTGTATCAGATTTTCCAGAGAATCCTACATTAAGGTATCAAATATGAATCTAGATGTTAAGTACTTTTTTGTTTGTATTGGCAACTTAGAACTCCACACGTAAAAGGAAGCTGATGGAGAGATGGGATTTAGGAATTTCAAATAGTTGGACAACCATAATATAGTCATTATGCCATCAAATCTAATTTTAGAGTAAAATAAAGGGAGAGTTTTGCTAGCTTATTTGGTGAAGTAGCGTTTGAGAGCACAGTGTCTCATTGAGACAACTGGGCTCTAAGTTAAGCAAGTCATGACTACAGCTGCTAATAGATGCACAGGAAAAAGAACTGCTTTGATACCAGGAAAGATTCATCTCAAAACTACAGATCTTTGGTTTACTGTCTTTATCGGTACTAGCGGGGTAAGTAAGATGTAGCTGTTGATGTTATATTAGCCACTATGGATTCTGTTTCTCTTGTGTTTGTGTTGAAACTTCTTCCCTCCTTTAGTCTGTTTTCTCATTCAGGGATGATCAATAGTTTGCTTTTTCATGGTAAGTTAGTTTCTTCTGCTAGAAAACAAGTTGTAGAAAGGAAATATTTCAGCTCAATTGAGATAATGAAAGTCAGCTAAGGCCTGGGGTATTGAGGAGGTAAGCAAAGATAAATGCACAGCTAAGCCTGCTTCTCTCTACCACTAGACTTACAGCTTGCAAAGTACAAGTAGAAGCATATGGGGTCAATAGGCTTGAGCTTGGCAAAATAATTTTTCAACATTTGGCAAATTTAATCTCATGTGAGATTTCCTCTAAATGAATTTAAATTCAAAGTGTGAACCTTGGACAAGAAGCATGTTAGTGAAGAAGTGTTAGTGGTTTGATTTTCTTATGTGTCCTGTTGAGTCATTAGTGCTTTGGACAAGTGGGATGCTAGATGGACTGAATCTTGGATTAACTGAATGCTGCAGATGCTAAAGGAGCTAACCTATTCCCATGAACAAGGTCCTGGGCTATTGATCCTGAAATCAGGAATCAAGACTGTACTAAAGTATCTAAGAATCAGCACTGAATAACCAAACAGTGAAAAGTATGAAATAGAAAACCAAAGAATTTTGAATTCTAATAATGTGGAGAAATCTGTTTGTATAAGATGGTTTTGATTTAAATCTCTGATAGAATAATAAATTTATACTATTCAAATGTGGAATGTTTTTGTATTGCTATATTTGGATTTGAGTTATTAGTCAGTCTTTATTATGTCATACTCTGGTTAATAACACAGATAACATAATTGGGAGTTATTGATATGAATGAACTGTTGGTCTACTAAACAGAATGGCCATGAAGTTAACTCAGTATAACCAATCACACTGGTTTATTAGGATATATTAAAGCCAGAGTATATAGTGGGAGAATAACCTCAAAAAATTAAAAGCTGGACACCCTAACTAACTGTAAACTCAGACTTTCACCCACTGGATTAAAACAAAAAAAGAGTGGAAGAATGCAGGGAAAAGAGACCTTTTTCCTCCCTTTAGAATATCAGGCTATTTCCTCTATTATAAACTGTCTCTGAGCCCATGCACACTGTTCCACTTTGGTAGGAGTGGTTACTAATTCGATTAGACTGGTTAGAGTTTAAGACATTTATTTGGCCATGTGTACCAGTGGGCATAGTCAACATGTACAAAAAGCCAAGAATCATGTTCTAATAACTTCCCAAATCTCTCCATGTATCTTGCTGGATTAATTCACCTAGGTCTAGCTTCCAGGAGCAAATGGCACAATTTCTTCTGTTTTTTTTCATTGGATTCCTTGAAGTCTGGCCTTAGCATAGGCCTAAAATTTCACGTTTGGCCTTTAGAGGAAATATAATATATAGGTTAAAAGATCAGAGGTTGGAGTCAACCTTCCTGGATTCATATCCCCAACTCTGACACTACTTGGTAAGCTTGGCCAACTTAACTTCCCTGTGCCTCATTTTATACAACTGTTAAATGGGGATACTCATAGTACTTCTCTTGTTGGGTCATTGTGAAGTTGAAAAAAAATGATATATATAAAGCTCTTAGGAAAGTCTTTCTATAAATGGTAATCATCACAGTTTTTATATAGCCTCATTTGGCATCAAGCCCAAAGCAATGTTCCCTAACTGAGCTTTTTGACTAAACGGTCTGCAAAATTTAATTCTTAATTGTTGTTTCAATATTGTAAATAGAGGAGGGAGCAAAGAGGGATGGTTGGCATCCTCAGATATCATTAAAATCTCACCTCTACCCCTCACTTGACAAAGATAATTAACCAGGCTTTAACAAAAGCTAATGATCTTATCTCTAGACATCAGCATTGTGCAAGAGAAATACAAGGCAGTAGCTGTATTAATAAAGTAAAATTTTAGTTAACCCAATGTATTTAAAATATTTAACACATAACTAACATAGAAGTTAATAATATATTTTGCATTTTTATACTTATTATTTGAAATTCAATCCATATTTTATATTTATAGCACATCCGTACTTGGACTAGGAACATTTCAAGTGCTTGATACTCATTTGTAGCTAGTGGCTACTGTATTTAACAAAAAGATCCAGGCCATCCACCTCATTTTATTCATTTCATGTTTTATAATCCATCTTTTGACTATTAATTCAATATTCTGTATCCTATGATGTGAGAAAGTTGATGACCTAAGTAGTTTAATTAAAACTATACTCCATTTTTCTAGAATAAGTCAGTTTCAAATAAGTTTATGTATAGTGATCCAGTTATCATAGAAACCAAGCTTCCCTAAATAAGCTCACCTTACTGGTACAAACTTACAAAGTGGCAAGAACAATTTTGCATAATTAATACCCCTCAGATTTACAACAGTATCTGACATCTAGCTCCACACAAATTCCTAAATGAACACTTGTTGGAATTAGTTATTAAAAGTAAATGTAATTTAAATTTCACCCTGAAGTCTAAGGAGATTTATCAACTTTGTATTCACTCAATAATTTAGTTGCACCACAGCAGGAAGTTTATTAGCTGTGAAGTGTATGATTATAGAAAATTGCATTAAATCTTAAATTTGGGGAAATAGACTTACTTTACTTAAAATTCAAACCACCTTAAGGAAATCTATGTTAAGTCTATTACTACAAGTCACATATTGAAAAACGTTGGGAAACCAAATTTCTAAGTCTTGGAAATAAATCTTTTAAGATAACTACATAATATAGGACCTAAATTGGAAATTCTTCTGAGATTGAATGTATAATTAATAATGCATAAATCATACTAGTTAATAATTTCTCTCATAAGTGATACTTATGAGTGTCTTCTTCATATATATATATCATGCTTTGCACAAATGTTTCTGTTTAGAGATAGCCTTTAGGAATAAAGTTTTATACTACTAACTTCATAACACGATTCTAGCTCCAGTTTGGGGTGATTTCATTATATTCATGGATATATCAGAGGACAGAACCCAAACCGTGATGATCTCAAGGTATCATTTTATCTCTAATATTATAAGCACAGCACAGTTGTTATTTTTTCCTCCTCAATTCTGATATCATTGTATCTCTTTTTGAATCCTATGAATTACATGGATTTCAGCAGACTTGGGTTCACATTTGGGTTCTTCTGTCTACTAGCTGAGTGGCTTTGGGTAGATAATTAACATCTCTGAGAAACTCCTTTTAGGTGTTGGAGATAATATTCGGCTCACAGGACTGATACGTTAGTGATAAGATTACATGTTCTACAGGCACTGTAGTATATGGTATACACTGACACCTGAAGATTCTTAGCTATCTTTTCTGCCATTGTAAAGATCTCTGTATTTAACATACAGAAATCAGTTGCATTTCTATATACAAATAATGAATCAATCCCATTATAACTGCACCAAAAACCTTAAGATAACTAAGAACAAACCTAACCAAAGAGGTAAAAGATCTGTACAGTGAAAACTATAGAAAGATTATTAAAGAAACTGAAGACAACACAAAGACATGGAGAAACATTCAACATCCATGGATTGGAAAAAATATTGTTACAATGTCTATACTACCAAAAGCAATCCACACATTCAATGCAGTCCCTAGCAAAATGACACTCACATTCTTCACAGAGCTAGAACAAACAATCCTAAAATTTGTACAGAACCACAAAAGACCCCAAATAGCCAAAGTAATGTTGAAAAAGAAAAACAAAGCTGGAGACATCACAATTCCAGACTTCAAGCTGTATTACAAGGCTGTAATCATCAAGACAGAGTGGTACTGCACAAAGACACACAATGATCAATGGAACAAAATAGAGAACCCAGAAATGGACCCACAAGTATACGGCCAACTAATCTTTGACAAAGCAGGAAAGAATATCTAATGGAATAAAGACAGTCTCTTCAGAAATGGTGCTGGGAAAACTAGACAGCAACATGAAGAATGAAACTAGACCATTTTCCTATACCATACACAAAGATAAATTTAAAATGTAAGAGAAGAAACAAGAATCAAAATCCTACAGGAGAAAATAGGCAGCAACTTCGCACTGGCCATGTCTCCAGAGATAAGGGCAACAAAAGCAAACATGAAGTATTGGGACCTCATCGAGATAAAAAGTTTCTGCATAGCAAAGGAAACAATCAACAAAACTAGAAGGCAACCAAGGGAAAGGAATAAGATATTTGCAAATTGAGTATTGTATAAAGGGTTAGTATCCAAAATCTATGAAGAACTTATCAAACTCCTTGAGTGAGCACAGATTTCCAGGGTATTTGATTTTGACATTAGTGGCTGATACTCTCCTACACTTATGTTAATTGTTCTCTTCCTTTCTTCATTGATGGCCACATGGAATTTAAACCTGATTTTGCCCCTCCATCTGTCAATGCCATGTCCCTCAAATATACCTAGTTGGTCACAGTTCCTTTAAATTTTACCACCTAAATAAGTAGAAATCTATCCTTTTTTAATTCTCACTGCTACTTCTATTTTCAGATCCTCATTTATTGTCATCCTGTTTTTTACAACAGTATTCCAACTGGTTTCCCAATCTTCATGCTTACAAGCTAACAATTCAATCTACTGTTATCAATTCTATTGAGTAAAATCCCACATGAGTGTTTAAAAGCTTTCTGTATAAACCCATGCTCCTTAGCATAATTACCCTTCACAATGTAGATCTTGCTTACATCCCACCCTTTGTGCACGTCCACATTAGCTTTATTATCTCCATATTGAAAGTCTTATAGTTTCCCAGATTTACTGTGTCAATTTATACCTATTTCTTTTAAAATTCCTGTGTTCTTGGCAGTGAAAACTTTCTGTGTGGAAATACCTATTCATTCCTCTAGACCCAGCTTAGAAGAAGACATCTTTAGTACTACTTTGTGGATATAGCCCTGTTCCCCTCTTTTCTTAGGTCCACTCTTTTATTAAAGTTCTTATTTTCATTACTTGCTTGGAAGTCCACGCCCCTATTTATCTATTAGCTCCTTGAGACCCAGATCAAAAGTTAATTATGGAATTAATGTATGGTCCAGGCTTTAAGAATTTGAAACTAAGGTAGAAGCATACTTTATTTATACTGTTTTAAGAAGATGATTTGTTGGGTTGCCTGGGTGGCTCAGCTGGTTAAGCATCGGATTCCTGATTTTCACTCAGGTTCATGGGATTGATCCTCATGTCAGGTTCTGCATTGACAGCATGGAGCATACTTGGGATTCTTTCTCTCTCTCTGTCACTCTCTGTTCCTCCTCTGCCCACAATTGTATGTGTGCGTGCACTCTCTCTCAATATAAACAAACAAACTTGGGGCGCCTGGGTGGTGCAGTCGGTTAAGCGTCCGACTTCAACTCAGGTCACGATCTCGCGGTCCATGAGTTTGAGCCCCGCGTCGGGCTCTGGGCTGATGGCTCGGAGCCTGGAGCCTGCTTCCGATTCTGTGTCTCCCTCTCTCTCTGCCCCTCCCCCGTTCATGCTCTGTCTCTCTCTGTCTCAAAAATAAATAAACGTTAAAAAAAATAAATAAATAAATAAACAAACTTCAAAAAATATGTTAATTTTTTGTAAGTGCAAGTCACTTGTAATCCTAGTGTTTTAGTTTTATTCTTGATGTTATACATTACAGCATACGATTATATTACACCTGAGTCAAACAATTTGCTGAATTTTGATATGAATTAAAATAGCAAAGGTATGAATAAAAAATTAAAAGCAAGATTTTCTATGTGTAATCCATACACAAATAAATGAGAGTTGACTATATAAATGAGCAAGCTCACTAGTAGGAACACCAATATTCCTGAAGAAGATGTAATTTGTATAAAAGAAAATTCTATTTTGTGTTGCTATCATTTACCTTCCTTTTATTTTTTAAATATAATAACTCAAATATATAAAATAAGGTCACAGAAATAAGAATAATATTTCCTCATCCTGTATGTAACAGCCATATATGGAAAGGAAGAATAAAAGTGTCTATAGATTTAAATAACAAGGTTATATCTAGAAAATCCTAACCAAGCTGCAGATACACAAACTAGTGACTGGCAAATCTGAATTCAGGATCAATATTTTAAAAATAAGTTTTATCTCTAATTTTGCAGAGAAACAAAAAATTTAAAGTAAAAATTTTTAAGTACAATTTACAACAGTATTCAAAAACATGGAACACTTAATAATGAATCTAACACATACTTGGAAAACTACACATTGCAAGCTACAAAAGCTAAAATAAATAAATGCACTGGGACATCAAAGAAAACCTAAATGGAGAGATATTCATTGGCCTTTTATGAGAAGTCTTATTATTGTTAAGAGAATCACCAACCAGCAACTGATCAAGCAATTTAATATGTTAACATGCATAATTCCAGAAGACTTTATTTTAGAACTTGCAGAGATTTACGTGGAAATTCAAAGGACCTAGAATAACTTTCAGGGCACCTGGGTGGCTCAGTTGGTTGAGCCTCCGACTTCCGCTCGGGTCATGATCCCACAGTTTGTGGGTTTGAGCCCCACATCAGGCTCTGGTGCTGACAGCTCAGCGCTTGCTTGGAATTCTCTCTCCCTCTCTCCCTGCCCCTACCCCACTCATGCTCGCTCTCTCTCTCTCAAAATCAATAAACTTAAAAATATTAAAAAATAAAAAATACTACTCTGTAATAAACAGGAATTGCCACTGATGTAATCAACAACATTATGCTGAGCCAAAGAAGCCATAGTCAAAGAGTACTCACTGTATTACTCCATTTATATATAAAAAATATCAAGAACAGGTACAATTCATCCATAGTGATTGAAGGTTGCTCAGTGACCGCCCAAAACCTAGGGTTAGGGACAGATTATAAAGGGACAAGAGATAATGTTTTACAATGATGGAAATATCCTACATATTTTTTTAAGTTGGTTACACAAGTGTGTGCATTTGACAAAATTTACTGAAGTGTACACTTAAATCATGTTTATTCTACTGTATATAATGTATATGCCCATCCTTGTGGTTTTCCTAAATTCACACTTTGTAAGTAGTCTCTTTTGTAAACAAACTTCTTTAATTCTCCTCTTTGGCAAAGCCACCTGTTTCCTGCCCAGACACTGATTAAAATAGTGGCTTATACATTTAGGCTAACATTCTTCAGGTATCCTCTCATGTTTTTTACAAAAAACCTAGGTCAGTTTACTAGTTAGCTATATTTGTGAAAAAAACTGAGACCCCTGAAAATAAGTATCTTTTTTTGTAATAAATAAAATAAAATAAAATAAAATAAAATAAGTATTGTTTGTGGAGTTCCCTCTAGCCTGAGTCTTCCAAACATCATTAATAATGTCCAAAGAACTTAATGTACAGGATGCATATTATAACACATAAAATTCTATAACTTCTTCAAATGATAGGTCTCTTTCTCAAAAAAATAAGACATTTTACCAAAAAACGCAATTTAAAAAACATTACCCATGTATTTAATCTAAAAACAGTCTCTCAGAACCGTATCTTTCACTGTTGGTGGGAGTAAAAACTGGTTTAGCTACTCTGGAAAACACTGTTTCTCAAAAAATGAGAAACAAAATTACCCTGCGATTCAGTAATTCATAGCATTACAAGGAATTTATTCAAAGGATACAGGAGTGTTGATTTGTAAGGGCACATGTACCCCTGTGTTTATAGTAGCACTATCAACAATAGCCAAATTACAGAAAGAGTCCAAATGTCCATCAAATGATGGATAAAGAAGATGTGATATATACTTACAATGGAATACTACTCAGCAATGAAAAAGAATGAAATCTTGCCATTTGCAACAATGTGAATGGAACTGGAGGGTGTAATGCTAAGTGAATTAAGTCAGTCAGATATCATATGATTTCACGCATGTGGAATTTGAGAAGCTTAACAGAAAACTGTAAGGAAAGGGAAGGGAAGGGAAGGAAAATTAAGATACAAACAGAGAGGGAGGCAAACCATAAGAGACTCTTAAATACAGAAACTGAAGGTTGATGGGAGTGGGGAAAATGAGCGATGGGCATTGAGGAAGGCAATTGTTGACATGAGCACTGGGCATTATATGTATATGATGAATCACGGGAATCTACTCCTGAAGCCAAGACTACACTGTATGTTAGCTAACTTGACAATAAGTAATAATGATAATGATAATGATAAAAATTAATAATGAAGAACCATATAAAACAATGGCATTTCTTGAGATGTCCCAAAATATATAGGTCATATTCTTTCATATATTTATACTCCCTGTATACTATTTATATATTAGGAGATCTTATCTTTTGCCAAATGTGAAACCTAAAATTAACAGTCACTTGTGTGGCTTAGAACTAAATGATTTGGTTTTCCCTATTTTTCTTCTTTAAGCACCCTGTAGTTTTATGTCTGAGATTTCTATCATCACAAAAACTCTCTATTCTACTAACAGGTTGTATGTTTCTCAAATACAATTTCCTCAAGTGTAAATCTATTAAGTCACTATCTGACATGCATATTATGCTAGTGACAAGCTTTTCTTCTTTCTTTCTAAACAGATAAGTGAGAGCAAGGTCTTATCTGAAAGAAACAGGAATCCATTTTGATAGCATTCAATTTTTAAACAGTATTTATGGAGCTCCTACTAGGAGTATAGTTATTGACAAAAAAAAAATCCCTTTTTTGCTGATATGAAGCTTACAACCTTTTGGGAGAGGAGATAGATATCAAACACATCACATAAAAGACATAAACTGTTCCTTGAAGGAAAAGCACTGCCACAATAAAAAAAAGAACAGGGTGACCTAATGAAAACTACAGAGCAGGGGAAAGCTTCTTAGAAGAACAGTCCCATAAGCAGAGATCTAATGTATGGACAGGAGTTTGTGAGGAGGAATAGAAGTATGTCAAAGACACTCCAGGTAATGAGAACAACAAGTTTAAAGCACTGACACTACAAAGTAGAATCAGGACATTCAAGGAAACAAAAAAGGTCAAACAAAAAAAATGGTGGGCAGTGGAGTTAAGGGAGAAAAAGGGAGTATGAGAGGCTGGAAGGGAGCCTGGGCCCTCTAGGTCATGTTCGGCATATTAAACTTTAATTCTAAGTACAATGGAGTGCTATTATTTGCAGAGAATAACCCTGGAAACACCAGAAGTCAATTGAGTAACTATCAAAATTGACAAGAGAGCTTAGTAAGGTGGCCAGTAACATGCAAAGTGCTAAAAAAAAAAAAAAAAATCAATAGTTTTTTCACAACAGAGAAAATCCTATACTTAGAAAGAGGATGGGTTCTGAAAAGTTGTTCATAATTCCATTAGCATAAATGCAAAATGACTAATAGAAATTTAAGCTTATGTCCCTTAGATGTATTTCCACCAAACAACTTGTGAATTAAGAATCAAAGCTGTTGGGGCGCCTGGGTGGCTCAGTCGGTTAAGCATCCAACTTCAGCTCAGGTCATGATCTCGCGGTCCGTGAGTTCAAGCCCCGCGTCGGGCTCTGGGCTGATGTCTCAGAGCCTGGAGCCTGCTTCCGATTCTGTGTTTCCCTCTCTCTCTGCCCCTCCCCCGTTAATGCTCTGTCTCTGTCTCAAAAATAAATAAACAGAAAAAAAATCAAAGCAGTTTAATGCTAAGTGCAGTAAGTCAGTCAGAGAAAGATAAATACCATATGGTTTTATTCATATGTGGAATTTAAGAGGGGATTTAAGAAACAAAACAAATGAAAAAAGAAAACAGAGGCAAACAAAAACAATAGACTCTTAAATATAGGGAACAAAGTGGTGGTTACCAAAGCGGAGGTGGATGGGGGGTGGGTTAAATAGGCAATGGGGATTAAGAAAATACGTATCATGATGAGCACTGAGTAGTGTACTGAATTGTGGAATCACTATTTGTACAGCAGAAACTAACAATATATGCTAATTACACTGGAATTAAAAAAAATAATGAAAAAAAAGCTATTTAAACAGATACAGTCTTCTAAACATTTTCCCAGGTTTTTTTTTACAAGGATGATTTTCATCTATATTGAAAAAATTTTAAGCAAATGCCCACCCCCTTTGATGGTTTTTGCCAGGTTCTACTGTAATAGCTAGGTTACCTATAACAGCTTCCTTGCTGCCTTTCATTTTGATGTTGTGCCTATCTGGATGGGCCTTTTGCCTACCCAACCTGTGGCCAAAGTTTGTTTCATGAGCAGGAATCTACTATGCTTCACCTTCTTTTGAATCAATTTTTGATTAAAGGATAACCAAATTGATATAAATGTTCCAGCCACACCTTTAGTATGTTTCCATTTCACTAATCACTTTTATTGATTCCTTTTTTTTTTTTCATTTAAGGAACAGAATTTAGTGATTCATCACTTACATAAAACATTCAATGATCATCACAAGTGCCCTTCTTAATACCCATCATTCATTTAGCTCATCCTCTCACCCACCTTCTTCCATCAACTCTGTTTTCTATTGTTAAGTCCCTTATGGTTCATTTCCCTCATTTTTTGTCTTTCCATATGTACTTATTTTTTAAGCGTATTTATTCGGAGAGAGACAGAGAGAACATGAGTGGGGGAAGGGCAGAGAGAGAGGAGAGACAGAATCCCAAGCAGGTTCCCCACTGTCAGCATGAAGCTTGACTCAGGGCTCAATCTCACAAGGCACGAGATCAAGACATAGGCCAAAATCAAATGACTAAGCCACCCAGGTGCCCCTATTTTGTTTGTTAAATTCCACATGAGTGAAATCATATGATATTTGTCTTTCTCTGACTTATTACACTTACTATAATACACTCTAGCTCCATCCACATCATTGGCAAATGCCAAGATTTCATTCTTTTTTTAGCTGAGTAATATTCCAGTGTACATATATACTACATCTTCTTTATCCAGTCATTAGTTGGTGGACATTTGGGCTCTCTCCATTGTTTGGATCTTGTTAATAAATTTCCTTTTAAATAACTTTTTGATTTGTCCTACTCATTTACAGAGAGACAGAGACAGTGCAAACTAGGGAGGGTCAGAGAGAGAGAGCGAGAGCGAGAGCGAGAGAGAGAGAGAGAGAGAGAGAGAGAATGAATGAATGAATGAATGAATATCCCAGGCAGGCTGACAGAGTCAGTGTAGAGCCGGATATGGAGCTCTAACTCACAAAACCATGAGATCATGACCTGAGCTGAAATCAAGAGTCAGAAGCTTAACCAAATGAACCACTCAGATAGCCTGCCTATTGTTGATAATGCTGTTATAAACATGAGGGTGCATGTACCCCTTTCAGTGAGTATTTTTGTATTGCTTGGGTAAATACATAGTCGTGCAATTGCTGGATCATATGGGAGTTCTATTTTTAACTTTTTGAGTAACTTCCATACTGCTTTCCAGAGTGCACCAGTTTGCATTCCCACCAACAGCGTAGGACAGTTCCCCTTTCTCCATATACTCATCAACATTTGTTGTTCCCTGTGTTAGATTTGTCATTCTGACGGTCAGGTGGATCTCATTGTAGTTTTGAATTGTTTCCCTGATAATGAATGATACTGAGCCTCTTTTTATATTCCTGTTAGCTATCTGGATGTCTTCTTTGGAGAAGTGTCTATCCATGTCTTCTGCCCATTTCTTCACTGGATTATTTTTGGGGTATTGAATTTGATAAGTTCTTTATAGATTTTGGATACTAACCCTTTATCAGACATGTCATTTGCAAGTATCTTCTCCCATTCTGTAGGCTTTTAGTTTTGTTCATTGTTTTCTTCAATGTGCACATGCTTTCTATCTTGATGAGGTCTCAGTTCACATTTGCTTTTGTTTCCCTTGCCTACACTGACCTGTCTAGCAATAAGTTATTACTGTTGAGATCAAAGAGGCTGCTGCCTATTTTCTCCTCCAGGTTTTGATGGGTTCCTGTGTCACATTGAGGTCATTCATCCATTTTGATTTTATTTTTGTGTATGGTGTAAAACAGTGGTTCCACTTTCATTCTTTCTGCATGTTGCTATCCAGTTTTCAGCCCAGTCTCCAACGTAATTTGTTCAAGAGACTGTCTTTTTTCCACTGGATATTCTTCCCTGCTTTGTTGAAGATGAGTTGGCCATATAGCTATAGGTCCATTTCTGGGTTTTCTATTCTGTTCCATTGATCTATGTGTCTATTTTTGTGCCAGTACCATACTATCTTAATGAAATTACAACTTAATATAGCTTGAAGTCTGGAATCGTGTTGCCTCCAGCTTTGCTTTTCTTTTTCAGGATTCCTTTGGCTATTCAGGGTCTCCTGTGGTTCCACACAAATTTTAGGATTGTTTGTTCTAGCTCTGTTTAAAATATTAGTGGTATTTTGAAAGGGATTGCGGTAAGTGTGTAGATTGCTTTGGGTAGTATAGACATTTTAACAATGTTTATTCTTCAAATCCATGATCAATGTTGATTGCTTAGGCTCTTGCTGTGTCGCAAGATTTATTCATGTCCTTCAAATGTTTGGCTTGGCAATTTATTCCATATGAACATATTTTATTTATTTTCTCTTAAATTTCCAATTTAAACCTAGAACTATACTTTCTGAATTTCTTAATGTTTTGGCACTCTCACTGTTGAATATAATAGACATGTTGAGATTATAGTATTCAAGAACTACCTCAAAAATAGCTAAGCACAGAAAGCAAGCCATAGCCTGAGCTGCCCAAGAGCAAAATGTGAACAAAAATTCTATTTGATGGTAATGGGCAGTGACATACTTTTGCTGTGCAGTATATGCAAGATGGAAGTTGAAAACTCTTGAAGAAGCATCTGTACTGTTTTATTAATTATATATTAATTGTATATGTTGTGTGTGTGTGTATATATATATACACATACAACGTTGTGTATACATATATACATATATGTACACACATACATATATATACACATATACACACACGCCTACACAATGTTTGTTTGTGTATGAGACAGAGAATGTGTGCATACATGAGAGGGGGAGAGCAGAGGGGGAGAGAAAGTAGTGCAGGGGAGAGACAATCCCAAGCAGGCTCTGCGCTGTCAGCACAGAGCCCATGCAGGGCTCAGTCTTGAGTCATGAGATTTTCACCTGAGCCAAAATGAAGTCGGATGCTTAACCAACTGAGCCACCCAGGTACCCCTTGTTTTGTATTAATAAGATTTTTAACAAGAATGTGATTATGTTTAGTGTGTAATTTATAAATTATTTGCTCTTAAATGTGTAACAATAGGGGTGCCTGGGTGGCTCAGTAGGTTGAGTGTCCGGCTTCATCTTGGGTCATGATCTCACGGTCTGTGAGTTCGAGGCCCACATCGGGCCCTCTGCTGATGGCTCAGAGCCTGGAGCCTGCTTTGGATTCTGTGTCCCTCTCTCACTCTGCTCCTCCCCCACTCATGCGCGCGCGCGCTCTCTCTCTCTCTCAAGAATAAATAAAATTAAAAAAAATTTTTTTAAATGTGTAACAACTGTATGCATATATTTAGAGTATTTCTGGAGGCATGTACAAAAAATAAACAGGCACTATGTGCCAGCTACTACTATTGTTTATCCCACTTTCTCACTTAATTCTCACTGTATCAGGTGATTACCATCTTACAGATGAAACAATTGAAGGGTAAACATTAAGTCCAAGGCCACACAGTGAATAAATGATAGACTGAAAACAGTAATAGATGTTCCAGAAGATGCAAAGTGCTCTAACAGTAAGGTTTAAAGATGATTTAGACCCATTGGGAAAAAAAAAGGAAAACAAAAAAACCTAGAGATAGAGGGTGTTAGTTTCCTATTGGCCGCTATAACAAACTACCACAAATATAGTGGCTTAAAATGTGAAGCTTATTATCGTCACATTCTGGTAAGAAGTCCCAAAACAAAGGCATCAGCAGAGCTTTGTTCCTACTGGTGGCCTTAGGGGAGAATCCATTTCTTTGCCTTTTCCAGATTCTAGGGGCTCAAGTCGTCTGCATTCCTTAGATTGTGGCCCCTTTTGTTGCATCACTCAGACCTCTGCTGCTGTCCATCACATCTCTTTCCGTAACCCTTCTACTTCTCTTGTAAAAAAAAAAATATTATAATTATGTAATTCTGGATAACCCAGAATAATCTCCCCATTTAAGGATCATGTCTACAGTGTTCCTTTTGCCAAATGGAGTAATATATTCACAGATTTCAGGAATTAAGATGTGGAGGTTATTTGTAGGGCTGTTATTCTATCACAGAGAGAAAGAAAGAAGGAAATCCAAAAATGTGGCATAATTTTATGTTATCTAGAGATCTCTTCTCTCACCTGTTCAGGGAACATAGGTTGGAAAGTTGAAATCAAACTCAATGATTTGGATTGTTCAACGTATGCTTTCTTTAGATTTTCTCCTCATGCTTTATCTAGTTGGATTTGAAAAGGGATTATTTAGGCAATTATTTTAAATTCAGAGTAGAATTTAAAACACTGCTGTGTAAAAGATTAGAGAGTTAATGAATTAAGTGGAAACTGAAAAACCTATTAAACATAATGTAAACTTGTCTAATTTAGATGCAATGGAAAGACGTGGGGGAAGATTCCCGAGTCCACAGACCTCAGTGGAGACCAAGAGACCTTTCTCACTAATAGCCAGGGAAACATCAGCTTTGTGGAACTGGTCTAAAAGGTCAGAGGACATGATGAGAGAAATTGATATAAAAGCAGGACTCTGGTTTTGACAAAAAGACCCTTAATAAGATAGTGAAGGTGGTAAAATATGACACGATGTTTTAAAGGGAGAGAGGTTTTGAAATATCCTTACTAGGGTATCTTCTAGCATGGGGCCACAATAGTTCAAATATCTCTGATTACAAAGGCTGGCCCAGGTGATCTGTCTTTTGGTTTGTTCATCCATTAATTCATAATGGAAGATGCCAAGGGAGTTGGGTCCCTAAATTATGCAACTACAGGGGATAAGGCCTACAATGAACAAAACAGAAATGGATGCATGTCTACCTTTCTAACGAAATTATCAAGTATTATAGTTAAGCCCTTATCTGGGAGCACCTTAGTCCATAGGTTGTAATCATAGCAGATTACATGAGGGGGAAGAAAATAAAACACATCTTTAGCAGTAGACATTTGTCATTCTCTCTCTCTCTCTCTCTCTCTCTCTAACACACACAGATTCACATGTAACACCATGACTCTATCAAATGTCATTTCCTAATAACTCGAGGGCAAGGCAGAATGGAAATGAGAATTTTAGATGACCAACGTAAAATCTGTTTTTCAACAAAATCACAAATCCATCTATGGCATGGACATGGAGCTGCTTGGAAAAAACAATTTGCTTGCTAATTTACAAAAGGCCTACTGTATCTAGTATAAAACAAAACATAAAAATACCAAAACAAAGGAAAACTTTGAACTTCTAAAAATATTGAGGTGTTTATTCCCATAGTAAGAAAAATTGTGGCAATGTTATTAATTCTCCCAGTTCTCTAAATATTAATAATAAAATCAGTCCACTGCAGTCTCTCTGGACAAAACCGATGGCCTCAGAAGGCCTTGTGCCACTGTCCAGCCAGGTGTGTGTGCCAGGTAGCAAATCAGGTAGCTTACACCTCCATCCTGCGCCCAAATTGACCAGCTTATTTTTATTATTCAACTTATAGAATGATACTGAGATTAAATATAGACCAAACAACTATTTATAACAACCCACTGAGGGTGGACCAAATGAGCTCTTTAATTGTGGGGCTGTCCTGTTACCCTCAATGGCTTTTCTTAGCCCATCTCAGACTGATGCATCATAGTCCAATCTAACTATGCAGATGTGGGGAGTTTTCACATTGAAAAAGGGTTTCCACTGATGTGAACACTTAAATTCTTATAAAAATATAATTTTATCTTTAAAATCTATTCAAAAACTACCAGAGATATAACTAGTGAGGCATATTTGAAAACATGGAATTATTAATGACCAGCCTGTAATGAGCATTTTCTGTGAGCTATACATTGTATGAAATGTTTACCAATGTTGACTCATTTAGTAAAAGAGAATGAGATAAAAACTTGCCCATGGTTACACTGATAAGAAACTATTTAGCTAAAATTGAAACCTAGACATCAGAATCTTATACCAGATGTAAAGTTCAGGATTCTCACTGTTCAATCAAAAAATAAGATGAATGACTCTCTATCTTTGTAAGTTAGTCTTGAAACACAAATAAGTGTAAGTCAATGATATCCAGCAGTGATCATCAGCTTATCACAGTTTTTAAGACCCAAGAAAGTGCCATAAATCTTTGCCACTTGATACACGGGAAAAAGAAGTTGTACTCACAGTTACGAGGGTTTTTCAACATCCTTTTTTCTTGGCATTTAACCTAAGTTTCTATAGTCTTGCTTTCCATCTAGCTAGCACTTCCATGGAGTTGAATCTCAAAGCTCTACCAGTGTTAAACTGTCACCTAAGGTCTAGCTCCTCACTCCTACTGGTCCACCAAATATTTCTGTTTAACCATCCATTTTATATTTTCTCCAAGCTGAAGATGCTTAAAGCTAAAGGTATCGATTACTCTGAGAAAGTAGTCTCTATGAGATCAATATTACAGAAGTATTTTAATTGTCTGATATCTAGAATATATTATATATAACTCCTATCTGATTTTATATAAAAATACTTTTAACTTACTGTTCAGATGCCTCCTCTGGCTCCTGATTCCCTAAAACTGGTGGGACAAATTATGCAAATGATTTAATAGCCAAAGCACGAGGAAGGTATACACGGCTCTTCTGCATCCAGGATCATTTGGATACTTTCTCCAGTGCACCACTGCCACAATGGTGAGTCAACACATTCTTTGGATATTTGGAGTTATAAAAGTAGGTTAGAAAACACAAACCAAAACCCCATGCTTCTTAGCTGATATTTAAGGTCCTTCTCAACCTAGCACTTTCCTATCTTCAAAATCCTTAATGTCCCATAAAAATCCCTTGTGAACCTTATTCATCTACCACACTCAATCACTAATTTCCATGTCCAAGTCATTACCCATGCCCATATAGCCTTAAATAATAAGAAATCATTTATGTTTATTTTGGCTTCAAGACCACCTAGTTTTTCTTTCCTGTTTCCTATGGTTCCCCCTAACTCACACCACTGTCTTATCCCATCAATGATCTTCTTACATGATCAATATAACATGCACAAGGAGAGAGATGGCCTCATGCTTCTGCATCCTCTAATTAGAATGACCCATTGAATACACAGTGCCTTTGGACCTCCAGTGCACTCAGTAAATGTGTCGATTTCACTTTGAAATTTTACAGTTCTGCTCCTTTAGTTTTCCCTTCTCTATTCATATATATGAATGTATATATTCATATATGTTCATATATTCATATTCATATATATTCATATATGTTCATGTATATATTCATGTATACATGAATATATATATTTATTTATATTCATATATATATATGTGCGTGTGTGTGTGTGTTTACTGTGTTCATTCTGC
Source organism: Herpailurus yagouaroundi (assembly GCF_014898765.1). Lineage (NCBI taxonomy): Eukaryota > Metazoa > Chordata > Mammalia > Carnivora > Felidae > Herpailurus > Herpailurus yagouaroundi. Next base: position 19,844,046 of record NW_024412415.1, on the reverse strand, counting down.
CTGGACCAGCGGTTTCAATAGAATTTGGATACTAGAGAAATTTGGGAATTATTATATCAGAATATTTATTAGCTAGATAATTATACTGTAGGCAGCTCAATAGTGAGCGTGAAATAGCTGAAGTATAAGTAAGTCACACTTCCATTAGGGAGATGTCTAATGGTGAGTTGCAGGAAACGCCAAGTTTCTAAGCAGTAATAAATAAGACCTGTTTTCAACTTTGACTCCAAGAAGTTGGCCCTTCTGGCCAACATAGTGAAATAAACCCTGCCCATGCCCCAGCTTGCAATAATAGAAGACGACGACTTATCTCAGTTGAGACATTATCTAGCTAATAAAAGCAGACAATTACACTGCAAGACACAATGAAAGGTAAGTCTGTCAGTATTTGCTATGTCTTCACTCAAACATCAATTTTTTTTTAATGGGACAGACCTGAATTCTATTTACCATAACTTCCTCAAAGGAGTAAAAGAACAGATTTCTGTTCTACCCAAGTTTCTCCTCACTGTTGAAATAAAAAATGGGCTCCTAGGTCCCTCTCTTCCATGTTCCTTTGTCTTTCTGGAGATGGGTTCTACTGTGGTTTCTCAAGATATGTTTTCAAGAGGCAAATAATCAAGTCTAATGAGATATGCCAAGTAGGAAACTGGTATAAACAATTACTTTTCTGAGCTTGATTCTAAGCATTTTCTAAGGCAGAAGCCCAGAAAAGTAGAGCTACACAGATGAGGTATACTGCCTAATTTTTTTAATGTTTATTTTTGAGAGAGAGAGAGAGAGAGAGAGCGAGCATGAGCAGGAGAGGGCCAGAGAGATAGGGAGACAGAATCTGAAGCAGCATCCAAGCTCTGAGCTGTCAGCACAGAGCCCAATGCGAGGCTCAAACCCACAAACCTCGAAATCATGACCTGAGCTGAAGTTGGATGCTTAACTGACTGAGCCATCCAGACACCCCTTATACTGCCTAATTTAAATCTTTAACCAGGAGCATACTGTGAGCCACATGATGATAGGTGTGCTACTCATCCCAGAGAAACTCTCTCGTTGCCAACTGGGGCATTAGAGTCTCCCAGTTCCCGTCAGGTGGCCAACTAATCCTGGTGTGCTCAGGACTTTCCCTGAGGTTTAGCATGTGAAACCCCAGGTTTCCTGTGAAACCCCTCGGTCACAGGAAAGCCTACCACTGGCCACCAAGAGCAAAGTTTTATTTTCTATACTGTATCATAATAAGTTACTTTTATGTGTGCTAAGTCCAAGAGCTGAGAGCTATGAGCTAATTATGATCATAATCCATTTTTCAAATGAGACATCATGTTTCACAGGTTAAATGACTTGTCCAAGTTCACACAGCTAATATATGATAGAGTTGACTTAAAACGTAGCCTTCTAATTCCAAATTATGTGTATTTGCCATTATAACACATGATTTGTCTGTCTTCTTCAGAGATGATATAGAATATTCTGCTGCTTAGGTCCCACTGACCAAGTGGAAGAAGTGAAGATATCGTCTGTCCTCACTTCGTGTTTTGTCTCTAGTTTGCGTCCTGTGAATTGTTTGTACCCAGTTGGCAAGGGAGCATTTCAAAACTATTTCCCAAAGAAACAGCTCAACTTCACATAGCTTTTTGTTTCTCCTTAAAAGTTAGTCATACAGCACAATACAAATACACACACTCAGAGACGTGCGCACGCACACACACACACACACACACACACACACACACACACACACACCAGAATTCCTTTCCCCTGATGTTCAAGTTCTCACAACTGAATTTGAATTGACATGTCAGGTTCTTTGTTCCCTTATGATAAAGCTTCTCACAAGAGCTCCACTGTCCTTCCTGAATTCTGCGGCCCATCAATTTCATGACTGCTAACCCAGCCATCCATAAAATAGGTCTTGATCTAAATTCCAATTGTGATACTGTCCAAGTACTCTCTTCAGATTCTGCATCAATCGGAGGCATATACACGGGAGAGAGTTTTCACAGACCTCAGGACATAGAACAAATCAGTCTCCACCCTGACCCAGATAGGAAACTGTTATGTGCTAATCCAAGGTTTTATTCACTAGATAGCTTTGGTACTTCCCACACTTGATAAAAATAAATTCATCTTATTGTTATGCTTTGGGAATTTTCTGAAACATCAGTTTTTGTAGTTGCCACTATGACTCTGAAACCACCAAGTCAAGGATTGTTTCCTGAAGGGATCTTTGTATGTAAAGATTATGTGGCAGATGGTATCATCTTGCGTGAAAAAAAATCGATTCAGATTGTTCCCAGCAGTGATGGCTTTTACCAATCTCATGCTTTGGCCTTTCCTACCTGCGACCTTAGAAACTGAACATCAAGATAATGAGCAAGAGTTACAGTGATGTTTATCACGGTTGACAGAGTTATGCAGAAGTACTCAAAGCAAAAGAGATGTCTGCTATGCCTGAGTGCACTTGCTCATGAACACTAATGTCTTTCTAAAAATTAAGTTTCTCGTACTTTTGGTATATGACTCTACTCTAGTTAATGAAAAGTACTATCTTTTGAAAATGAATTCACAGCTTCCTTCTTCTTATTGTCATGATCCAGTAGTTATTGTTCAACTGCTATGTTCCTCAGCACCTGAGTCATTTTCGCAAGATGCAGGTATTCAAAATTATAGACGTATCATTCAAAAGGTTAATATATTTAATATCTTTAGTCAGGCATTCAAAGTTTCAGCTTACTTGTCTAAATATACCTTCCATTTCTCCCCTAACATACTGACACATTATCCTCCAACATAGTTTCTTGCCTGTGACACTATTCAAGTTTTTATACTGCTTCCTGCTTTTACATAACAACGTATCAAAATTCTACCCGAACTTCAAATTTCAATTCAATGTCATCTCCTCCATAAAGTCTGCCTTGGTAATTCCAAATCAGAAATCTCTTCCTCTCTTAAGTTTCCACAGCACTCCATCCACCAGAAAGTAAATCACCCTGAACTGCAGCTGAGATAACTGGATAAATAGCAGAAATAAGATTCTGATGCTTTCATAGCAGTTGATTTTTTTTTTTATTATTATTCCAAGTACAGAGGATGTCACATTATAAGTACAGGTAAATATATGAAGTATCAGTCTATGTTCTCCAAATTATGAGTAACAGGTAATTTTGAAGAGCATTTCATTGTAGGTACACGTGGGTATGGTTGATCATAAAAAATAGCCTCGTTCTCATTCCTCCAATTAAGAGTCAGGGTCTATGTCCATGTTCCTTGAATATGGATTTATGAACTGTTTTGAACAATAAAATGTAGCTAAAATGATGGTTGTCAGTTATTGCCTTGGCTTCAAGTGGTCTTGTAAGCTTCTAGTTGTTTCCCTTAGAAACTTGTTTCTGCCTTATGAACAAACCTGGTCTGTTCAGCTAGACAATGAGTAGCACACAGTCCAATTCCCTCTATTGCCCAGACAGTAGCCAAACACCCACAGACATGTGAGAAGTAGCCCCTATCCAGCTGACGATACATGTGTTAAGCGAAGGCAGACAAGATCTGTGGATTCATTGTTTTAAGTCACTGAGTTTAGGATGGTTTGTTACACAGCAATATCTATCTGATACAGTGATCTCATTGGGATATAACATTAGTATGAGATGTAATAGAATCTTCAGATTGGAAGAAGCTTTAAAGAATCACACATCTGATATGTAAATTTCCTTTGCAAATTTCAAACAAGTAATCACTCAAGCTATTTAAATAGGTCTAGAAATGGGGAACTTAGTTTTCACAAAGAAAGGTCTTACTTTGCAAATTTCTCCTTATATTGAGCACAAGTCTGCCTAGTGTATTTTGCCCCATGGAAAGCTCAGGACAACTTAATACCCCTTCCACACCTACTTTCTTAAATATTTGACAGCCTGTAACATACTTTTACCTAAACCTTCTCTTTTCCAGATTCAGCAACCCCAAAATCTTTGGTGTTTTTTCCTATGGTACAATTCAGGACCCTTCTTCAATCTGCTTATTTGGTATTTTTTGATCTTTCTCTTTTGTCTATATCTGTTAAATTATTGTTCCCTGACCCAAGTCCAGAGGTCCTGAGAGGTATCAGGATTCTATACACATCAGAACTTCTGGTCCTACTCTCGTACCTCTGTAAGGCTGCTTTCCTTGTCAGACTATCACCAGAATCTTATGTGATTCATCACCAGATGCAATGAATATTGTGAATCTTTTCATGTGTTGACATTAAACATCATTTTCCTGGGGCGCCTGGGTGGCACAGTCGGTTAAGCGTCCGACTTCAGCCAGGTCACGATCTCGCGGTCTGTGAGTTCGAGCCCCGCGTCAGGCTCTGGGCTGATGGCTCAGAGCCTGGAGCCTGTTTCCGATTCTGTGTCTCCCTCTCTCTCTGCCTCTCCCCCGTTCATGCTCTGTCTCTCTCTGTCCCAAAAATAAATAAAAAACGTTGAAAAAAAATTTTAAAAACATCATTTTCCTTTCTTCTACAGACTCTAAAACTTCCATTTATCCATAATTGTGTTAGGGTGGTTCAGAAACGTTCCAGTTTTTTTTTTCTTTCAGACACGTGGTGGAATTGCACCTCAACCTTCCCTTTAAACATGGTTATTTGCTCTGTCCATTGCAATATTAGCAGAAGGGAGGCAGGTCACATCTGTACGTTAAGTCTTAAGAGTTTGACCCCTGTTTGTCACATTCTCATTTCTCTGCAGTGCAACCATGAAAGCATGCATTGAAACAAACCTCTACCAGCCTAGTACATCCAGCAGCGATAAAGAGAAAAGTGTCTCCTCCTCCCCTGTATTTATAGGCATTGAAAATGTAGAACGGGTGAGAAATAAACCTTTATTTAATTAATACACAGAGATTTGGTAGATGTTACTATATCATAACCGAGCTTATCCTGGTTGGTACAGTACTTACATTTCTGGTTAGATTCAGATGTTTGTGGTATACTAAGATCTTTTGGGTATTAATCACATCATCTTAATACACTAGTTATTTTGCCCAGCCTTATGTTACCCTGAAAGCCTACAATGAGATCCTTTATATTTCTATCTTGTTTAATAAAAGTAATCTGTCTACAGGCAATTCCTGAAGCACTCCATAAGAGCTTCCCTAGATACAAAATTATTTACAAATTATCATACTTTGGGTCTAATCGTTAAGCTCATTATTAATTCATCTAGGTGGTATTATTTTAGCGTATATTCAGAAAATCTTTAGCAAATGCCTTTCTAGGATCTAGGTAGAAATATATCTACAACACTTAGTTGATATACCTACTGAAAAGTCTTTTAATACCAATACATAATGACACATTGAATTGAAAACAAAATATGTTATTCCAAAGAACTAAACCAGAAACAAGCATAATTTATTTGTAAATTACATCAATTTGGCCAAATGGTGAAGCATCCAGGCTATGGAGCCAAGTAGATAGACACAGTTCAACCCTCAGCTCTAAAACTTAGTTACTGACAGACTTTCACCATATGTCAATGTCTCTAAGCCTCATCATTTACGATGCATGAAAAATGGAACAACTGTAACATTTAGTTTACAAGGTTGTGATAAGTATTACAGGAGGTAATGCACAAGAAACCTTAGATGCAGGCCTGTTATATTGTAACATTTCAAAAGGTATTATTTATTATGTTTTTATAATCATTATGAATTTAAGATAGTATCCTGTTTTGTAAATAACATCGACAATGTTTCTTTTTACCTCTCTACTTTGTACTGTTTCGAAATGCTAAGGAAAACTATGATTTGCCTAAGAGGCTCAATCGGTTAAGCATCCGACTTCAACTCAGGTCATGATCTCAGCCAGGCTCTGTGTTGACAGCTTGGAACCTAGAGCCTGCTTCAGATTCTGTATCTCCCTGTCTCTCTGACCCTCCCCTGCTTGTGCCAGCACTCACTTGCTCTCTCTCAAAAACAAACATTAAAAAAAAAATAACTAAGGAGACTGAAAAACAGTAGCTTATCATTATGGCATGGTTCTGACAGCAAGCTATTATTTAATAAAGCATTGTAGATTAAACAAACTTGTTATTTTTTCTTTGTAATTTTTTAATGTTTGTTTATTTTGGAGAGAGAGAGCGAGCAAGCGAGAGCACACAAGTCGGGGAGGGGAACAGAGAGAGAGAGAGAGAGAGAGATACAGTATCCAAAGCAGGCTCCAGGCTCCAAGCTGTCAGCACTGAGCCCGACACGGAGCTCAAACTCATGAACCATGAGATCATGACCTGAGTCATGATCATTTATCAAAAGTAAATTAATTAAGTAAAAACATACTCAATATATTCTTTATTGGGAAATACAATAATCAAGCTCAGTGCTTCTCTTTTCCTAAGGTGCTTTATATATGTTAGATACACTCAATAGCCATATCAATTACATTTTGGAAAGAACCAGCAGGCTTAGGAACCATGATGTTCATTATAATTTTCATCTCATCTAGTAGGGTTATTTTCAATTTTTTTTTTTTACTAAAAATGGTGATTTTCTAACACAAGGGATTATTCTCAATATAACAGATATTTTCCATAGTTACTGAACTGGCACTCTTTTAAGACTGACTACTTGAATATTATCTTTATAAAGGATCTCCATGATTTTAATTTGCTACTCCTCAAACACATAAAATATCTGGAAGGCATTCAAGAATTAAAGTTGGTTCTGTATGGTGTATCCCTATAGATTTATTGGTTTTCTAATAAACTTAAGCCAAGCCAGAGACTTTGAAGTCATAATTAAAGATTTGTTTTAAAGAACAGGAAATTAATAACATGTAAATGTTCAATAAGCAAATTGAACACAGAGAAGGCTTCAGAAAAATGTGCTTCTACAAAGCCTTCCCTTCCCCCCAACAAATTTGCTCTCCTCTAGTTTAACTAGGAATTTTATTTTTCTGAGACTGGACTGTCCTCAGTAGCTGCTACATTACATTGAAGGATCCTCACATAATGTTTAGAATCCAAAGAAAGTATGGCAAACAATGGCTTGAGACATGTTTTTTTTGAGGTGCAGCTCAGAATAGTGACAGAAATCTTTGATAAGAATCACGAAGGTGAGAAGACAGAAGTAGCACCATATCTAAGCTTATGTTGGATGCCTTAATTGTTCCAGCCGAGCAAACATGTGGCCTCAGGAGCTGGGAGTAGAACACAACTTCTATCATTCAAACTGAGGTGGCCTTAACAAATACGATTCTTTGGAAAATTTACGATTTGGGATTCCTTTAAAGTGCATCTCAAATACGATGAAGTTCATGATCTCAGAAACTAAGGAAAGGCACAGACTCCTTGTTGGGTGTATTTTCAACTGGCGGTCACTTAAAGATAAAAGGAAAATCAGGCCATTTCTGAGAAGCCAACCAGGGCTGTGCACAACTACAATAAGGCTCCGGTGCAATGAACTAAAGAAAAGTTGTCAGAGTTCATGGTGGCTGTGGTTCCCTTCTCTGAAACGAAGACATTATCTGTATCTTGGGTTGATACACAAGAGGGGTCATATGTGTACTCTAAATCTAAAACATACACCTATCTTTAAGAGTAAGAATAGCCTTGTGGCACCTGGGTGGCTCAGTTGATTAAGCATCGAAATTCAGCTCAGGTTCATCTCAGGATTCATGTGTCTGAGCTCCGTGTCGGGTTCTCTGCTGCCAGTGAGGAGTCTGCTTCAGGTCCTCTGTCTCCCTTTTTCTGTGCCTGTCCCCTGCTCATTCTCTCTCTCTCTCTCAAAAATAAATTAAAAGCATTAAAAATTTTTAAAGAATAAGGGGGACTTATACAATGAATAAAATTTGTGGTTGTCCTTGTCTGCAACTGAGGATGATCCTGAGGTATTCTTTTATTATTGTTATTATTCTTAAATATTAAATAGTGAAAGTAAAAATGGATTTGGAAAAAAAATTTTATGTAAAGCCATTTAAGCACATAAAAAGGCTTCTATGATGATACAAATCAGGTTTCTTGTAGGTGTGTAAAGATGGAAGAATCTGTTCAACAATCTCATTGGGGATTGGGAGTAGGGGGTCTTATACAGTATCTCTGGATTGACTGTGTCTAATACTCAAATGTCCTTTCTGTTTTTGCAGTCTATTACTAAGTAAGATAGAATGTGAAGGCACAAACTCAGGCCTGAATAGGAGATGATGAAAAAGCTGTCAATTTCTAACTCTGTCAACTATAAGCTATTAGTTGTTTGAGCTTAACAGCTTCATTTTCTTAATCCTTTCATTGAGTACTACAAATTCTCTGCTACTGTGTAGGAAAACCAATATTCCTAAAGAAAATGACTGATTTAGATTGTAGATCCATAGATCCCATGTCCAGGTATGTGTTCCATGGTTCCCAAAGGGTCCTTGGTTGTGGTCCTGGGGTCTCATAGGTCTACACATTGAAAGAGTCAGCCTAGCACCTGGTTTCTGTGGCTGGTGTCAAAATGTACTCTATTGACCACATGATTTTCTAAATGGATAAAAGATCAACAGAAAAGATGCTTCCTGAGTAATTTACAGGAAGCATTCCTGGAAGCTTGCAGCTGACCCTGAACTAGAGAACTTATTGCAGGTAGTAGGCCAAAATTAGATAAGGAATTTTTGGGAGAGAAGCAGAGGGACAAGATGGCATAGGAAGCCAATGCCAGCTTAGCAATCAACTCTTAACACAAGAGTTTTCAAAAGTTGGTGGCCTTATTGCTGCCACCTTTCTCAATTAAGAGGTTCTTTATCTAGGCCAACCCTTTGTATTAAAAGATATAAAGTGTTTGCAGGAGGACTGTAGGCATAGTGCTGAGGTCTAGTGGGTCTGGTACCATCAAGGGTCTATGAAAGGGCTGAGACTTGCCCTAGCCTCACAGTAGATTCTTTTCTGGCTGATATAACTATCCTGTGACTTGAGTGCATCTGACATCAGCTAAAAGATGCCAGGTTTTATTCAACCTTTAATGGATTAAGCAAGACAACTCCTTTTATTACTTTTATAAAGAGCAAGGTGAAAAGGGTCATTCAATTATTAATTACAAAAGGTGTCTTTCTTGAAGTAATAATGGAACTGATTAAAGGGAAATTGTAATACACTGTGAATTTATATCTAGGGTATTCTAAAGTGCTAGGGTTTTCAGATGCAAAAATAAAAAGGTAAATTTTATATCTAAGCATGAATAGAGTAATATTTTTATGGATTCATTCAACACAACCTTCACATGTTTCTCCCAAGTAGAGAAACAAGGATTCAAGATCAAAAGCAAATTGGCCTCTGATCAATTGGGGTTAAATCTAGTGTGAGAAAAGTTCCTTGATTTTGTTTTGCCTGTAGGAATTTAGAAACACTGAGTTGGTGGGGGGGGGGGGGTGTGGATCCAGCTGTTTTTAATACTCCCACTACTTTTCATATATGTCTCATCATGAATCCATGATTGTTTTAGGATTTTTTTTCCTAAAATGCAGCAGACCTGGAATCTTTTATGAAAGAATTCTAACCAACTTATTGAAGAAACTGACAATCTAAAACAATATTAATTTATGAGTGAGGTCCTCATATGGGCAAGGCACTATCATAAGCTTTAGGGAGGAAAACCTAAGTGAAAAACATCAACTCTATGTCTTTAAAGAGTTTAAAATCAGATTGAAAGATACATGTTTTGTTAATTTATGAAATTAAATTCTTATGTACCATGGGAGTGACACAAATAGGAACAAAAAAGGGAGACTAAGAATTCCTTATTATAAAGAAATAGAAATCAAGAAGAAATAGAAATCAAGATATTCAAAGCCATGTAGAAAGATCCATACTCTACACTGCAGAAATAAGGAGCCATTAAACATATTTAAGTAGAAAGGACTGTGCTTTAAGAAGATTAATCTTTAACAATGTATAGATTGAATTTAATGTAGAGCAATTAATGAAGGAAGATCAGTTTGTATTCACCTAGGTAAAAGGTATTGAGGATCAAAACTAGATTAATGGCAATATGAATTTAAAAGTTGCAAAAATTATGAGCATGATGATTCGAATTGCTATTCAATAATGAATTAAGAATGCAGACCTGACTGCATCTGATAGCTCTTATAACAATTAATATGCTCTAATCCAAATTTATGTTTACCTAAATCTATAGTGAACTCCTTCTGCACTGATGCCCTTGGAGGGAAAGGAACTCTTACATAAAAACAACTAACTGCAGAGTAAAAGAAAGACAAAGGCTCCCATTTCCCTGCAAAGAGTAACCTGCCACTGTTATTGAACCAAACTTATGTGGAGCCTGTCATTTTCTTAATACTTTGCAAACACGGTTCAAAGCACGCAAGAATATTTGTGTAGCATGAACCACTGACCCAAGGAAGGGATTATAGAAATAGAAACAGAAATTTTCTAGGTTTAGGAGAATTTGTGAGCCTTTCTTTGCAAAATAAGGAAGTTAACTGAGGAAATAAGGGCAAATCTCATTTATACACTAGATAGGAAATAAATCAAACAAATTCTCAGCCACCCAAGAGGAGACTTCTCCTATTAGAAAAGATGAATTAAGAGCCTCTAGAGACTAAGAACAACCTTAGCTTCCATCTTAAATAATTTTAGGCACTGACCAAACATGAAGGTCAAGACTAGGAGTGGGAAATAGTTCATGAGGACAGCATATGGCCTCTCCAACTTTAGGGAGAAATACAAAAGCAATGTCAGAAGTATGACAAATATCAAGAGTATATTAAACCAACTGTATCCACATATTGTACAACCTGACTCATGTCAGATTTTTTAACGATAACAAAAATCACTATTTTAATCAAGGTAAGTTTAAAAGGAAAGAAATTATTCAGAACATTGGCTGATAATTGCTTGCGCATACTCACCACATTATTCATTCATGGCAATAATTGAACTACCTTCAAAATCTCAGCAAGTATTGTTATACATGCACATGTACACACACACACACACACACACACACACACAAATACACATACAACTTTTTTTCTTCATTTGTACCTCTTGGAGAGTGAGGTCAAAATGGAAGTTTGTCTTTTTCTATTTGGCCATCTCTTAGTATCCTACATTTCAACAATCTCTTTTTCTCATCTCTCTCAAGATCAACTATTTCCTGCCAAGTTTCAATAATCCTGGTAGTGGTTTCCAAGTCATCACCAGATTCCTGGAGTTTGGAAAGGTAGCTATAGTGTGGTTCAGAACCATAACAGGGAATAAACCGTCCTTTACAAACTTTTAAGGAACTTTCATGAGAGCTATCCTGCAGAAAATTTGGATAACTAGAGAAGAAAACAAATAAAGAAGATCAGAATCTCCCCTGCCAAACTATCTTTCCCCTCATTCTCACCACTGTTTTATGGACTCTGGTGCAGACAGTTTAGTACCTTAAGACTAAAAAGATAATATATAAAAGCTTTGCAATACTCATCTTGCAAACAATGTAACTGTGACTACCAAAGTCCAGTGAACGGTGAACTTAAGTTTTATGCAACCATAAAACCAAAGGAGTATAATTCTAATTTTAAAAAGTGATTTATATTTGGAGAAGGTACTTGTTTGATTTCATTCACTATCATTTATTAAAGTACTTTCATCAATATGACTTATCAAAGCTGAGTAGCCATGGACATGAGTCACACAAAATTCCTCAGGGTAGATCTTCTGAGAAAAGTGTAGTTGGATGACCGCCTTCAGCCACCACACTTCCAGAATCTACTAAAGCATTCATCCCAAGGCCACACTCACCAAGCTGATCCAAACCAATGACTGGACATGGTGGAGATAATAAGTCTGCACATGGGTCACCTATGCACATGGGACTCTTCTAACAGTGTATCTTTTATCTCAGACTCCCTATTGGTCTGGCACTTTTTTTGTAGCTTCATTTATCAGTTTAAAGCTTTTTATGCCCAGTTATTCCTTCCCCATCTCCTCTCACAGAAGTCAGACCCATGTCATGGTCCAAAGGCTTTTTTCATCTACTCTTGCTGTCTCTCCACTTTAACTGGGAGGTGTTTCTCCCCCTAAAAGCTCTTGTACTTCTAACATCTTGAGTTGTGCTTCTAGTATGACTCTTAGTGTACATATATGAAAAAAGTTAACAAATTCTTTTAAAATCACTGAGATAAGTAAACTGTTAAATTTAACACCATCACCGAAACATGCATTTTTCCAGATTTCTCTTTTCCTTTCTTCTGGATTGTCTCTCTCTCTCTCTCTCTCTCTCTCTCTCTCTCTCTCTCTCTCTCTCAATTCTTTTGCCAGAGCCTGTCTATATTTTATTTTGACTAAGATAGGTAAATGGAGTCAAGTTTGCCATGTATTTTCTAGGAAAATTGACATGAGATGTACAGAGATAAGCAGAGATCAGAGCAGCAGGTTAACAATAATCTGGTTTCAGTGCATACATCATTCCTTCATTAGCACCTGAGAAAGGGGAGGGAAGGATCAATGCAGTTTGGCTCTAAACTGGTAGGAATGTTTAAAGTACAAGAGTGAGGGATGGAGAATTATCATGAAGTGGGGACTCCATTCTGAAAGTTAGCTCTCATCTGTTTTCCAGGACAAAAGAAGTTGTAATATTTATAAGAATTGTAGTAATGTTTCATTCTACAAAAAGTGTATTTTAAAATATTTATAGAATAAGTAAAATAAGTAAATCCTGTTAAAAGAGATTGTCATTGAAGGCCATACTTAAATGTACTCTTTGGGTTCTTCAAGAGGAAATAAGCATTCAGATAATGGCAGATTCTCTTGAGTACTGAAAATTATCACCCCTTTCCCTTATCATCATAACACTAAAATACTTTGGGAACTCTTTGAAAAGAAATTTCTGGAAAAATGAAATGGAAGGGAATTCAAACTGCCAAGATAATCTGTTTTAGTTAACCATTTACACAGCTTGCACTTAGAACAAGGGTTTAGATTAACTGTTGCTTTGACATTGATAAAACTCCATATTCAGCAATGAGTTAGGAAAGCAAGATGTTATCAAGTATTGGATGCCACAAGCAAGGAAGAGTTACAGAAACTCTAGATCAAATAGTCGGATAAGTCTCCAAGATCATGATATACATGATTTTGTAATCAAATTGGAGTTCATCTTAATTATTTTCTAAGATAAACTTTCATTTTGTCAAGTTATCACTTTCTAGTAAACTTAAAGAGTCCATATGTGTGGGGTAGGGGAGAGAAAGTCATCCATTTATTACTTAAATTTTCTAAGAATCATCCATAGTGATCTTTCATTGCAGCTGGTTTCCTAATGCATTTAAACCATTGTGACATTGCAATAGGGATGTGAGTAGTTCTTCACATATTTAAAGAACACTGAAGAGTTTATACACATAAAATTAAGTAATTAAGATTTGACTTATTATTTGACAAACATCAGACTTTTGTCAAAACTTTTAAAATGAATCTATCTTTCTATATGTCTATACTGTGCATAAGCTTTGGTCGATAAATTCACTTAAAAATCTAATGTATTTGATGTTGTATCATTTGCAATACTGGAACCTAGAAATACTCTTGAAAATCTATTAACAGAAGATGAATAAATAGTCTAGTAATGTTTTGAAATATTTGCATCACTTAGAAATAATGAAGTGGAAAGTTTTCCAAGACATGCTTTTATATGGAAAAGAGAAAAGCAGGGGCAAGAACCCCAAGTTGCAGAGGCAGAATAGCCTATTACATAAGGTCACAGATTCTAAAGCTAGACTAGCTGGGTTTGTATGCTCGTTTTGCCGTTCAGTAGCTGTATGGAGGGAAACGATTTTTACAGTTGTTTCACACAACAATTCCCTAATCTGTATGATGGTCAAATTAGTACTTACCTCACAGGGCCATCTTAAGGATCAGATCAGTCATTATATAGGAAAGAATTTAACAATAATTGCTAAAATGTCATGACTAAATTAGTGTTTATTTCTATGTAGAATGGCTTAGTTTATGTTGAATGTTCAGAGATACACAAACTTACTTATTCTATAGGAACATAAACATGTATGCAAGCATCAGAAAAATGCCTGTGAACCTACGTGCCAAACTGATAGCAATGTGTAGCTATAGGCATTAAAGAAGATCCTTTGTTTTTTGAGTATTTTACATGCAAAATACAATGCATACATCAAAATATTTTGTGATTAAACCTTAAATATTTCCATCCAACCATGAAGTAACTATAAAAAGTAATAAAGTTTACATTCATCTGCTTATTGACATATTCATGCACATTTCATTAACTGCAAACAAGCAGATCAAAATATAGTCTTAATTGTATTACTGTAAACTCATTTACGTAAAATTATGTGTTTATATTTGTGTATAGAGTGATAACATTAATAGCTAATCCATTTAGGTCATTTTGACCTTCTTTATATATAGACACATTTAAGTATAATTACATATATGCACACACATCTACCCATTAAAAACAAACTATAAAAGCTACCTTTTTGTGAAACAAGAAAACAATAGTAAAGCTAGTTAATTATACCATCATGCAACAGCCTGCATTCAATATGCTTATGGCAAGAGCACAGCCAAGTACCATTGATAAATGGAATGAATTAAGAAGATTATGAATGTACTCACCCACCAATCGCCTGGAGTCCAGAGAATTTGGCAGCCTCCAAATCATTGCCACTTACTATTCGAGCCTTAAATGAAAAACAAGAGAAACACAAAAGAGAAAGAAACATTTAGCATACTATAGCTGCACACACATGAATTTGGGACACGCGTCAACTGCACTAGACATGTAACACCTAGTATGACAGATGCTAAGCAGGGTCAGCTCCAAGTCAAAGCTACTATGTTTTTGTGAGTGGGGGTTTTGAAATTAGCTGTCAGCATTTCAACAAAAGCACTGGCACAGTCCAGGAAAACATATTACTAATACTCTTTGCCCTTAAAACTTGCTATGTGCAGTGAACATGAATCAGTCAGGGAGATCATGATTAGCCAGACTTGAGAACAGATGCTGAGTTTGACCGTAGCAGACCCCTAGGTTGGCAAGTATAAGCTAAGTAAGCGCAGCTGGCAAGGTGTAACCTCTTCATAAATGCAACATATTGGGGGCACACTTAAAGGACAACCAAAGGATGGAAAGCTGGGATAACATGCACATTTCACAACTAAAACAGAGGAACCAAAATAGGTCTAATATGTCACAAACAAACATGTACAAAAGACAAGATCCCTCCGGAGAGAAGAAAAAGTATGATTTAAAACCTTTTCATCCACAGAACTGCTATCTGAAAGAGAATCAGGAAAAGAAGGAATAAATGTTAGACAGAGTACTTTAAGAAATCATTTAAACATATACATGAACAAAGTGTTACTAGTTTACATTGTTTAAAACCATAAACAAAACAGAATTGCAAGGCTGAACCCGGAGGGAAAAAGGATAGTTTGTCCTCTTATTTGAAAGAGCTGAAAAATGTGCCCGAATGCTTGAAAAGTATCGAAGAGTGATTACAGGATTGAATCAGAAGTCTTCAGAAGTGCTCTGCCACTTACTAAGCACATTGGGCAAACTACCAAATTCTCTGGAGTCTAGAGTCTAGACCCAACTCTGCAAAAAGTCATGAATTACTTTGCCTATTGGCCTACAAATAATGTTCAATCAATTGAGATCAAAATATGTGAACGTCAACCTCAGATGACTACATAAATTAATTAGGTCTTAGTAAGGGATTATTATTTATGGCTTGTCATAGAGCTCAAGAGTTAAAAGATATACTCCACTTTGCAAATAAAAGAACTGATGCCCAAAGCAGTTAACTGACATGATTAAGATCACAAAGCGAATCAATGGCAGAAGTGGGACACAAATCGAGGGCTCCTGACCCCCTATCTGCTGCCCTTTAAATCCCATGTTCCAGGAAAATTGAACAAAACAGAGAGGGGTGGACGGGCCACAATTCTCCAGTGCAATTTAAGAGACATCAAAGGGTCAGCATTCCTCTTGGACCTAAGGAGACGAACAATGGACTCTTTCTGTTTTTAACTCAAGTCTGAATCTGCCAGGGTCATCATGGCATGGTCCATTTCTATCTCACACAGTAATATTGCTCTTAAACTTATTAATTTTTGCTTATTAGCATGAAGCAAGGACTTCTCAACAAATACAAGTTGGCAGAAATCTAGAGCTAGAATGTCCTTGGGGTTAATGTAGTCAAAACCTTTCATTTTTATGGATGAGCCCCAGCAATATAAAGATTTATCTAGGTCATGTAGCTCATTGACAACTTTTATTGATAAAAATCTGAAATGCATTTGTTTTCTTGACTAATTACGTATGGCTTAATTATTGTAACTATTTGTGTGCAGTATTTTAGATATTTCACAAACCTCAGAGTTAGATCTTTAAATATAAAACAAGATAACAGCACAAGTAGTAAAAAACCCATCTTATGAATAGCCATCAACATTTTAAGATACTGCATACAATATAGAAAATTCAGCATTAAGTAAAAATAATATACCATATCCATGGAAATTGTCAAAAGCATAATTTTAAATCATAGAATAACTAATTTAATATGAGATATCAACTGGTCAGAAAATATACATCTACATTTCAATAAGTACCAAAAAGTTGTCATAAAATTTTAAACATAAATCATATTGGGATGAATCTTATTTGAATTTAATATGTTAAAAAAATTTATTTCCAGAGACATAATCTTAAGTGTGAAATATTAGGTCATTCCCATTATCATTAAAAGAAAAAGAAAAATGTCCACAACCATCATTTTAACTTATTTCTTGAAATTCTGATCAATATATTAAAAGCAGACCAATTTAAGCAAAATTAAACAATGTAAATGTTATAAGGCAGGACACAAAGTTGTTACTTTCAGGCATTATAATTTTAAACCCAAAAGACAAATCACCTGGAAAACTATGAACAGGTAGCAAAGTGAAACAAACAGGTAGCAAACTAAAACGGGTAGCAAAGTGAACATTTAACCAACACGTAAACAAAAGTAAGTTATTTTCTACAAACTCCCAGTAATTAGCTTGATAAATAATGACATGAGATCGGATTTCAAATACTCATAACTTTGACATTGTCTCCTATTAATAACGGACTTGTACATCAACCATTCCACTGAGTCATGGTAATATTAGAGTCATCAATTATTCTTCAGCTGTTAAATCTAATACATTTCAACTTTTTCATTCATTCTTCAGTGTTTCATTCATTCCTTCATTGAATACATATATTTATTAATTATCAACAAACCTTTTTTGCTCACTCCTACTCCTTTCTTGTCCACCTGCCATACTATCCCCTTTGAAATCTTTTTCAATACAGATAAAATCACATCACTTCCCTTCCCTCATTAAACCCACCAATGTTACACAATGCCCAAACCAGAGAAAACAGATATACATCTACTGCAGGCTCATGAGTCCTCATTCACATACTGCACTTTGGCTACCATTAAATTCCTGTCACTTCATCTTTATGCCATGCTCTTTTAAATCTGTGTGCCTTTGTATGTTCCGTTTCCTTCCCTTAAGACAGGTGCTCCTCTTCACCTAGCTGTCTGTCAGCCTCCAAAACTCACCTAAAGCTTAACACTCTCTCTTGGAAAATTGTAACATATCAAGGATACATGGCTGTATGAATGAGCACTGCATGCTGCACTCCTCCTGGCTAACCCTTATCTTTTGTCAGTTTCCTTATCAGCAATTCTACTAGATACAAGTTCCTTGATTTTATCTATTTTTAATCTTCTGTTTCTAGTTTCTACTATTTTCTGAAGTACAGTAGACACCAATAAATGTTTGCTGAGCAATGAGCGAACAACCTTAAAAAAACTACAATACATTATGGAAGTACCTAAAACTCCAAATAAAATTTATTTCATCTTCCTGGATAGAGAAAAGATAAATTCCTTTATAACAGATTTATAAGATATTATAGTTAAAATCCTAACAGCAAGTTGTTATAGAATTAGTATTTCAAGTACGGGGGTGCCTAAGTGACTCGGTTAAGTGTCTGACTCTTGATTTTGACTCAGGGAGCGTGGAGCCTGCTTAAAATTCTCTATTTCCCTCTGCCTCTCACCCCACTCATTGGCACACATGTGTGTGCATCCTCTCCCCCCCCTCAAAAAAAAAAAGTATTTCAAGTATAACTGGATTAATAAGTCAAAATACATAAGACTTTTTAAAAGGAGAATTAAGAGGAAAATCTGTAAGAATATTAAAGATCTATGCTAATTAAAGCATTATTGTCCTGGCAAAATAGATGAAGAAGTTCAACAAAATTAGCTAAGTAACAAACCCTTGTACCTAAGAGTTCAACAAATAAGGAAGGATGGATTGTTATCAAAGGCAAAGAGACATACTGGTGAATAAATGACACTTAGAACATAGGTCAAATATCTGTATTATTTATTTATATCCTTATCTTACACATAGCCCATGAAGTTACAGATGTATTAAATAAGTAAATAAGTAAATAAGTAAACTGGAAAAGAATATTAACTAACCCTAGGAATGAGAAGATACATTTACAGTTAGAGGCTTTGTTATGCCTATTTAGTATTTTTGTATATAAAAACAAAAAGAGGGGTTCCTGGGTGGCTTGGTCAGTTAAGCATCTGACTGGATCTTGATTTTGGCTCCAGTCATGATCTCATGGTTCCTGAGATCAAACCCCACATGGGGCTCTATGCTGAGTGTGGAGCATGCTTGGTATTCTCTCCACCTGTCTCTGCCCCTCCCTGCTAGTGCTTGCATGCTCTCTCTCAAAATAAACATTAAAAAAAAGAAAATGAAATGTATTTACTAAAAACACACGTTAGTATATTCAGAATATAAAGAACTCTTACAGGTCTCTAAAAATTTGAGCCTAATATCCCCCCAAACTGGTCAAGAATGTGACTGGATGATTCACAAAGTAGAATGCGTGAACAATGATAAACTTATTAAAACTATGCTTCAGATTATAAAATTACTAAAGATCAGAATATTTTAATGGTATTAAAAATAATACCAAAGACAGCTGATGGTCATTAATCTAATAGTGATGCATGGTTGATGATAGTGAAAACTAATAGAATTTTTAGAAAAATTTTAGTGATGTCTAACAGTAGACTCTGTTTTGAAGAGAACTTTTTTTTAAGTTGATGCTCAAGAAATTATTTTTGTTATGGATTATGCCCCCACCCCCAAATTCATGTTAAGGTCCTAACCCACAGTACCTCAGAATGTAGACTTCTTTGGAAATACAATTGTTACAGCTATCATTAGTTAAGATAAAGTCATCATACTGGAGTAGGGTTGTTCCCAATCCAATATGACTGGGGTCTTTATAAGAAGGGTACATTTGGGGGCACCTGGGTGGCTCAGTCACTTAAGTGTCCGACTTTGGCTCAGGTCATGATCTCACGGTTTGTGGGTTCGAGCCTCGCACCCGGCTGGCTCTGTGCTGATGGCTCAGAGCCTGGAGCCTGCTTCAGATTCTGTGTCTCCCTTTCTCTCTGCCCCTCCCCCTCTCATATTCTGTCTCTCTCAAAAATAAACAAACATTTAAAAAAATTGAAAACAAAAAAACATTTGGAGACAGGTGCACACACAAGACAAATGCCATCTGAAGATCGCAGCTCTGCTGCTACAAGCCAAGGAACTATCGAACAGACACTGGGAGAGAGACTGGACACACCCTTGACTAGCATTTTCACAGGGAGCATTGCTGTCTCAGTGTACCTTGATCTCAGACATCCAGCTTCCAGGGCTGTGAGACAACAGATTTCTGTCGTCCTAAGTCACTCGGTTTATGGTACTTTGTTAATTCAGTCCTAGCCAACTAATGTAACTTTAAGTCATAAAGAAAAAATTAATGTGTAAAGATCTGTTTTCTTTTATTATTTACAAACTGGAAAAACATACATGATCAAGTACAGAAATATGGGTTGGAAATAGTGTTCTCTGACCTTGATTCAGTAATTTGAGACCATTAAAATAAACATTTAAAATACTATATAAAAATATAGGAAATGTTTATGGTGTATATACATATATACATGTATAATACAGGTATAATATACATCATATATAAGTAAATATTAATTATACATGTTATGTATTTTTATCAGTATACCCATACACTCTAAGAATAGCTTTGTTCCCTGCCAGTTGTCTTTTGTTACACATGTAGTTGTTTTTGCTTTGTCTGATCAAACCTCTGTAATTACAAAAACATACAAAAAATGTAACAAATTCTGTAATTACATGCTGGATACTCCTTATAAGGGTGTTCCCAATGCTCCTTGTCTCAAAAGTCTCATCATTGCCACAACAAGGTCATTTTGTACTTTAGTGACTTAATGATGTTAACATAAGGCCACAATGCACCCATCTACTTTATAATGAAACCTCCTCTATAAATAGGATCTCGGTGAAGTTCCAGTGACTGTACAGTTTTTAATGTCTCAATATTCCATGAACTAGTTATTTTAAGAAATTTTAAACTTATAAAATATTTACTAGGTGAATATCGCTCTTGTGTTCAACCACACTGCATAGGAACCTAAAAAAATATAAATCTGAAGCTTATAGGAAAATCCATAATTTAAGTGTGCCTCCTGACTACTAAACCCACCACCGTTTCTCATGTGAACATCCCTGAGAAGGGAATTTAAATGTGACTTAAGTCAACATACGACCTCCTGAGCATTCACTTTCCCTTCATATGTAGATGAAATTAAGGGGTTTGCCCAGTATGTAGCTAAAGCTTCTAGCTCTAAATTCTATGATTTTGTTTCTCTATGTGTAATTTATTTTCAGTTTAACAAGAAATATTGACTCGCCAATTATCACCAGAAAGATTAATATCTACCACCTAAATTTGAGATATTTATAATTATTTCACAATTTAGAATAAAAGTAAAAATCGTGTTTTCTCTCTTGGTATTTTATCCTTGTTATATGACATTTTTTGAAGAAAATTTGAATGTAAGAGATTTCAAAATGTATCAAGAATCTGAGTTCTGGAGGCCTAGCTAGCTTAGCAATTTTCCTAAACTCTTTGTTCCAACGTCCTTCTTTGCCCTCAGAGCCTTCAAGGATAATGTAAATCCCCCACTAGTGATAATATTGTTCACTATTCACTTTGGAAACAGGCTTGCATTATTTGCCAGCATATCAAAATACATGACTTTTAAAACATGTATACTATGCCTGAAAGCCATGAGATGGGAGCTGAACCGTCCAGAGAAAAACCTATATTGTAATTAGGGGCTTGCTGAGTTGTCATTAACCTTTACAGAGTACTTACTATGTGCTAGATATTCTGCAGAGCACTTTATCTGCTCTTTTATTGAATCTTGGCAACTGTCTTGTGAGGCTATCAATATTCATTAGATCTTGCCAGAGCAGAGGAAATCCTTTGTTCTAGCTCTCATTTCAGGTGCAATTCTGGATATAATGGAAGCGGTGCTGAGTGAGAGATTCACATTCATATCTCATACACTTTTTTTGTTCAGTTAGGGGCTGGCGGCAGGGGGCATGACCTGAGAAACCTGAGTCACAACAAGAACATGCTATGTTAAGGATATATGAAAGATATGAACATGTTGATATGGGAGCATGAAGAAAAGATCTAACTCTGCAGCCAGAGAGGACATTGGGCTTGTAAACAATTCATGGGGATAATAATTTAGAATGGTGTTTGTCAGCTGAATGAAGGCATTCTTAGAGGGAAAAAGTTTTGCAGTGGCTTTGAAGCTTTAAGGACTGTGGGCATTAGGAACTGAAACGTGGGAGTGTGAAAGTAAAGAATTATAAGAAATAAAGCATAGATGGATAGGATTTATTGCATAAAAATCTTGATATATTCCATTAAGCATTTTAAATTATACTCAAATTGTAATGTACAGTCACAGATTGTTTTCAAGCAAGACACTGACATGTGACATGATCAGAATTTTATTTGGTTCTTTAAAAATCTAGGCCAGTCCTCTGGACAATAAGGCAGAATAAGATGATATGAGAAAAAGTCTGCTCTCTGGCCCACCTATACCACAATTCTACACACATGCACAGATGCTATGTAACAATTTTTTAAAGTCATCTCTACACCCAACATGGGGCTTGAACTCACGACCCTGAGATCAAGAGTCACATATTTCACCAACTACACCAGCCAGGTACCACAACTATATAGTAATTTTATTATGTTGTATACCTGAAAATAATGTAACACTATGTGTCAACTATACTCAAAATATTATTTACAAAACTTTAAAACCTGTCTAAGCTTAAAACAAAAACAAACATAATCTCCCAATGACCACATATGAAGTAGCAACTCAAAACTAATGGTGAATGAAGTCAAGGCCAAAATTGCTCTCAGGAGCACTGGAACAATTTATTTATTCAGCAAATATTGATCCAGTGACCCCTACGTGCTAGGCACTGTGCTAGGGACTATGGATAGAATACTTGAAAATAAAGATAAATATCACCATTTCTCATAGAACTATAGAACTATGGTAAACCCACACTGCATAATCTGTGCACAAATAAAGCTAAAACTTTTTTTTTTAATTTAAAAATATTTTTAATATTTAGTTTTTAGAGAGCACAAACAGGGGCAGGGAAGAGAGAGGGGGAGACACAGAACTTGAAGCAGGCTCCAGGCTCTGCGCTGTCAGCACAGAGCCTGATGCGAGACTTGAAGCCATGAAGCCACCAACCATGAGATCAAGACCTGAGCCAAAGTCAGATGCTTAACTGACTGAGCCACCCAGATGCCCCAAAGCTAAAACTTTTAGAGCTACCTGAATAAAAGAGTGAGTTAACACAATGTAAACACTTAGAATGTAAATGTATGAGATAAACACTAGGAGAATGGAGAAACAATGAGGAAATTTTCCATCTACCTAAAAACATAAATGGAAAAAGTTTACTCATCATTAAAGATACCTCAGGCCAATACCAAGTGTGGGTTCAGAATTCACATCAAACTGCAATATGTTTTCTCTTTTCACATTAAATACTATTAAAGACTGATAATGCATCTGGCCACAAAAGAAACCTCAATATATTCTATAAAAGTGGTATCATCAAGAGCAATTAAATAAGAAATCAACAGCGGGTTGGCAACTTAAAACCACCACTACCAGCAACAAAAAACTATGGAGACATAAACATTCCCTAATATGATATGGGTAGGAAAAACAGAAACAGTGGAAATTATGAAATATTTACACCTAAACTAATATTAAACATACATCTACACATACATGTAGATGAATATTAACTTCTGAGATAAATTGGTTTTAAAAGGAAGTTCACAGCCTTAAATGTTTTAAATACAATTTAAAAATTAAAATAGACAAGATAAAAATTCAAGAAGGTACAAACAAGAATCATAGAATAAAAATCAGGATAATAAAGATGCAAATTCATTTTGTAAAATTGTTTCTGAAAAATATGACAAGTGTGAAATGCTATCTCATTGTGGCTTTGACTTGCATTTCCTTGATCATTAGTGATGCTGAGCATCTTTTCATGTGTTGTTGGCCATCTGTATACCTTGCTTTGAAGAAATGTCTTTCAGGTCCTCTGCCCATTTTTTAATTGGACTTTTTTTGGTGTTGAATTTAAGATTTTTTTTAATATTTATTTTTGAGGAAGTGAGTGAGCAATCAAGCAGGGGAAGTACAAGAGAGAGGGGGACACAGAGGATCCAAGCAAGCTTGTGCTGACAGTAGAGAGCCCAACACAAAGTTCAAACTCACAAACCATGAGATCATGACCTGAGCCGAAGTTGGATGCTTAACCAACTGAGCCACTCAGACACCCCTAATTATAGAAGTTCTTTATATTTTTTGGATATTAACCCTTAGCAGACATATAACTTGCAAATATCTTCTCCCCATTTAGTAGGCTATGTTTGTGTTTTGCTGATGGTTTCCTTTGCTGTGCAAAAGCTTTTTATTTTGATGTAGTCCCATTAATTTATATTTGCTTTGGTTTCCCTGGTCTGAAGACACAGATCTAAAAAAAAAAAAATGCTACTATGGCTAATGTCAAAGAAATTACTGCCTGTGTTCTCTTCTAGGAGTTTTATGGTTTCGGGCCTCACGTTTAGGTTTTTAATCCATTTTGAATTTTTTTTTCTTTTTTTGTATGGTGTGAGAAAGTGATTCAGGTTCATTATTTTTCATGCAGCTGTCCAGTTTTCCCAATACCATTTTTTGAAGAGATTGTCTTTTTCCAATGATATATTCTTGCTTCCTTAGCCATAAATTGACCATGTAGGCATGGGTTTACTTCTGAGCTCTCTATTCTGTTCCATTGATGTATGTGTGTATTTTATGCCAGAATCAAAGAGACAAGAGATAACAAGTGTTGGTGAGGATGTGGAAAAAAAAGGAACCCTTGAGTACTATTGGTGGGAATGTAAACTGGTACAGCTGCTGGGGAAAACAGTACAGAAATTCCTCAAAAAATTTAAAGTACCATATGAGTTAGTAATTCTACCTCTAGGTGTTTACCACAAGAAAATGAAAAGATATATGCATCCTTATGTTTACTGCAGTATTATTTAGAATAATATAGACAACTGAAGTGCCCATAGACACATGAATGGACAAAGATATTCACACACACACACACACACACACACACAGGAATATTACTCAGCCATAAAATAGGATGAGACATTGTCATTTGTGACAACAAAGATGGACCTAGAGGGTCTAAGTGAAACGAATTACCTAAGAAAGAGAAGTATGATTTCATCTTATGTAGAATCTAAAACACACACACACACACACACACACACACACACACACACACACACACACACACAAATGAACAGAAAGCAGAATCAGACCTATAAATACAGAGAGCAAACTGATGGTTGCCAGAAGGGAGAAAGGTGAGGGGATGGGGAATATGAATGAAGGAGAGCAGCTGACACAGGATTCCAGTCATGGAATGCATAAGTTATGGGAATAAAACGTATGGCATAGGGAATATATTCAATGATGTTTTCATAGCATTGTGTGGTGACAGATGGCAGCTATTCTTGTGCTGAGCATAGCATAGAGAGTTGTTCAATCACTATGTTGTACACCTGAAACTGATGTAAAATTATGAAGTATACTCAAAAAAGTTAGGAAAGAAGAACACTTCTTTAAAGCATTAAATCAAAGTACAATTCTTTAGCAAGACTGGTTAAAAAGAGGGAATGTATATATGAAAAATATCATTATGTAAAAAGGATATTAACTGAAGATTCAGTGGAAAATTTTAAAAATTTAAAAGTATGCTATAAACATCTTCAAGTAAATTAATGCTAAAACCTGAAGGTAATTTTCTAAAAGCATTAATAAAGTATAAAATTTCTAAAAGATATTACTAACATTTATACAAAAATATAGAAAACTAAAACTATTCCTAAAGAACTTTAATCAATAGGAAAATAGCCCTGCAAAAGAATGCCAGATGATTTTTTAAAGTTTTATCAAGTCTGTATGAAAGAGAATAATACCAATTATATATAAATTTGACTAGAGAAGTAAAGTGAACACATAGGATGTAAACAGGAAGAAATGTACATTTTCCAAAGCTAGTATAAGCTTGCTATTAAAATCAGAAAAGGATAGTACAAAATAAGATTATATAACAGTATCATATAGGAGAGCTCATAAGAAAAATCCTAAAAAAAACTTTTGCATTTGATCCAGCATGGGTGTACACATTTACCCAAATTGGGTTTATCCCCAAAATAAAATAGTGCTTTAACAATATAAAAATCTATCAGACTTTTGCTTCCAGAAAAAAAATGGATAGACTTACTTTCCCTATTATTCCCACTAAATACAACTAAAATCTTAGGACATATTATATCAAATAAACACATACAAAGCTCTGAAGTTTGGGTAGAAGACATACTGGCCAGTGACTGTGGCCTCAAAGTAGAATACAGTGATGGATGTTCTGTTTGCTTCCAAACACGACAACCCAAGGATATCAATGGTGCAGACATGAAAGGCTTAAAGGAAAGCCTACTCTAACAGGGAAACCAAGATAGGGACAGGCCAGCAAGACAGACCTTTTGACAATAATTAACCCACTCTAGCCAAACACCACACACACAGAAAATCTGTGGCCCCCATTTCCACTGTCAGTGAAGGTCAAAAGGAGTGCTTAGACATCTACACTTGCCAGGCTGTAAAGAGGTACTCTAGTCCCCCATATTGGCTGAAGTGCTTTCAGAGAAGGCCAAATTAGAGAGTTGGAAATCACACCAACAACAGCCTCAACTTCTCCCCTACATAAGTAGTCATGAGGCACCCTTTCCCTCCTCAATGGAGTGGTATTAGAAGAGGTCTAGTGGAGAGTCAGGACTTTCATCACTGCTCAGCCATAATAAAGTCACCCACTCGATGTCAGTGGTGTCTGCATAGGAAGCAGCAATTAGACACCTGTTCCCATCTAAGTTAGGGTGGTATCAGCAGAAACCCAGTGGGAAGCCTCAACACCCAGTCATGCCCACAGCAGGAACAAAAAATTCCCCCTCCTCAGTATCTATGTAAATGAAGTAGAAAACCTCATCTCCACCTAGAAGAAAGGAGTCTAGTTCTCAAAAATTGGAGCACTGTCAGACAAGATAAAATACAAGATTTAAGTAAGACCCAAAGTCATACAACATAACACCCAAATGTCCATATTAAAATCACTTGTCATGCGAGGTACCTCTAACTGAATGAATAAAAACAACAGATGCCAATGTGATAACAAAGATGTTAGAAATATCTGACAAAAATTTTAAAGCAGCTAATAAGAAATGTTTCAACAATTATAAATATGTCTGGAACCAATCAATAGCAAGTTTTACTGAAGGAGTAGATAGTCTCAAAGAAATCAAATATATATAAAAATGGAAATTTTAGAAATAAAAAATACAGCAACTGAAATATTACTAAGTGGATAGACTCAACATCCACTTGAGAGAAAAATTAATGAACTTGAATATAAAACAGTAGAAATTATACAGTCTGAACTACAGAGCCTGAGAAAAGTTTTAGGATCATACATAATTCTGGAAAAAATATATATAAAGATAATATTCATCTCATTGGAGTTCCAGAAAACAACAGAAAGAGGAATAGAATTCTGAGTCTATTCAAACTGCTATAACAAAATACCACAGAGTGAGTAGCTTAAGCAAGAAACATTTACTTCTCAGAGTTCTGGAGAGTGGAAAGCCCAGGATCAAGGTGCTATAAAATTTTATTCTTGATAAGGGCTCTTTTCCTGGCTTGCAGAGGTCCACCTTCTTACTGTATCTTCACATGACAGAGTGAGGTGTGACCTTTCTTCCTATTCTGATAAGAACACTGATCCCACCATCGGGCCATATCCTCAGTACCGCATCAAAACCTAATTAAGTCTCAAAGGCCCCACTTTCAAATACAATCACATTAGCACTTAGAGCTTCAACATTTTAATTTTGAGAGGACACCAACTTTCAGACTGTAACAGAGCTGAAAATGTATTCAATAAAAAAGATGACTAAAACTTTCTCCAAGTTTGGCAAAAATTAAAACACAAATCTGCAGAATAAGCTGAGCAAACCATAAACAGGACAAAATGAAAAATTCATGTCAAGACACATCACGAACTCCTGAAAGCCAAGAGCAAAGAAAAAATGTTAAAGGCACTCAGAGCAGTGGTACATGATCCATAGGGAATAAACCGTTTGAATGAGAAAGGATTTCTTAGCAGAAACCATAGGGGCAGAAAGAGATGGTAGAACACTTTTCAAACGTTGAGAGAAGAAAATGATCAACCCAAGATTCCATATTCAGGGCAAATATATCTTTAGGAATTCAGTGGAAATCAAGACATTCTCAGGTGAAGGAAAAATATGAGACTTTATAACAAGCCAACTCACTTTAAACGAATGGCTAAAATATATTTCTCAACAGAAAGGAAATGGCAAAAGAAGAAATCTTGAAACATCCAGAAAGGAAAATGAAGGATAAGCGCAAAACTGTGGGTGTATGTAATATGCTTTCCTTTTCCTCTTGAGTTTTCTGCATTATGTTTGATGGATGAAATAAAAATTTTAACACTATCTGATTTGGTTGTATTCAGAGGAAATATTTAAGACAATTTTACTTTAAATGTGAGAGAATAAAGGGAAATAGTGTTAGATAAGGTTTCTGCACTTCAATTGGTAAAATGTATACAGCAACCAACTTGATCAATTGTATATGTATATAATGTGTATTAGGCAAATTAATGGCCCCCAGAGACAGCCATGTTATAGTTCTTGGAAACTTAATTTATTACTTAACATGGAAAAGGGAAATTAAAGTTGTAGATAGAATTAAGTTTGCTAATCAACTGACCATCATATTGAAATATTATGAAGAGTTATCTGGTGGATGCAATGTAATCAGAAAGACCCTTAATATGGAAGAGGTAGGCAGAAGAGTGAGGTCAGAGTGATTCAGTATTATAAAGCTCAATACGGAGTCACTGGTTTTGAAAATAGAGCTAAACCTTTATGAGCTAAAAAAATGTATAAGTACATCTAAAAGCTGGAAAAGTAATTGAAACAGATTCTTTCCTAAGCCTCCAGAAAGGAATATAGCTGTACTGATATCTTAACTTTATTCCAGCGAACCTATAACAGACCTTTCACTTTCAGAATTTTAAGATAAAAATTTGTGTTTGTGGCAATGTTTTAAGGAAGCAATAAAAAACTTAAACATAATTCAATACCTAGAGCAGCCACTAAAAAAGCTATACAAAGAAATACACTCAAAAATTTAATATTTACAAGTAACCTATAGAAATGCAGAAAAGTTAGAGAATGAAACCAAAGAAAACAAACAGAAGACAAAGAATAAAGTGGCACATTTAAGCCTTATCAATAATTGCATCAGGGGTACCTGGGTTGTTCAGTCAGTTGAGTGTATGACTATGGCTGAGGTCATGATCTCACAGTTTATGAGTTCAAGCCCCACATCAGGCTCTCTTGCTGTCAGCACAGAGCCCACTTTGGGTCATCTGTCTCTCTCTCTCTACCCCTCCCCTGCTTGTGCACGGCATGCTCTCTCAAAAATAAACAAATAAACATTAAAAAAATTAATAATTGTATTAAATGTAAATGATCTAAATTTATCAAATAGACAGGGCACCTAGGTTGCTCAGTTGGTTAAGCATCTGACTTGATTTCAGCTCAGGTCACAATCTCACAGTTTGTGGGATTGATCCCTGTGTTGGTCTCTGCACTGACAGCACAGAGACTACTTAGGATTCTTGTTCTCTCCCTCTCTCACTGCCCCTCCCCCATTTGTGTGCACTGTCTCTCAAAGTACATAAACTAAAAAAATAAATTTATGAAATAAAAAACTTAATAGAATGGATAAAAAACACCATGACCTAACTACAGGCTTAGGAATTCAATTCAAATATAATGATAGAGGCAGGCTAAAAGTAAATGAATGGAAAAAGATATACTATACAAACGACCAAAAGAATACAGTAGTAGATAAACGAACATCTGAGCAAAAACAAAACAAAACACTAACAGACACACACTGTATAAGAATATAAAAGTAAATCCACCACCAGGAAGATACAACAATCTAAAAAATATTAAGAAAATGCAGAGCTTCAAAGCATGTGGGGCAAAAGCTGATGTTACTGAAAGGGAAAGTAAACAAATCCAGTTATTGTCAGACTTAAATCCCCACCCTACAGTGATGAGAGTAATAAAAATATTAATATATGCAAAGGTATACCATGAATTGGAAGCCTTGAGACACCAAAATGCCAATTGTCTCCAATTATATATATTTTTTTTCAAGACTTATTTTACAGTTAAGACTGTGTGGTATCAGTAGATAGAATGAAATATTGATCAATGCAACAAAATAGAGAACCCAGTTAAAGATCCACACAACTCTTTTTTTTTTCCCACAAGGATGCAAAACCAACTTACCAGAGGATAGACTTTTCAACACCAGATCCTCGAGTAACTGGATATTTACGAGCAAAAACCCCATTCTCAACCTAAACCTCACATTTTATGCAAAAATTATCTCAAAATTAACCATGAATTTAAATATAAAGCATAAGATTAAAAAATCTTAACTCAGGACAACGTCTTTAAGACACACAGCTTGGAGAAGAGTTTTTAATCATGACAGCAAAAAAGAAAAGTCAATAATTTGACCTTAAAAATTTTGCTCTTGGAAAGCCCCTGTGAAAAGGATGTAAGGAAAAGCTATAAATTGGAGGAAAATATTTGCAAACTATATACTCAACAAAGAATTACTTCCTGCGATTTCTAAAGAACTCTAAAATCTCAACAGCAAACCGCCACCATACATACACAATTAGAAAATGGGCAAAAGATGTACAGACATTTCACTAAGGAGGACATATGAATGACAAACAAGTGCATCAAAAGATGGTTAGTAGCACTAAATATTCAGGAAATGCAAATTGGAGGCATGATAAAATATGTCCTTGCACCTATTAGAACAGTAACGTAAAAAAATTGACAATACCAAAATGTAGAAAGGATGCAATAAAACCAGGTCTCTGATACATTGTCAGTAGGAATATAAAATACAGTAACTCTCAAGTAGTTTGATCATTTCTTATAGAATTAAATGTACCTC
Source organism: Herpailurus yagouaroundi (assembly GCF_014898765.1). NCBI lineage: Eukaryota > Metazoa > Chordata > Mammalia > Carnivora > Felidae > Herpailurus > Herpailurus yagouaroundi. The sequence goes on along the minus strand of NW_024412415.1, from coordinate 19,813,355 downwards.
TACAATACAGCCAGCAATGTTGCTCTCAGGCATTTATCCTAACAAAAAAAAAAAAAAAAAATGAAACATCCACACAAAAACTTACAAATGACTGTTCTTAACATCTTAATTTTGATAGCCCCAAACTGGAAACAATAAAAATGTCCCTCAAGAGGCAAAAAGTTAAACTGTGATACCTCCCTATCAAGGAATACTAATCAGCAATAAAAATATGCTAATATCCACAGCAACTTACATATTAAGTGTATTAATTGAAAAGAAAAAAGGTATCCAGATGAAAGATATTATATGATTACATGCATGTAAAATTATACTGTTAACAGGTTAGTGGTTACTAAGGGTGCTATGAATGGTTAAACAGGGAAGGGAGAGGTCAGAGAGAGTACAAAGGGATAGCACAGAGCAGGATGGAATAGTTCTGTATTTGGATTGCAGTGACAGTTATACAATCTACACATGTGATATAATGACAGATACGTACCCACATTGTACCAGTGTCAAATTCTTGGTTTTTATATTGTACTCTGATTATGTAACATATAACTATTGGGGGAAACTGAGTGAAGGGTACATTTGGTCTCTATAGTATCTTTCAATATCCTGTTAACCTATCATTTTTTTAATTAAGCAGTTTAAAAAATCTGTTAAAAAATGAATTGTATTTAATCAAAACTTAAAAATTCTGCTGTTCAAAAGACACCATAAAAATGAAAAGAAATGGCACAAACTGAGCAAAAACACTAAAATGTGAGGGGCGCCTGGGTGGCTCAGTTGGTTTAGCAACCTACTTCGGCTAGGTCATGATCTCACGGTTTGTGGTTTCAAGCCCTGCGTCAGGCTCTGTGCTGACAGCTCAGAGCCCGGAGCCTGCTTCTGATTCTGTGTCTCCCTCTCTCTCTGCCCCTCCCCCACTCATGCTCCGTCTCTGTCTCAGAAATAAACATTAAAAATTTTTAAGAAACATTACAATATGAATTTAATTTATACATATACATGCACTTATGCATATACATATGTACATATGTACACATATCATTATAAAAGTATACTGTATTTATAAAATTGTTACTAAAATATTAAGTAGAAACCCAATTTAAAGTTGGACCAAATACCTGAACAGATACTTCACACACAAAAAATGCATTAACAGTCAAAAAGTACAATAAAGATGCTTGTCATCATTAGTAATTGGGGAAATAAAATTTAAAACCACAATTAGATACTATGACATATACTGCAAAATGGTTGAAATTAAAGACTGACAATAACAAGTGTCGGTAAGTATGTGAAGCAACTCAAACCTGCTACCCTAAGAATGTAAAATGCTATGATCACATTGGAAATCAGGTAGTTATTTCTTAAAAATTTAAATATAGTGCATCCAAACCTAAATGTAAACAAACTGAAAAAAATATATATACACACACAAATATATATATGCACTCATATATATACATATACACATATACATATATACATACATATATACATATATGTGTGTGTGGTGTGTTATATTATTCTATTTATATATTGTCATAAGACACAGAAAGCATAAATTATCAAGAATAGGAAAATACATGTATCACATTGGAAGTAAAGAAACAACAGAACAGGAAAATACATTTCCAACATACAACATAGGATTAGCTTGGCCTCCATTGAAGAATTTGAAGAAAAACAACCCAGTAGAAAAACTGCATGTTGAAATGCATTTCCTAACAGGAAATTAACATAGGAAAAGGTGCTCAAACTCTTCAACTATGAGCATTGTTCAAGTTAATATTAAGCACTGATATATCACTTCACAACCAGTGGAATGGAAAAGAAAATGAAATATCTCAGACTGTCATGTTGTTATGGACTGAAACTTTCAAGAAGTACTGGGTTAAAAATTTATACGACCACTTTTGAAAATGAAATCGCAGTTTCTAGGAAGGTTGAAATTTGCTCACCCTATTGCCCAACAAATCTTTTAGGTATGTGACATGAACAAACTCTTACACTTAGGTAGCAGATTGCATATTAAAAGATGTTTACTGGGGCGCCTGGGTGGCGCAGTCGGTTGGGCGTCCGACTTCAGCCAGGTCACGATCTCGCTGTCCGTGAGTTCGAGCCCCGCGTCAGGCTCTGGGCTGATGACTCAGAGCCTGGAGCCTGTTTCCGATTCTGTGTCTCCCTCTCTCTCTGCCCCTCCCCCGTTCATGCTCTGTCTCTCTCTGTCCCAAAAATAAATAAACGTTGAAAAAAAAAATTAAAAACAATAAAAGATGTTTACTACAGCATTATTTGTAATAGGAAAAAATATTACATAATATTCCCTATTAATAGAGAATTTTGATATGTTTATATGGTGAAATACATTAAAATGAATTAATTAGATTAATTGGCATCAATGCGAGTTGTTTTAAGAACATAACATGGAGTTTAAAAAGTTGCAGATCATCTAGTATGGGGCGCTCGCTTTGTCAGCACATATACTAAAATTGGAACGATACAGACAAGACTAGCATGGCCCCTGCTAAGGATGACAGAATTATCTAATATGGCATCATTTTATTATATTAAGGGATAAGAAAACTTTAACATATACTGGAAGAGTACATAAGATTTTTTATAGTGATTGTCCCTAGGGAATGAAGGAATGGCGACTAGAGAGTGAAATAACCTTCAAAGAGGAGCAGTAGCTCTTTTCACGTCTCCCTGTTTACCAGCAAACATTCCTCTCTGCCTTCCATGACTGGCCCTATGTTCCCTCAAATATTCTTTGGTTTTTCCATTTACCAAATCTTACCATACTTTGATGATATCCCATCCATTACCCATGGGGTAAAGCAGACTATAGAGCAAATAACATGCAAATATAATTGCTTGTTGGGATCATAGGATCTCAGAACAAAAGGCTTTTAGAGAATCATGTTGCCTAGTGGGCTTCAAACTGTGTTCTGAAAAGCGCTGGAGTTCCGACAGAGGCTTCACTGGGCAAGGAAGGGCTTGGCAGTAGGACTCTGCACCCACTGCATCTGATTGAAGAACAGCAATACTGACTTTATCTGCTTTATAACTAGGTTCTAAAGATTTTGTTTCCAAAAACAGTTCTCTTAAAAAAGCATATGAAAACCACTGAGTTCAGGTGTTATTTTTTCCAAGAAAATAATAAGTTAATGCCATTTCCTAGCAAGGTCACACAACTCTTCTATGTTCAACAGATTTGATGCTTATGGAACCCTTGGTACAATGGGAAACTGTTAAGGTATGTGGGAACCTTTGGTTTCTAATATCTACCTCATCATATATAAACAGGAGGATGCTTTTCCAAGTGTCAAGTCAGGAATGAAATAATTATGTTTAATTTACCAACACAGCAATTCTGAAATAAATTCAGGGAGAGAGGGGAAGGTAGAATTCACTCCCTCAAATTTTGCAGTGTGCATCACACCCTGCTCTTTCGGCGTGAAGAAAAAGATTCATCATCAACTGGCTTGGGCAGAACTTTTTGATGCATTTAACCTAGTGATATCCCTGTAAGTAAGCATTATGTGTTAAAAACATGCAATAGGGTATGAGCTTTCAGAAAGCAACTGTTTAATATGAAATTGCAGGAGGAAGAACTAAGTCATCAGCTTTCCATCCCTGCCCGTTTGTTTGGTAATCTCTACTGAAAGTCATTCATGAAGCTAATAAATTCTCTTCAAGGAATCACTAAAAAGGGGGTAATTATATTAAGACACCAAAGTTCATGAGCAAGAAAATTCACAACAAAACAACTTAGATCTTTGCTCCAGGCTCTGCTTAATGGTCCAGAAAACTAATAATCATTAATTTTCACAAAAGATGTCACATGGCTAGAGCTATAATGTTCAAATAATATTCAATTATATTTTTCTATCAAGTTAAAGCCCTTTTAATCATTTTGAAACCAATTACCACAAACTGCATTATTTTATTCTTGTAAAATCTTCCCTCCTAGTCTTCAAAATACGACAGCAATGTCACTTCCCAGGATACACACTGAGAACACAGAAGTTAATTTTGCATTCAGGTCTCATTCGACCTAACAAATAGAATAATAACATTTTTTTTCTACTCCTCCTGGTATGGAATTTTTGCAAAGTACTATTTGCCTCTCGCACAATTTCCAAGACTCATAATTATCTACTAATACTTCTACTTTAAACAGAAGACCTGCAACCATACTTAGAACTGATGTTTATATCAGACCTCTTCTTGATTGCTAATGCCTAAGGAAGAAGGGATAGCCACAAAGCAGAGTGACTTTGATAGGGAATAGTTGTCACATTCTGTCTTAACAGATATGGCAGGGGGAGAAGGAATATTCACCCAAAGTATCTTCATCTCCATCCCTGCAATTTACAATCCACATTATTTCATGAATCTACCTCTTATCAAGGAGTGCCTGTGCACACAGAGCTCATGAGGTATGGATTATGCTGAGTGAAGATTAAATACAAAATTATTTCTCTTAGAAAATATAGTTTGTAAAAGTTTTGTCATTGCTGGCAGAGAAGTTGAGATTCTTAACTTTCAGTTTTGTAAATCATTAGCTGGAGGCTGAGACAGCCACACATGGATAACATTTTTAATCCTAGGAAACATCTGTCTGTCAATACAGAGGTACAGAAGATAGAAAAGGTGTCTGGGGTATCCCCATAAACACATGGAGCGGAGAGTAATCGCACTCCAGGTAAAGAACTGGAGGCTTGCACCCATATTCCAGGTTCTGACTCAGGCCAGGTATCCGAATTCCTCCCAGCCGAATATATAAAAGCAAACCACCCCAGGATCCACATGGAATGCTGCTTCTTTTGAATTTGCTGAGGAGTGTCTCTATCTACAGAGTTACTTAAGTCTGTAGTATTCCCCATAGCAGACTCATTCTTCTGTAATCACTAAGTCAAACTAGGAAAAGAAATCCAGCTGACCGTATTTTTACCTCTTCAATCTACTAACCCTAGTTTTTAGTCAAAATAGAAATGGAGAGAAAACAAGTTGCAACTAAGTGAAAGGCAAGCCGCTTTTTTTTTTATCATCAATAATTTTTACCTAGCTTTGAAGATAAATCTATATTCTAAGGGGGGAAGGAAGAAATTTGGTTTAATTTGAGACCTGATATCAAATCTACTACAGTACTATGACTGTTAATACTAGATAACTTTTTCTTGACCTACATCGTTTGAGATTTTAAATTAAAGGATTTACTAAAACACATTTTTGTAGAAATAACAGAAAAACTATTGTCAAACCATTATCATCAAAAATTTGTTACAGAACCAAAAACCAAAGATGCTTGAAAAATCATCTCTGAAGTTTATTCTACTGTCTTACAATGTGTGGGATCACACACACACACACACACACACACACACACACACACACACACACAGAGAGAGAGAGTTACAGAAACCATGTTTCTTTTACTTATAGCAGTTTTCAGTAACTTAGTATAAAGGACTAAAATTTCAATCTTCTCAAGACTCAACTCACATCTTCTAATGGGAAGTTTCATTACGAACAATGTCTTGCTCTTTTTATGTAATCCTAGAATGAAAATAAAGAAGCCTTTATGATCTAATCTATTCTCATGTTTCCTTAAAAGTGGACAGCAAAACCATCCCAAAGTAATGGGAATAAGGCTATTTAATATAACAGCTTGAGAGAAGACTACTTCCCTTAAGTGTTGTATATCACTCTAATACCCTTTAATAGTTGGGTTCTCATTCTGTAGGCAAGCAGTGCCAATGAAAGCCAATTCTGCTTCAATTCTCAGCTTGTTTCCAAAGTTGGAGTAACACCATAAATTTTAAAGACTGCCTTATTTTACTGCCTCTCTGCAGATTGTGAGCTCCTTCAGAAATGGGAACCAGGTGATCATCTTTATGACCAACTCTACATCCTAACTCCATGCCTGCCACATACTTATGTGTATCAAGCAATACATGTAAGTATGACAAGTATGTCAGAAACCAAGTTAAACTGGTTTAGAAATGTTTATATTGATATTTGAATGATTATCATTTAAAATACAAGTTCTTTTTTGTTAAAGCCTTCCCCTACCCTTGTGTTAGGTAGGCCTTAGTTTCAGCTTTATTCTGTTCAATTACTGGTATATTACAAAACTAAAAATCCAACAATGGCTTAGGCATTTAATTGTGATATTAGAAGTACTTAAAAAAGGAAACTATCAAAAATATTAGTCACAATTTTCATACCAATAAAAATAGTCTTGTTAGTAAGATATTTGTTAACTTTCTGACTTTTTTCAAAAAATACAGATTTTATTTCAACATAGCTAGTTGATGTCCACTGCATACTAACCTGTGAACCTACCTTAGAGAATTTATTCTTCCAGGAATGCAACATCATTCTAAAATTATCTTTCATTATACAGTAAATGAGAAAAAAAAAAAAGCAAGGAAAGTAATTTTTTTTAATCTTTTTTTTTTGTATCTTGCCTGACTGCCACTGTCAGCACCACCCTTGATTGAACATTCTTTACTAATTGCCGTTAAACACATGTTGGGGTACGTTATCAAAAAACCATGAATGCTGCCTGACCTGTGAGCTGGACCATGGCACTCAGAGGCTCCTAACACTCTTCCCTGTCCTTAAAATGTGGGTTCCACTTCCCTTTCCCACTCCCTGAGGCCACTCCAAGGACATAGCCTTCAGATGGTGATGTGGTGTTGAAAATACCTGTATCGTATACATGACTGAGCACAGTTTTTAGGGCCTCTTTCTAAACTTTTAAGATTTGAGGGTGGATGTGGGAATCCATTTGTCTTGCTACCACACAAGACAAACCTCCTATGTAAGTTCCTTTTGTTTATTCAAACTCCCACCTACCAATCTGGAGTTGCTTGCCTCTTTCTTCAGTCTCTCCCTGTCCTGAGTACAGGGTCCAGTTTCAGATTAAATCAGGAAAGTTCCCAACTGGGTTGCTAACCAATAGCACACAGGCTGATTGAACATTCTGGCCAGCCTAACCCAGAGTCATATGGTAGTTATCTATAAAATGTCTTTTCACAGGATGAATGGAAGAAAAGAATGACTGGAGAATGAAATTTATTGGGTAAGAAAATATGAGGACATATCACATAAAACAGAAAGGATTAACTTTATTTGTAAGGATAAAGGATGATTTTTCTGCTAAAACTAAGGAAGAGAAAAAAAGCGTGTGACATGATGCTTACATGCTACTTTTATTCTAAGAAAGCTCATTACATGCCATTCTGTATGAACTTTCAAATCTCAAACACTTCAGCAGAAAACCTGAAAATATTTTTACTTAATGTATTTTTCAAGGGTTAGAAGAGTTTAGGTGGTCGTTGGAGGTATTTCAAGTTCTTGTTTTAACATTTATTCAGTTCCAAATGATTTGAGGACCAATAATAATTCATTTTTATAGGAAAGGAAATTATCCACTCTGACAAATCTAAATTCTAGGCTTCAGATCCTGCTCTCAATATATCATCTCCTAGTTCTATAAACATGAATCTCAGAGGTCTTATAATTCTTTCTCATTTCAAATGAAAGGCAAATGCTTCTGAAATGGATTCACTACATTACTTATAACTGCTGAGTCAAGGGAACTGAAAATACTGCTATACCAACAAATAGAATTATTATAGCTCACTACAACTACACTATGAAGGATGACTCAAATGCAATGACTGCGGCATGTGCTAAAGAACAAAGTAGCTACCTGGTGATCATCTCTACTTCGGTGAGTCCCAGGCATCTCAAATTCAAGAAGTTTAAAAACAGAACTAATCTATTTTTCTGCTAATCTTACTCCTGCATTCTCTTTGCATAAAAGATGGTAATGGATTTCATCCAGTCATGAAAGTCAAAAGCCTTGAAATAATCCTCAACTTTCTATTCATTTTATTCCTTTCACCCTCAAATTCAAGTAGTCACCGAATCAGGTTGAATCATCTCCTAATTTCCTTTTCACATTCACACACTTCCACCCAATCTTATCACTGCCATAGTTCAGATTCTCATGATTTCTTCAACAGTCAGTATGGTTTTCCTGCCTCTAGATTTTCTTAACAAACTGGTATATGTGTCTTTTGTCATTTGTAGAAGGTGTTGTTTGATTTAAAGCTCTTTCTTAATCACATGAGGGCTTTATAATACAACACTGAACTTGTGTTTAAAAACGAATTGGCCAAAAACATGGATCTCTTCTGCCTTTTGTCAATTCACTAAAAGTGACAATAAAAGACTAAAACACATAAAACCTTCAGAATGAAAGCAGCAACATGAAAGAAAGCAAAGAAACTAAACTTACCCTGAAGAACCCTTCACAGATTCCAAACTGTAAAGCAACAGTGGTGGGCAAGCAACATAGACCAAAAGAAAGGAGCTGAAAACAAGAGAACAATTGCCCATCCGAATACAGTATTTGGATCCCTAGGTCCTGTTCACCACCATGCACAGTCAAGCTGTCTCTGCCGCAGGAATGAGATACAAGATTTATCCTCATGAGGCATTAAATTTGAGACGTATGGATCCAGAAACTCCTGGTAAATTATAGGAATGAGATAAAAACAGGAAACTTATATAAAATCCTATATATGAACTACTGAACTATCAGACTCCCCTGCTCAATCTACTCCTAGAGTAGAAACATAGATAACAGAAAAATACTCAACATGTAAAATTCTTGAAGAAAATGAAGGAAACCCATGTTTGCCAACAGCTTAGGCAGACCACCCTTCAGAAGATGTACCAGAGGAGGCAGAATAAAGTCCCCAACCTTCCCAAGAAGGTGTAAGCCAGGAAGAAAAAGGAAATGTCAAAGGAAGGCTAACCCAACCTGGTCATGGCTTTGAAGAGGACACTGCCATAAGGCATTTGGACCCTGAAGAAATGATAAGAGGAATAGAGGAGTTGGAAAGGCTTAGAGAAGAGTTAAGAAGAATAAGAAACAAGTTTGTGATGATGCATTGGAAGCAAAGACATTCACACAGTCATCCTTATCCTGTGTGCTTTAGGCCTTGATTTTTTTTTTTTTGGTCTGATATTAAAATCTGGTCCCTGTTTTCTTTCTGTTAGCATTTTCTGACGTATCTTTGACCTTCAGTTTGCTTTTAATCATCTGGTGAATTTTTTTTTTTTTTTAGGTAGCTTCCTTGTTACCAGCATCTCACTAGATTTTGTATTTTGACCCCTTTTCCCAGTTTGTTTTTCGCATGGAAAGTTTCACACATATGCATGAAAAGATGTCCATTCTACATTGTAAAGTAAAACATAACAGGTTACAAAGCAGTATGTTTATTATCAGCTCACATATGTAGGATTAAATCCTACACTGTGTGTGTACATGCACGTCTGTATATACACATACATAAAAATTTTAACTGCTTATTTCTGTGTGGTATTAGTTTCCTTTTTGCTTATATGTATTTTTTTCATGAATATATGTCACACACACACACAAAGAGTTAAGGTTTTGTAAGAGCCAAATAATGTGTAACCAGCTTCTAAGGGTAATAGGGGCACCTAAAATCATGATAGAGTAACTATTTAAAAAATGTAAAACTCAAATTACCTCTGGATCTCTTAGCGAGAGGAATAAAACAGACATTACAGGGGGGAAAAGGAATACACTCACTTAATATGTAATTTTAATGATAAATTAGGTCAATCTTGTTTAATGATGAATTCTTCACCCAGTGTTTTTACCTTCCTAACAAATTTCCACCATTTGTGAGCAGAGACAACATCTTACATGTTTCCCGTGTAGTTGATATTTCCAGTGTTCTTCATTCCTTTGTGTGGATTTCTATTTCTGTCTGGTATGATTTTGCTGCTTCCTGAGAGAGTCCCCTTAACATTTCTTGGAATGAGGTCTGCTAAGATCTTTTATGCTCTAGCCACTTTTAAGATTTTTTTTCAAGAGGTATAAAAAAACTATCTAACTTAAGTATAATCATAAAAGACCCCAAATAACCAATTCAACCCTGAAAAATAAGATGTCAAGCTATTATCATAACGCTAGAGTAATCAAAATAGTATGGTACTGGCATAAGCACAAATAGACTGATAGAACAGTATCAAAAACCCAGAAATAAACCCATGCATATATGGTCAGTATTAGTTGACCATATATAACAAGAAAGCCAAGAATACTTAATGGGGAAGACAGTTTCTTCAATAAATGGTGCTGGAAAAATAGGATATTCACATGTAAGACAATGAAACTAGACCCCTATCATATACCACCCACAAAAATGATCTCAAAAGTCATTAAAGACTTAAATGTAAGACCAGAAACCATAAAATATCTAAAAGAAAACAAAATAATAAAGCTCCTTGACATGATTCTTGGCAAGGCTTTTTTTGGATAGGACACTCAAAGCACAAGTAACCAAATATACATCAAACTGAAAAGCTTTTGCACTAAGAAACTATCAACAAAATGAAAAGACAACCTAGGGAATGTGAGAAAATATTTGCTAACAATTTATCTGAGAAAGGGTTAATATCCAAAATACATTTAAAAAAACCTCCTACTTCTCAATAGCAAAAGAATCCAATCCAATTTAAAAATGGGCAAATGGAATCAAGATGATGGAGAGGGATGATACTGAGCTCACAGGGACACACCAAAACCTAAAATTACACATAGAACTAGCTCTGAGAACAAATGAAGACTAGCAAAACAGATTAAACACAATTAAGGATATAAAGAAAACGTCACACTGAAACGGGCAGAAGGGGCAAAGACAGTTTTGCCAGGACCCATACCTCTGGTGTGACAACCTACTATGAAGTTTGAAAGTCAAAAGTAGTAAAAATCATCCAGATGTATAATAGTTAAGGGATGCACAAAATAATATATAAAATATGACAATAAAATTGTAAAGCATGGCAGGGGGGTGGTAAAAACAGTGCTTTTAGAATGCACTTGGACTTAAGCAACCATCAACTTGTAATAGACTGCTATATACAGGATATTACATATAAACCTCACGATGACCACAAACCAAATACCAGTAATAAATACGCAAAAACATGAAGAGAAAGGAGTACAAAAATAACAATGTCACTAAATTATGAGAGGAGAGAAAGAAACAGAACTACAAAAACAATCAGAACATAATCAACAAAATATCATTAAGTATGTATCTATTAATAACTACTTTAGATGGAAATGGACTAAATGTTCCCATCAAAAGACACAGAGTAGCTTAATTATAAAAAAAAAAAAAAAGACCCATTTATGCCGCCTAAAAGAGATTCACTTCAGAAATAAGGACACATACAGAATGAAAGTAAAGATATGAAAAAAGTTATGGAAACCAAAAAAAAGCTGAAGCAGTTATACACATGACAGAACAGACTTTAAAACAAAGACTAATGGGGCGCCTGGGTGGCTTGGTGGGTTAAGCGTTGGGCTTCAGCTCAGGTCATGATCTTACGGTCCGTGAGTTCGAGCCCCGCATTGGGCTCTGTGCTGACAGCTCAGAGCCTGGAGCCTGTTTCAGATTCTGTGTCTCCCTCTCTCTCTGCCCCTCCCCTGTTCATGCTCTGTCTCTCTCTGTCTCAAAAATAAATAAACGTTGAAAAAATAAAAAAATAAAAAAAAATAAAACAAAGACTAATAAGAAACAAGAAGTGCATTACTAATGATCAATCAATCCAAGAAGATATAACACACAATTATCTATGTACACAACATAGGAGAATATAAATACATAAAGAAAATATTCACATAAGGAGAAATGGACAGGGGCACCTGGGTGGCTCAGTCAGCTGAGTGTCCAACTTTGGCTCAGGTCATGATCTCACAGTAAGTGGGTTCAAGTCCTGCACCAGGCTCTGTGCTAACAGTTCAGAGCCTGGAGCATGCTTCAGAATCTCTCTCCCTCTCATTTTGCCCCTCACCTGCTCATGCTCTGTCTCTCTCAAAAATTAATAAACGTTAAATTAAAAAAAAAAAGAAGAGAGAGAAATGGGCAGTAAAGAAGAGTTGGGGACTTTAGCACCTACTTCCACCAATGGATAGATCATCCAGACATAAAATCAGTAAACAGTGGACTTCAATGACACAGTAAACTAGATGGACTCAATATGTACAGAACATTGCATCCAAAAACAGCAGGATACACATTCTTTCAAGTGTACGTGTGACATTCTCCAGGATAGATCATGTTAGGTCACAGAAGAGATCTTGATAAATTGAAGAAAACTAAACTCACATCAGGCATCTTTTCTGACTATAATGATATGAAAGTAGGAGTCTATTACACGAAAAATAAAAGCTAGGAAACTCATGAAGGATAAACAACATACTATGAAACACCCACTAAGTCAAAGACATCAAACATTAAAACAAAAATACTGAGACAAATGAAAATGAGAACACAACTGTCCAAAATCTTTGGGACTCAGCAAAAGCAGTTCTAAGAGAGTTTATAGTGTTACACACAATTACCTCAAGAAACAAGAAAAATCTCAATCTACTGTTACACCTTAAGGAACCAGAAAAAGAGCAAAAAAATCCGAAGTTAGTAGAAGAAAATAACAAAGATCAGATCAGAAATGAAATAGAGACTAAAAGAAAATGCAAGTATCAATAAAACAAAAAGAGGTTTTTACTTTTGAAAACAAAATTGACAAACTTATAGCCAGACTCATCAAAATAAGAAAGGTCTCAAATTAATAAAATCAAAACTGAAAAAATTTAAAACTGATACCACAGAAATACAAAGGGTAATAAGATACTACTACAATTGTATGTCAACCAATGGGACAACCTAGACGCGAATAAATTCCTAGAAACATATGGTATTCCAAGAACGAATCAAAAAGTCTGAACAAAATGATTAATAATAAAATTGAATCAGTAATCCAAAAACTACCAGAAGTCCAGGACCAGGTGGCTTCATAGATACATTTTTTAAACAATTAATATATATACTTCTTAAACTATTCCAAAAATCTCAAGAGGAATTAACACTTCTAAATTCATTCTATGAGATGAGCATTACCCTGATACCAAAACCAGACAAAGACACCATAAGGAAGAAAAAAGAAAATAAAGAAAATTATAGGCCAATACATCTTATGAACACTAATGTAAAAATCTTCAAGATATTAGCAAACTAAATTCAAAAACACATTAAAAGAATCATACACCATGATCAAGTGGGACTTATTCCAGGGATGCAAAGATGGTTCGATATCTAGAAGTCAATCAATAAGATATACCACATTAACAAAGAGGAAGATTAATATCATTGTGTCAACAGATGCAGAAAAAATCCATTAAAATTTCACATCCATTTATGCTAAAAAGGAATACCCAGAAATAAATTTAAGGAGGTACAAGTTCTGAAAACTATAGGACAGTGATGAAAGATTGAAGACAACTCAAATAAACAGTTGGATATACCATGTTCATAGATTACAAGATCATTAAAATTTCCATACTACCCAAAGCCATCTAAAGACTCATACATTCCCAATCAAAATACCAATGGCATTTTCCACAGAACCAGAATAATTCTAAGATTTGTATAAGGCCCCAACAGGTCCTGAATAGCAAAGTAATCTTGAAAAAGAAGAACAAAGCTGAAGGTGTCATGCTCCCTGATTTCAAACCCTAATACAAAATACAGTAATCAAAACAGTATGGTAATGACACAAAAATAGACACACAGATCAATAAAGCAAAAGAAAAAGCCCTGAAAGAAACCCATGCTTATACGGTCAATTAATCTTTATAAAGGAAGAACATAAAAAGGAAAGCTTACCATTAACAACAACATAGTGTAGTGCTAAGTAAAATAGGTTAGACCAAGATAAATGTGTTATGACTTGACTTGTGTGTGGAATCTACAAAAGAAACAAACCAAACCTTAAATATACTCATAAATACAAAAAATAATCTGGTGGTTGCCAAAAGGGAGCATGGTGGAAGTCTGAGAAAAATAGGAGAAAGGGATTAAAAGGTACAAAATTCCAGTTATAAAATAAAAGGAACATAAGGAATTTACTTAATATATAACAACTATGTATGTTGACAAATGGTAACTAGATTTACCCTGGTAAATAATTCATAATGTATATAAACGTTGAATTTCTATTCTTTACACCTGAAATACAGTTGTTGTGTATGTCAACTATGCTTAAGAAAAAAAGATTAAAGGACCTGAAAAGATTTTTTTTTTCCAAAGGCGATATACAGATGGCTAACAGGTACATCAAGAGGTGTTCAACATCACTAACCGTTAGGGAAATGCAAATCAAAATCCTAACGAGGTATTACCTCACATCTGTTATAATGGATAACAAAAAGATAAGAGATAGCCAACACCGGTGACAATATGGAGGAAGAAGAACCCTTGTGTACTGTTGGGAAGGGATGTAAATTTGAACAGCCACTATGGAAAACATATGGAAGTTACTCAAAAAATAAAAAATAGAGCTACCATATGACCTAGAAATTTCACTTCTGGGAATATTTCCAAAGGAAATGGAAATACTACGTTGAAAAGGTATCTGTACCCCCATATTCATAGCAGCATTACTTCCTATAGCCAAGACATGGAAACAACACACACGCATACACACATGTATATATACACATACATACACACATACGTGTGTGTGTGTCTGTCCTGTCATTTGTGACAACATAGATGGACCTTGAGGGCATTATGCTAAGTCAAATAGGTCAGAGAAAGACGAATACTCTATGATCTCACTTATCTGTGGAACCTAAAAAACAAACCCAAACTTGTAGAAAAAGAGATCACATTTGCAGTTACCAGAGGGGAAACTGGATGCAGGTGGTCACAAGGTACAAGCTTTCAGTTTTAAGATAAGTAAGTACAAGGGGGTAATATATAATGATGACTATAGTTAACACCACTATATGGTAAGTTATTAAGAGGAAACCCTACGAGTTCTTTTTTTGTACATACGTGAAATCCTGGATGTTAACTTATCATGGTATTTCACACTGTATAAAAGCTGTTATTATGCTACAAATCTTAAATACATACAGTGCTATATATCAGTTTTATCTCAAAAACCTTTCAAGAAATCAAAAATATTAACTTAGGAAAAATGAAATCTTTATAGTTATACTATGCAAGAATGGAAAGTGTCTTTTTCTTCAAAATGCTTTCTTGTTCAAAAATTCTTTTGTGTCTGTCAGGAGTATCAAACTACATTTTCAAATTTATTTTCAATTATCTTACGGACTGTATGAGCTTTTAGTAATAACATGCCAAATGGAGATAATCTACACCATATTCCTTGCAGAAAAAAAGAACAGTATCTTAAATGCTAGTATGACCCAAAAACCTGCAGCCTGACGGACCAATGCCTTTGATGAAATTTTATCAATGTCAGCTGTAGAGAGATGCCTTGGGCAGCCAGAAAATGCCAGAAATACAGGATTATTTTCTTTCTTGGATCTTTCTCTTAGGGCTCTGCAGGGAGTCAGATCTTTCCCACCTAAACCATGAAATTTCTTGAAAGGGAAACCGCTTATCTCTTCTTGAAGAGGGGGAGAGGGAGGCTGATATAAGCAGTGGAGTAAATGATCTGACACAAAAATCTTTCAGGATAGAGTGGAGAAGAAAAAAGTGTAAGTTTTGTAGCCCTTGCAATGGAATAATCAGACACTGGATATACTGCAGAAAATTCACACATATACACCCAACCTTTCTGCTCTCAGGCACATACAGAGTACAGAGGATGACAGAAAAGAATTAATCAAGACACAGAACAAGTAGAACAAAGACCCTGGCACAGCCACCCTTGTTAGGGTATCTTTAAGCAAGCCCCCTGTAAGTGAAGGGTGGTGTTTTAAGCCCAAAACACCTGAATATATAGAATTGTAATTAGTTATAATATTTATTTAGAAGATTTTGTCCATTGCTGATACTTATTTTGAGAATATTGTTTACTACAAGTACCAGATTGAGAATCTAAAATGGTTATATGAAAAAAATGCAAATTTGGTTAGCTCCTACTGTCCATTAGCTCTTGGTTTAGGAACAGACATCTCATCTATCTACATCCATTCTACCTTCTCTTTGGCTGATACTCCTGATGGACAATGGAGTGCCTCAAACCTCATCTGCAAGTGAGGCATGGTTAGATTCAGGTGAGCTCAGCAGGTCCAGATACCAAGTTCTGAGATTGTATAAAACTTGCATAAAGACCACCAGGCTGACCGCACTTCTAGATCCAAGTCAGCTCCCAATTTACTCTGTGACACAGGATAAACCCTTGATGTGTCTTGTTTTACCTCTTTGATCTGTCAAATAAAAATGATGACATTTGGGAGCACCTGGGTGGCTCAGTTAGGTGTCTCATTCCTGATTTCATCTCAGGTCTTGATCTCACTACTGTGAGATCCAGCCCTCATTGGGCTCCACTCTCAGCACGGAGCCTGCTTTAGATGCTCTCTCTCCCTTTCTCTCTGCCCCAACCCCGCTGGTGTGCTTTCTAAGAAAGAAGAGAGAGAGAGAAAGAAAGAAAGAGAGAGAGAGAAAGAGAGACAGATAGAGAAAGAAAATATTAACACCTGTGCTACCTACTCTACTAGCATTGAATAAAGTGAGACAACATGAAAATACATCAGAGAATTCAAAGCACTATAAATACACGGGACTCCAGAATGGGTTGGTGCACTCTCTGTTCCAGCATTTTCCAGTCTTAATTAGGAAGAGTAGGAACAATTAGATACCTTTCAAACATATTTGTCATGGACCAAAAATACTCTTTTAGTGGCTGAGTCACTATACTGACCATGGCTATATGTATGTTAGACCATTTTTAAACATCTAAAAAAATAAAAAACAAAACTGTTCTACCAGTTGAACAGACTTCCAAGTCCCCCATAAATCTGGCAAAGAGACTTCAGAATGAGGCCATCCCCACAGTGCTGGCAGAGGAGGCTGAGATGAAGAAAGAGGATGAGTCAGAGGGAAAAAGTTAGTGTTACTCTGGAAAGAAACCTGTAGGCTCAGAAAAATAGTGTGTTATATTTAACTAAAGAACCAATATAATTAAAGACCTCATGTTTATATCTGTCCCTTTTAGGACCTATCTGTTGGGAGTTCATGGCCATAAATACTATCTTTTGAGTAACTCAATACGTGGAAGTATGTTGCAACACAGAGATGTGCGAAATACATCAACACAAAAGTCTGAAGTGAAATCTCAGGCAGATGAAATAACTCAGCGGGCCACACTGCAGCTAACACCACCACCACCACCGCTCACACCGGGAACTCTGCCCCGGCCATATCTCTTGGTCTGAGATTGATTTCAGGTAAACAGAGCCCAGGAGAAATTGCAGAGATGGGATATGGGTCTTTACAGGACCAGAGCCTCCCGTTTCAGGACCCTTTTCCAAACTAGGGAAGGTGTCCCTTTTCCTACTCTATCAGTATTGGAACAGCTCTTACCTCAGTCACTTACACATTACTATGAATCCATTTGGGGTCAGTGATCTTTTCCTTTGTATTATAATTCCAACCTTCTAAATATAGAAGTGAAAGGTCTTATTTCCTATAAAGACAATTTCAGTCATCAGCAAATGGGTGTGGGGGTCATGTCCGATTGCCCTTGAATCTCACCACTCCTGATGGGGAGGCAGTCCCCCAGAGGGAACTAAATGTAATCATTTAGGTACTTGAGGGTCATTTGGGGGTATGCAGGTAGAGAGGAGGGGCTTTAATGCCTGCCCGAAGGGCTTGCCACCTTACCTGCTCCCCCTCCTGGAGTTGCCAAGGCTTCATCCACGTAGCTCTTGGGACAACACAGGCTCCGATCCTCTTCCTGCCAGCCAGCCTGTTCACCACCTCCTCTGTGCTGTTCTAGGCTCCTCAACTCATCTCCAGCCTCCACTTCCTTTCCCCCAATTCTCTCCCAAGGTCTCAGAGCCCATTCTCACCTCCCTCCTCAGGGCCCCCTGGTCTGTTTCAGCTTCTCCACCAACCCCCGCTTCATCACGGACTTTCTAGAGCTTTCCCCAATCAGCAGTTATTCACAGTTGCTGGGGCTGGAGTGCGTTAGCCTGCCAGCACCTGGATGCTAAAGTGAAGAAGACTGGGGAGGGGGAAGCACAGATAGGGTCTCAGATGGGAGGGAGCAAATTGAAATCTGCCCTGGCACAGGGAAAATTGGGAGCCTGGTCATCAACAGGCATCATGCTACAGGTGTGTGCAATGATGTGCCTGTGGGTGGGTCGGCAGGGGGCTTGGGCGGGGCAGGTTTGCATGAAAAGAGAAGCTGTTGGCTATGATTAGAGGTCATGGATACCTAACAAAGAAGGAAGAAAGATATAAAACTTGGTTGGCTAGAAAAACACTACCTATTATATGGTTTATAATCTTCCCCAAATCACCACATACTCTATTAAATAAAAAATACGATAAAATTAACTTGTAAAACATTTCTCATTTTTTTGAACAATTTGCTAATGATGTGCTTTGATGTAGCTTTCTTCATGTTTCCTGTGCTTTGACAAAAAGGGAACATTCTTGACAGATTTTTAAATTTTTAAATCCCTTTGTTTCTTTATGGAAAAGATCATGAATACTTGTCCATGTCCTTTCTTGAATTTCTTCTGATGGTGCTTTGTCCATCAGAATTCTCCCCCAACTTAATGCTGAGGATGCATAGGGTCCCTTTTCCTTTGTTCTATGCAGTTAGAATCCCAGAGTTGAAAGAGTTTTTTCAATGATTTATTTGCTAATCTTTTCAGGTGTCCTGATGAGAGGATCATTTGTCAACTATACCTCTGACAGCAATAATTGACATAAATGAATATCCATTTTCCATTATCCCATTTATCCTATTTGTACTTATTGAATGATGATTCTGTGAAAGGAACCATGAAAAATTTCAGGTGTTAAGGCTCAATTTATTACAAAGCAAAAGATGAATTATTGTTTATTGGCACATATCTCAATGAGATTATTCTCAGGCAGGCAGGAAGATTAAGAAGTTCCTCCTCTATTACAATGCATTTGAAAGCTCAGTCCTATAAAATGATAAAAATAGCAGCTACTAATTATTAAGCATTTACTCTATAGCAGAGTGCAGGGCAAAGTTGAATCTACTTTTTTTTATAAACATCTTTAATTTTTATAAAGACCTTAAAGGAATTATCTCAATACCTTTAATAAGAAACCTGACTTTCTCCGGATCATATAGCTAGTAAAGAGCAAAGTCGGGATTCTAGAAATATCTCATTCCAAATCCTTTCTTATTTCATTTAAAGTTTTACATAATATAAAAGAAATCATCCTTTAGTCGTTCAAAATTAGTTGAGCCACAACTGTCGTTACCTCAGCAAGTAGTTAAATCACCTACAAATAATGTTTCTTTTTGCTTCTCAGCAAAGGTTTGGATATAATATCCTGAATTTAGTTTTTCTAAGGAGGAAAAAATACATCTATGACACAGAAGATAGCATTTCACATTTATTATCTCATTTATTTTTTCCCAGACTTTATAAGCTGCGTATTATTATCTTCATGTACAGATGGGAAACACAAGTTCAAATAAGTGATTCCCCATTAACCTTAAGTTGCAAAGTTTGTGTCTAAAGAAGATGCAAGTAATTATAATGTCAGTGTTCTTTCAACTGCATCCCACTGTGTGCTACTGAAGCAAAGACAGTCTGAATGATGCAAAGAGGGTAACAGTTCTTAGGATGTAACTTAACTGGTACCGCCTCCTGACATTTATCCACTGAAGTGTAATTATGTCTTTCGCTTTTTAGTTAATTTTATTTATATATATATATATATATATATATATATATATATATATATATATGAAAGTTATTGTCAAATGGAACCACAAAAGGCCCCGAATAGCCAAAGTAATTTTGAAGAAGACCAAAGCAGGAGGGAAACCAATTTTTAGTTAATTTTAAAGTGCTGATGGGAGTCGTCATTTTTAGTTACCCGAATTCTGAAACCCATACCCTGCATCTTAAGACAGGTATCATTGGCCCCATCATTTATTGGATACCATACCTCACCTAGACATACACAAAAATCTAGATCCAAAATGGACTTCCTCGAGGAGACCAAAGTCATATTATCATAAATCAGGGAAAATACAAAGAGAATGTACAGTTATTGTACAAAAAGGGCAACAGAGAGTAAAACAAATCAAATCAAATCAAATCAAAATATCCATGGTTTTCTTCATTGAATTTGAGCAGATTCTCAAAATTGTATGAAAAACTAAAGGGCTAAAAAATATCTGACAAAGCAACAAAAACTGTAAGAAATACTACTTAATGTAATAGTTAAGACAAAGTAATTAAGATTGTGGATTTGGTTTAGAGACAAACAATAACCAATGGAACAGAAGAGATAGCTCCAATAGACCCTGCATAGACCTATAAGGTACAAGACAGAGGGAGCATCACAAATCAGTGGGGCAAAGAATGAAGATTGAATAAACTATGCTGAGATAATTATATACACATATGAAAAAAAATAAAATTGAGTTTCCATCTTATGTTATTCCTTTCAATTTTTAGAAAAATTGGAGAAGTATAAACATTAAAATTCTAAAACTTTTAGAAGAAATTTTAACTGATTATATGACCTTAGGGTAGGGATAAATTTCTTCAACAAAACCCCCAAAACACAGCCTATAAAGAAGTTAAATTATACTACACTAAATGTAAAACTTTGTAAAAGTCACCCAAAAAGGGTGGAAGAAAATGCCACAATCTGAGAGAAGATATAATTAGTCAATTTAAATGACAAAGGATTCTAAATTCAAGGTATATGAAGAATTTCTTCAACTCAGATAAAAGGACTAGTCTGTAGCCTGTTAGAAAAAGGACAAAACATATGAATTAATAATTCGATAAAATTGGCAGAAGAAAATTATATAAAAAGTCATCAGGGATATTGTATCTACCTATAAATTTTCATACACTGCCAGTGAAGTGTAACAGGGTAAAATAATTTTAGGGTGCAATTTGACAATATCAGGCTAGGTAGAAGATGTGAATTTCCATGACTGAACAGTCACATTCTTCCATGTATTCCTTAAAGGCTCTCTTTAATGGAGGCATGTATAAGAATGTTTATAGAATACATACACATGTAGTAAAAAAAATTAAAGAAACATAAGGGACTGATAAGCATCAGATACAGAATAATGGTTGCTTACCAGGAGGAAAAAGATCAAAGTAGATGGAGACACACACACACAGGGTTCAATTCTATTTGCAGTTATTTCATTGCTTAAACTGGGCAGTGAGTATATGGGTACTCATTACAGTATTCTTTTATGTTTTTATGTCTGATTTTCACATAATAATTTGTAATATTTTTAAATTATACAACCCTAAATTAGAGGAAATATAATAAAGAGGGAGAGGTTTGTCATATAAAAGTGGCAAGTTCTTGGGCAATGTCCTTTAATGTCCCTGAGTTTTTGTTTTTACTCTACAAAAGATATTATGTTTCAAATAAGACAGTAAATACAATCATAAATATAAAATGTTCTCTACCTAAGTACCAGGTACGGCTTTTTCTTGGAAGAAACCTTATTCACTTTGGTCAGGAAACAGAGTTGGCTTTGGGTCTAAAAGGTAAGATGTCGGCTTTGAAAGGGACTAAATATTAAAGTGATGAAATTAAGCTATATTCAGTTAAGCTGGTGCACCCATAGGGCAAAGTATGTGTCAGGGGTGGGGATATATGTGCACAAGTGCATGTGTATGTCTCTATGTGAATGTGTTAAATTAGTGTGTGTCTGTGTGTGAGTGAGTGAGTCATCAAATAGTCATCATGAATGAACCCCAGGTCTGGGACAGGCATGAAACAATCACTGCTAAACGGAACACTGGTGGAAGGAAGGTCTTCCTCAGACTGGTACCTTGAGAAACTGCCAGACCATGCACTTAAGTCACAGAACACAGCATCTGCCTTCCTTCCAGAACAACAGGTGGCATGGCTAGGAGAACGGATGTGCTAAAACCATCAACAGGCTTCCAACAAGATACTAGTAGTGCATCTGGCCAAGGGATCACTTATTTCCAGTAGTGACCAAATACTATGGCAACAATAGCAGCAGAGAATACTGTTCTTCAGGAAAACCAGATTTTTTTTTTCCCATGAGGCAAAATCACCAGGACTGAAAGAACACTCCTGTGATTCTTGTTCTAAGTATATGAAGAGAGTAAGGTAGAGACATGTAGAGAAGGCAAGATATGTTCTTAACAGAAGGGGCAATCAGAAGTATTGAATTTAAACATTGAAAACGATGTGCCTTTATTTAATGTTCCAAGCTGAGAAAGTAGAGAATATTAAATATACACAGAAAATGTATTATAGTTGACACACAATGTTACAAGTGTATAACAAGTGACTGGTTCAATAAATCTGTATGTTCTGCTGTGCTCACCACAAGTGTAGCTATCATTTGTCACCATAACATCACCATATCATTCATTATATGTCTTATGTTGTGCCTTTTATTTCCATCACTTATTCATTCCTTAATTGGAAGCCTGTATTTCCTATTCCCCTTCACCCATTTACCCATACCCCACCCTTCGTTTGTTCTCTGTATTTATAGATCTGATTCTCTTTTTTTGTTTATTCATTTGTTTTTTTAGATCCCACATATGAGTGAAGTCATATTTATTTGTCTTTTTCTGAATGACTTATTTAACTTAGCATAAAACCCTCTGGGTCCATCCATGTTGTCATAAATGGAAAGACCTTTTCATGGCTATGTAATATTCCATCACATATTCTTTATCCATTTATATATCAGTGGACATAGATAGCTTCTATATTTGGCTATTGTAAATAATGCTGCAATGGACACGGAGGTTCACTTATCTTTTTAAAGTAGTGTTTTCATTTTCTTTGGGTAGATATCCAGTAGATTTATTGGATCATATGGTGTTTCTATTTATAATTTTTTGAGGAACCTCAGTATTATTTTCCACTGTGGCTGTACCAACTTACATTCCCGCAAACAGTACATAGGTGTTTCTTTTTCCCCTATCCTTGCTAGAACTTGTTATCTCTTGCCTTTTTTTGATAGCTATTCTCACAGGTGTAAGGTGAGATCTTATTGTGGTTTTGACTTGCATTTCCCTAAAGATGAGTGATGGTGAGTGACTTTTCATTTGTCTGTTTGGTCAAATACACCTCTTCTTTGGGAAAATGTCTATCCAGGTCCCCTATACATTTTTTAATCAGATCATATGTTTTCTTTTTTTTCTTAAGATTTTATTTTTAAGTAATCTCTACGCCCAGTCTGGGGCCCAAACTCACAACCCTGAGGTCAAGAGCCACATGTTCCACCAACTGAGCCAGCCAGGTGCCCCTCTTTTTTTTAAGTTCTTTTTATGGCATTATATGTCAACTATACTCAAATAAGTAAAATATAAAATATAAAGCAACCTGTATCTATAAAAGAGATTAAATTAAAAAATAAAAATGTATTCCTAAATACTATAATACTATTTTAAATGTTTTTGAAGTTTATTTTCTAGTTATTTGTTTCTACTATATAGAAATAAAATTGGTTTTCGTACGTTGGCCTTATATTCTGAGGCCATATTATCTTCACTTATTAGTTTTTTAAATTATTTTAATTGGTTGTGTAGGATTTCCAACATACATTATTGTGTCTTCTTTAAATAAAGACAATGTTGCTTCAGTCTTTCTGAAAAAAGAAGCAAAAAGGTACCTATAATTTTTTTAAGTGTTTTGCTCTCACACTCACAAAAGGAGGTTAGTGTCTTTCTTCATGGCAGCATATTCAGAGGTGTGCAGACATGCTTCAAGAGGTAACAGAAAGCAAGCAGGCAAGTAATGGCTCTGTGCATCATGAGGGTGATGTATAAGATCAAGTTCCACAATAGCACTCAAGTTTTCAACTTGAAAATTCTTCAGCCAGAACATGAGGCTCTCAAGGTACTTCTGGACACCCTTTGACATCTTCTTTGAAAGTTGGAAAACTGAGTTTTAATAAAAATACTATATAATAACACAAACTTTATTAGAACTTGGTCTCTAATTTCCAAAGAATAATTTAAGAAGAATCTGGTAAAAGTTTATATGTATTCCACATATATGTGGAAGGAAGAACACTGGACTCCAAGCCATAAAATTTTGGAATCACTTCATTCATTTCTTTATTTCCATAATTTACAGAAATGTGCTTAACCTGAGTCTTGATTTTCTCACCTATTCATATGGATATTAAAATTCCATGTCTTAGAGGGGCACCTGGGTGGCTCAGTCAGTTGTGTCCGACTTCAGCTCAGGCCATGATTTCAAGGTTTGTGAGCTCAAGCCCCACGTCAAGCCCTGTGCTGAGAGCTCAGAGCCTGGAGCCTGCTTCAGTTTCTGTGTCTCCCTCTCTCTCTGCAACCCCCCCCCCCAACTCTCACTCTGTTTCTCACTCTCTCTGAAAAATAAATAAACATTAAAATTGTTTTTAATTCCATGTCTTAGATACCTCACACAGGATGCTATGGGCATCAGATGAGATATGCACAAAAATTCCGTAGTGCAAAAGTACTAAGCAATGGCAGGTGGTTTAGTAACTTAACTGATTCACTCTACCAGCAGTTTTCAAATTCTGTTCTTTGGTTCCCTAGGTTACCAACAAGTATAATAGTTGGGAAGAGACTGAGGAGGAACAAATGGCAAGGAATCCATGTTGCACCTGCACTTGATCTCAAGGAACTCTACTTTTATCTTGTCTAGAATTATGAATAAGTTTTTAGTTATGTTTAGTTTTACTACATTTAGTAAAAATTATAGGTTATTCCGCTTTAAAAGTATTTATGGGGGCGCCTGGGTGGCGCAGTCGGTTAAGCGTCCGACTTCAACCAGGTCACGATCTCACGGTCCGTGAGTTCGAGCCCCGCGTCGGGCTCTGGGCTGATGGCTCAGAGCCTGGAGCCTGTTTCCGATTCTGTGTCTCCCTCTCTCTGTGCCCCTCGCCCGTTCATGCTCTGTCTCTCTCTCTGTCCCAAAAATAAATAAACGTTGAAAAAAAAATTAAAAAAAAAATAAAAGTATTTATGAAGTATAACCTTAAAAATGGGGAAAGGAATAGGGGACTCTCAGAGAACAGGGATGAGAAGGGAAAAAACTCTATTCTGATACAACAACATGGCAAAGAAAGGCAGTAAAGATAATAAGTAATAGTGAATCAGGAAACTGGGATTCTATTTTCCTCCTATACTACCAGCCAAGTGTATGACCTTAAGCAAATCATTTAACCTGTACAAACCACCGTTTCCATATATGTAACATGAAGGAAGTATTCTCTAGTTACAATATTATAAAATTTAGTATATATAAAATAAAATATACCAATAAATTTCTCTTTAAATAATTATTAAATTCAAAGACTGAAGCCTTTTCAGAAATTTTTGCAGTGATATGAATTCTGAAGAAGTAATATAAAAGCTTCTTATTTAGCTCAGTTTCATAAATACTGAAGGCCAACTATGGTGTAGGCACTATGATAGCAGTAGGAATACAAATAATACATAACTAAATCCTGTATGTTTCCATCAAATTAACCAGGGGGAATACCATTCAACCCACTGAAATTAAAATTTGGCTTTTCACAATGGCAAAGCACCCTCAAGAGGCAAAATTGTTACAACCCTGAACTGAGAATCAAAAGTCCCTAGCGTTTTATCTAACTCTATTATTCACTGCCTTTCAGCAGACTGTTTATAGTATTTTAGGTCACGGTATCAACCCATACTGATTATGCTAAGTACAGTGGACAGTTGTTGGAAAGCTTAAAACAAAGGAGTGACGTGGTTTGATTTTTGCATTTAAAACAGTTAAGTGTTGTCTCTGCCTATGACAGAGTAGCTAATATCAGATTAACACACTCCCCAGGAACAAATATAAAATCTGGGTTTTAAAAAATGAAGAGCTTCATGAAGGCATTAGAAAATGGCCAAAATGTTGGGATTCAAGGGAACAAGATTCCAAACAAAAGGAGAAACATCATAAGAAGCCCAAAATTCTAAATGCAATTTCCTCTAGAGGCATCTGCCAATTTATGAGTTGCACATCTGTGAGCGACACACCAAGAAACCAAACAGAAAGCTACTGCAAAGAGACTAAAAAGCTAAGCAGATATTAGCCTTCCTGTGGTCCTGGGTAGATAAAAATTAAAATTCAGGACCCTTCAAAAGAAGGGAATTTGTGAGTGTCCCCTCAACGTTCATATGTTAAACCCTATTCCCCAATGTTCTGGTATTAGGAGATGGAGTTTTTGGAAGGTAACTGGGATTAGATGAGGTCATAAGGGTGGAGCCCTATAGATGAGATTGATGTCTTCATAAAAGTCAAGAAACAATTTGCTTCTGCTCTTTGCTTTCCATCATGTGGGGACACAGAAAAAAAAAATGGTCATCTATGAACCAGGAAATATACCCCCTTCACAGACACCAAAAATGCCAGTGTCCTGATCTTGGGCTTCTACCCTCCTGAAATTTGGGAAATGAATGTTTGTTGTTTAATCACCTAGTCTACAGTAATTTGTTATAGCAGCCCAATCTTACTAAGTCAACTGCTAAGAGCCCCAGGCTTTCTACTGAAATCCCTGAAGAAATCTACTCTCATAAACAGAGTAAAGTTGGAAATAGACCAATTTCTAATACAGCAAAATTACCTGAGCCTACTTTAATTGTTTTCTGGAAAAAAATGGATTATTGGTAGACAAAGATAAGATCTAGAACCTGTACAGTCTTTCATACATAGTAACAATGCTTCCATCAAAAACAACCAAACATGTCAGGAGACATGACCAAATAACTAAAAATCAAGAAAAAACAAAAACAAAAACAAAACAACAGGAACAAATCAACAGGCTATTCAAGGACTGGAGCTATCAAAATGATTTTTTAAAAAACATAATAAATATGTTCAAAGAAATACACGATGAGATGGGGAATTTCACAATAAAACATGAATCTATATTAAATCAAATGAAATCCTACAATTGAAAATTACAGGTGAATTTAACAACAGATATCAGCATTTGGAGTGCTAATAATGTTCTATTTTTAATTTTTTAAAAGTTTATTTGAGAGAGAGAAAGCAGAGGAGGGGCAGAGAGAGGGAGGGAGAGAAAGAATCCAAAGAAGGCTCCACACTGTCAAAGTAGAGCCTGACACAGGACTCAATCCCACAAACTATGGCAACATGACTTTAGCTGGACCAACAGTCAACCACTTCACGAACCAAGCCACCCAGGTACCGGAAAATGTTCTATTTTCAATCTGAATGCTAATTGTTTGGGTGTGCACTTAATGTGTACACACTTTATGCATAGCATATGTTATATTGTAATAATGTATTTTTAGCTTATTCTTCTTGCTGTGTGGAAAAGGGACTTGGAGGTGGTGATGAGAGGGACAGACAAAAGTAAAATCAGGGAGACTAGTTTACAAGATACATAGTCCCTAAAAGAGATGATGGCATGAATTCAGCAGTAGTGATGGAGAAAGTGACTGCTAATGGATTTTCAAGTTTTGAGACTTTTTTCATATTTGGTTTTTGGCCCGTTAAGTTTCAGATGTCTGTGAAATATCTGCTACCTAGGCAACTGCATACACAGGTACTAAACTTAGAGTGAAGATCTTGGCTAAAGATACAAAGTAAGTTTACAAAAGCAAAACAAAAACCCAAAAAACTGTATTTAAAGACAACCATAAAACTGAGTTAAATCACATAGGGAATGTAATGAGTAATAAGTGAATAAAAACAGAGGACTCACACCTGAGCCCTGAAATATACCAACATTTAGCATTTGGATGTAGGAACCAGGGAGAGAGAAAGAAACTGAGCTCTCTGTTCCATTCCATTGGTCTGTGTCTGTTAATATGCCAATACCATTCTGTTTTGATTACTATAGCTTTGTAATGTAATTTAAATCAGGAATGTGATGCCTCCAGCTTTATTCTTCTCACTCAAGATTACTTTGGGTATTCAGTATCTTTTGTGGTTCTATATTAATTTTAGAGTTTTTTTCTATATCTGTGAAAAAAATGCTATTGAAATTGAAAGGGATTCCATTGAATCTGGAAATGACTTTGAGTAGTTTGGACATTTTAGCAATATGAATTCTAGTTCACCAACATGGGATATCTTTCCATTTATTTGTGTCTTCCTCCATTTTTTTCTCAGCAGTGTTTTATAGTTTTCAGTGTATCTATCTTTCACCTCCTCGGCTAAATTTATTCCTAACTATTTTATTATTAATGCTACTATAAAAGGAATTTTTTTCTTAATTTTTCAGATAATTTGTTAGTATTTAGAATCACCACTCATTTTTGTATATTGATTTGGTACCCTACAACTTTACTGAATTTGTTTATTAGTTCTAAGAGATTTTTGATCGGGTCTTTAGGGGTTTTATATATATATATATATGTTTTATATATATATATATATATATATATATATATATGTGTGTGTATATATATATATATATAAATGAAATTGTGTCCGTCTGCAGATGACATGATATATATGAATCATATATATATATATCATGTCATCTGCAAATGGACACAAGTTGATTTCTTCATTTCTGATGTACAGCCCCTTATTTCCTTTCCTTGACTAATTGCTCTGGCCAGGATTTCCAGTACTATTTTGAATATAAATATTGAGAATGGACACCCTTGTTTTATTCCTGATCTGAGATGAAAAGCTCTCAGCTTTTCACCATTGAGAATGACCTTAGCTGTGGGATTGTCATATATGGCCTTTATTATGTTGAGGTATATTCTTTAATTAAAAATGGAACTACTATCTGATCCAGTAATCCTACCTCTGGGTATTTATCCAAAGGAATTGAAATCAGAACCTCAATGTATACCTGCACCCTCAGGTTCATTGCAACATTATTCACAATAGTCAGGAGGTAGAAGCAATCTAAATGCCCATGTACAGGTGAAATGGCTAAAGAAAATGTGGTATATGAAGGAATATTATTCAGCTTTAAAAAAGAAGGGAATTGCCATTTATAATGACACAGATGTACCAGGAGGACATTATGCTAAGTGAAATATGCCAGACGCAGACAAACGTTGTATAATCTCATTTAAATATGGAAATATGGAAATATAAAACAGTCAAACTTAATAGAATAAAAGATTAGAATGGTGGTTGCCAGGGGGCTGGAAGGAAAGGGAAATGCAGAGGTAATGATTAAAAGGTACAAAGTTTCAGTTACGCAAAATAAATATCTTCTGGAGATTATACATAGTGTCTATAGCTAACAATACTGTACTATATATTTGTTAATGGGTTAGATCTTATGTTAAGTGTTTTCACTACACACATAAAATAATAACTAAGGGGTGTACTTTGAGAAGTGGTGGATATGTTTATGGCTTTTGGGTGGTTATCATTTCCTAACTGTATACTTATCCACAAATGCATTGACTTGTGTATATTAAACATGTACAGCATCTTACATGTCAGTCATAACTCAAGTGGCTTAATTCTAAAAAAAAAAAAACAATAAATCAATTTAAAAAAAAAAGGTCACTAAAAAGGAAAGGCCAAGTGAGACAGGAGAAAAGCCAGGTGAATGTGGTGTCAAAAAAGTCAAGAGTGGAGAATGTGTTAATAAGGAAAGAATGATCAATCAGATTGAAATACACTGAGAAAGATACAGGCTGATATTTAATTGAGCAAGTTCATTGTTTACTTTGATGAGCTCATTTTAGTGGGTAATTGTGCAAAAACCTGAAAGAAGTGAGTCAAAAAGTGAATAAAAGGTGAGAAAGTAGACCCAACAAAGAGAGACAATCTTTCCATTATGTGGAAAGGAGAAAGGAAATTGGGTGGTATTTGTAAAAGGGTAAGAAGAATGTTTTGTTTTGCTTGTTTTGTTTTGTGTTTTTAATACAGGGTATATTTAAACATACTTCTACTTTATAACAATATACTTGAAAAAAACCCTGAGAGAATGCTGGAAGGCTGAAGGTATACAGGAAAGAAAGGTTTTTCTTTTGTTTTATTGAAAGGGAAATAATTGGGTGCAGATACACATAGGTTTAAGAATTCCATAACGGAAAGATGAATTTGTTTATTTGAGGCCTTCTCTTTTCTCATTAAGGTTTAGAAATTTTCATCATTGCTGGGACATAAATATTACAGGTTGAAAGAAAGAAGGTATGAAATGGTCATCATAGGGAATGAGGACACAAATTTATTGAGGAAAAATAACAAGGTGCTAGAGGGGCACCTGGGTGGCTCAGTCAGTTAAGCATTAGACTTCTGCTCAGGTCATGATCTTGTGGCTTTTGAGTTTGAGCCCCGTGTCGGGCTCTGTGCTGACAGCTAAGAGCCTGGAGCCTGCTTCAGATTCTGTGTTTCCCCCTCTCTCTGCCCCTCCCAAGCTCACGCTGTCTCAATAATAAATAAACGTTAAAAAAAATGAAAAAAAAACCCAAGGTGCTAGAAAGGGTTCCTTTGACGCATGAGCACAGATTTATAGTAATACAATACATCAGACTTTGTTCTTTTCTCAAGCAAAGATCAGTAGTAGAGGCATGGAACAGAGTATGGGAACAGGAGGAATATTGGATTTAGCCATGGCTTAGATTTTTCTGTAAGAGGCATGTAAAAGAAAAGGGAGCATCTTATCCTTCTTAGATGCCACAGCCTCTTACAATGGAACACCCAGGCAAGTTCTGTCACCCAAGATGCAAAGAAGCCATGGATGGGATATCTGAATTTGCTGTCAGTTTTCATGAGTCTACTCTGACATAACTGTCTTTTTCCAAGTAAAAATATCTAGAAGTTCATTGAGTGGCTATCAAAATCTTTGGACGTTTTGTTAAAGCAAATGGACTGCCAAGCCGTGGTAAGTCTTCTATCAGAAGAATTATTTAGGTCAATAAAATATTTAAGAGAGTCACAAAGTGCAAAGTTACATAAATGAAATACATTTTCTAGCCCTGAGTGAAAGAGGCAATTGTCATCATACCCATATCCTCAACTTTGCCAAATTCTGCTGGCCCATTTTAGCAATGTATTGCAGAACAATACTGTCCTTTAGACATTCATGGACATTTGATGAAGATGGAAATCTCTATTAGAAAGACCATTAATTGCAAACTATCAAAAAGAAAACACTGAAATCTTTGTTAAAGATTTTTTTCTGGTAAAACATCTTTTTTACAATGTTTCTATGGAAAGGCTCAATAGTGTACATTATTTGGAAAAAAACATGAAGGCCTGTTCAAGACTGGGGATCTTATGTTTCTTGCACTTCTAGGAAGTTGGAAGGACAGAAATAAAAGCATAGTGGGAGTCACGAGGTCCAGCTATCCCTAAAAGGACATTCCCAGGCCACTTTATCTGGCTGAGACCACCAAATCTGCCATGACTTATTACGGACCTCTAACACACTCAACTGTATTGTTCTCTAACAGCTACTGCAAATTTAAACCAATTATTGTAGAAAAACTTTCATATCTACTTAGCATATATGAAATGTGGTTCTATAGAGAAGACATTTTTTCTTAAAATTCCAGTGTCTCTACATACAAACAAGTTCCGGTCCCTTTACGGCATTCATTTTGCAAGCAATGATCTCAATGTTATTTTGATGAATTCCTCCTGGAAATGGTTTATCCATCATCTAAGACTATCAGTCTCATTACTAGACACAATTAACAGTTTCAAATCCTTTGTAGACACATAAGTTTGGATAGGTGAACAGGTATATCAAAGCACTAGATGAGTTACAGATAGACTCAGGGCCACAGTTCCCAATGCATCTACTCCCAGAATTTGCTATCAAAATGAATGAGTTATTTAAATTTCTGGTTCTCCAAGGTTTTCTGCCTAAAAAGCAATTCATTATTTTGGACCCAAGTTTCCTTTACAAGTTGCCTAAGGAATAAATAAACAAGTGTCTCAAAGTCATAAACAACACGTAACACCAGGCATAGTAATTTGTCAGCATCTCAAAATTTTCTTAGAGTTGTTCCAAGTTCCTCATTAAAACAACAGATTTTCTTACATATTGATAAAAATAAGGTAGATCTGTAACAGGAAGAACTCTGAGTATATTGTTAAAATGAAAAAAAAAAAAAGCAAACCAGTAGTATACATTGTAAAATAGATCATTTTACAAGAGACATAGACACTAAAACAAGCAGGCAAAGTGATCTTCAGGGAAAGGGCAGTGACTATCTTAGCCATTTATATGTATAATGGGTCTTTCATATATATTTGTAGAATAAATACAATGTTAGAATAGAGCTATAACCAAACTAGTAGGAGAACACAGAAGAGGAAGGATCCAATTATCTCTGCTTGGGACATGTGGCTGTTCATTCTTATCCCTTATTATATCCTTTATAATAAACCAGTAAACATGTTTGCCTATGTTCTGTGGGCCATTTTAGCAAATTATTGAACCCAAGGCCGGGGGGTGGGAACTTCTGTCAGAAGTACAGGTGACAATCTGGAACTTGTGAATGGTATCTGAAGTGGGATCAATCTTGCAGGACTGAGCTTTACCCTGTGGGGTCTGATGCTAACTCCAGGTAGAGAGTGTCAGAACTTATTTGAATTACAGGGCACTCAGATGATATTGCAGAAAATTGCTTCACGTGCAGAAAAATTCTTGTATGTGGTGACCAGATGTGAATTGTGGCAGTCTGAGAGGGAAGGAGAAACGCAGGAGTGTGCTTTCCTGTGCAGGTGAAGAATTAGATTCAAACATTACAGATAATAGACAAAAAGTTTCCCCTCTCAATCTTAATCTCTCTCCCCCATAAAATATAATTATACATTTTTCATATATCCTTGTGCATGCTAAAATACATTTACATACATATATGTACATAGAGAAATATACATGATTTCCCTTTTCTTTTAGCCTAAGTTTTTCTTACTATGTTTTGTTCTACCTCTGACCTGGAGACTAGAATGTAGTGACTGAGGGGTGGGAGAGTATGAGACAAGGTTGAAGCAGAAGGCAGGAGCCACACCATGTTCCATTTTTGGCAATAGTAAGGAACCAGTCTTTATTCTACATTGCATTTAAATGCTTAAGGCGGGAAATCGTCATAATCAGACTATATCTAAAGACAATTCTAGCAGCTGAGTGACAACTGTATCAGAATAAGTGTAATGTTAGACTAGAGCTATAACCAAGAGTACAGAGAAGAGGAAAGATCCAATTATCTCTACTTAGGACATCTGGGCTTGTCCAGAATTCAACTTGATCCATACTGAAGAAAGAATGAGAGCTGAAGAATTGGAGACAGTAAATATAGACAACTAGAGAAGTTTTCCTCTGAAGAGGAGCAGAAAATGACACTTCTATAAGCAGGCTCCCAAAACTGTATCCAGCTTGTCCCCTTCTTAAAATTCCTCTGGGAGTACTTGAGACCATACATAGCTCTTGATCTATCACAGATTATTTCTTTCATACAGAGAACTGAGCAGCATCAAAAGATCACA
Source organism: Herpailurus yagouaroundi (assembly GCF_014898765.1). Classification (NCBI taxonomy): domain Eukaryota; kingdom Metazoa; phylum Chordata; class Mammalia; order Carnivora; family Felidae; genus Herpailurus; species Herpailurus yagouaroundi. The sequence continues at coordinate 19,779,822 of NW_024412415.1, read as the reverse complement.
TGACCAACCCTGCAATCACTGATGTAGCACCATCCAACCTCCATCTCCAGACTTATATTTTCTACCTCAGCCAGATTTTAACTTCAAAACTGAATTAAAGCTTTACACTATTCCTCGAACACACTAGTAGCTGCTGAAGAGAGTAGCAGCTTAGGAGAATCATGTCTTATACCATGAGAGTAACCCCTTCACTTCATTTCTAAATGAAGTATAAAGTCCAACTTGGCATTCAAGGCCCCACATATTTTCCTTAGTGTGGCCCCAGTATTGCCTTCACATACCCTCTTCTCCAGTCTCCTCCATATATTTGCCTATAATTTGCCCCTGTACCTTTATTTACTCAAATCTCTCCACATAAAATATCAATTTCTCAACTCCATTTGGCCAAATGCTATCTTTCAAGGCTCAATTCAAGTGATTTCCTTTCAAAACATCCAGCCAAAGTGTGACCTATCCTCTTCTAAAATTTTACAAAATTTTATTCCTCTCTTAACATTTTAATTTTATTGTTTGCATTTTGTTTATATATAAGCACGTTCCAGCTTCCTTCCAATCGCATTTCTGCTGAGACAGAACTGCAGCTGTACCTGAGTGTTAAAATAGAAACTTTATACCTCTGTTTTAGCTGAATACTTTAGGGCTAGTGCTTCTCAGAAGTTACTGTAAATATAAATCACTGGGGACCAGATTAAAATGCAGATTCTGATTCCATAGCCCTGAGATAGGATTTAAGCTTCAGCATTCATACAAGTCCCCAGGTGAGGATGCTATTGGTATTTGTACCACCCTTTGAACATCAATCTGTTGAATAGTACCAACTATTCCCTCTTTCCAAAGTGGGACCCCAAAAGCAGAGAAGATTACTTAACTGTAGTTTTTAGTAGCATGGAGCAGAAAATGCACCTCAAGTGTGCAAGAAAGGTTAGAGTAGTCGAGTGGGATTTGGGAGACATACTTACACAGTCATCTCAAAGCAGTATATAAAATCCAAACTCATGAGTTCCAGTTGGTCTTAAAATTAAGACAGTAGTATTACTGTAACTTGATAGGTGATGGTGTTAACCAGGTCCTCCAAGAAGCACATGTCAAGATAGGAATGATTAGCCACAGAAAAATATGTTAGGAGCAATGTTTGTTACGAAAAATAAACAGGGAAAGAGGACAAAGCTGGGAGAGCTGGAGATGCAGAACTGACCCTGACCATGGATGAAGGAGAAAGAAGAAAAGGAAGTTTGGGAGGAAGTGTCTTAGATAGCAATGTCGTTCTGAGAGCTTGGCAGAGACTTTGAAGAGCTCTTATATCAAAGTCACCTGTCAGAGGAGTCCTGTGTCGCCCAGTAAGCAGGTCTGCTTTTTCATCTCTGCCCTGCCCTGCCATTGGCTGGCATAGACAACAGGAAGCATGGCCTCAGTAGAAATGCAGTAATGAATTTCAGAGCATAGCAGCTGGGGCTGTGGGTCAGTTATGTTCCTAACTGTCAGAGATCTGGGAGGTGTATTCTCATAACTTCTAGAATAATTATACAGACATTTCATTTATTTACTTATTTTTGCCATGAGAACTTAAACTGAGAAAATAGCATTTGAGGATGAACTATGGTTCATAATGTCGTTTTCAGAGTTAGTGACTACTCTTGTACAATTTATTTATAAAGCTGAATGTGACTAGTTCCCTTCATGAGAATCAAAGAGGTTTTATTAGCATGGACATATAATCAACAGCAGCAAGAGGCAGTCACACTGAGTCCAGAATATATGCAAATAATATCGGGAATAATCTTGATATGGATATCCAAGGACTCTCAGATCGTGCTAAGTCAGATCACTGAAGCACTTTCTGTAGCATTTGATAATTATTTACTGATATAATATCTCAACATAAAAACTCATTTAAAAACACAAGGTTTTCTCATTAAACTGTTTGAGAGAGCACCATTAATATCCAGCTTGGCAAAGGTTATGACCCAGGCTTTTTATTAGTTGCTAACCATCAAATTATACCTCTACATAAAAGCAAAAATCAATTCAAGAAGACTGAGGTAAAGCAAACACACCTAGTATAACTCTTTAGACATATCTGCATGAATCGATATAAAACTAAAAGGCTCTGGGGAAAGTAAAAAAATAATTCATTTTCTATGCAATAAGAAATACAAAAGTTAAACACATTTTACTTACTCAACTATTTGTTTGGAAACTGCCTTTGATTGTATTGTCAAAATAGCCAAGATTGACATACTTTTAAATATTTTACTCACAAGTTTTAGCATCCTGTAAACATAGCTTTAGGGATGAATAATAGCAGCATAAATATAAGTTGGAGTACATCTGGTAATCAACAAGAGATGTCAAATAAAAACAGAATCATTTAAGGAACCTAGTATCATGGGGCATGAATGAGTAGAGGCAAAAAGGAACTGGAACACTTTAATCTCACAAGCCAGGGGTTTTGTCCAAGACCACTGCATCTTTCTCAGAGAGAAATATATTGTCAGACAATTATTCTGTAAGTAAAGAAAAAATTTTCCTGTTTCTCACTGAATAACTGGAAATTTAAAAACGATTTTCATTGAAGTCTCCAAAGAAGTAATGTCAAAATCTACATTAATCAATAAATCTGTGATATTAGAAATATCACCCCTATAATCCCATTACATCTTATACATACTTCTGTTTCTAGTATATTTACATTTTACATGTTATATATTTATATACCTATCTCCTTCTAAATATATTGAAATAATTAAGCATTTCTTTTCAAATTCTTTACAGCACTAGTAACTAGCAGTGTTCTTGGTAAATATGAGCAAATATTTTCTAGGTTCAAACCTTGGCTCCAAGATTAAATGTGATTCTTTGAGCATATTAGTAAAACTCTTCAAGACTCAATTTAAAAGAAGGATTGTAACACTATCTCACTTGTAGTGAGAGCATAAATGGAATAATATATGTAAAGATTTATATAGTACCAGCTACATTATTATAAAATGCTGATAGCTTAACACTATCGTGTGTGTGTGTGTGTGTGTGTGTGTGTGTGTGTGTGTATACTTACTTAGTATATATACTTAAATACAGCAGGTGCTGTAGGACTATTTTTTTAATCAATGTGTTCTGTGACCCCATCAGCCCAGTAATAGTCCTTAATTTTACACATTACAGAGGTTAACCATGAGCATAAGTGATGTTAAATACTTCAATCCAGGTTACCATATCCTATCATCCCTCAGTCATTTGTTCAGGGAGTCTCCTAAGTTTCACAGGCTGAGGCAAAGGCTTTCTGGGATCTCAGGTCCTTCCAGTGAGGCAAGCAAATTACAGCCAAGACCTCTAAGGGTGGCAATATAGGAGGAAGAATTTTAAAAGACATAGCAACCCTGCCCCAGCTTCTAAGAGAGAGGCTCCCCATCCCAATTCCTAAATCTCTGATGTACAGTAAGCTTGTACCCAATATAAGGCAGTGTTGACATCAAATTTCTAATAGCTAAGGGAAGAAACATGGATGTTTAATAAGCAAAACTTGCCAGTAATGAGAACACTAAAAAATTAAGGAATAATCTCTACAGGAAAATGCTAGTATAAGAAACCAAGGGAATGGAAATCCTATCCCCTGAAAAACAACTTACAAAAAAATTCAGAAATTGGTAGTTTCTCCAAATGCTAGCAATATCCAGGAAAAGTGCTGAAGGTACCAGAAAAGATACTAAAAAAATCCCCATTAAAAGAAGCAATCAAAATATAAAATCTATAGGAATAAACATATCAAATTAATATAGACAAACTACATGTAGAAACTATAAAAATTTAGAGAGGTATAAAATAAACCTTGAATAAGTTAGATAAAAATACAAAATGACAGACATGGGAGGATTAACCATTATAAAATATATCCACTCTTGTCAAATTAATCCATTACTTTAAAGCAGCTCCAATATAAATTGCAATGGCTCATTTAGAACGTACGAAAATACTCTAAAATTCATCTGGAAGAATAAATGGGAAAAATAGTCAAGAAAAAATAGTGCTGAGGCTGTACAAAGACACAACTAGGAAAAGATTTTCCCTGAGACAGTACAAAGTAAAAAGAGCTGGAAAGACACATGAGGGTCATTTAAGGAAAAAGGAGATTTTAAGTGCAGGAGGGCCAGGTGTACACTCTAAACTGAAATACGGAAGCTGGATCAAACCAGTGCCACAATGCAAGAGTTCAGAGTGAGTCAGAGGAAGTCAGAGGAGACCCACTGGAGAAGGGTTGCAGGAGGCTTCTGGGGCAAGCCCTACTGGCCTTTGAGCAAGGTGTGTGCTTCTGGGGCATTTGAGGATGACTTCTGTTGGCGCTGACAGAACTGAGGCTAAGTGGGCACCAGCAGCACCCTCATACCCCTGTACATAGGCTCCAAAGTCTGAGTACTCTTCAGTCTACCTACCAACATGCGCCAAGTCCCTATCAACATGTACCAGTTACATCACACACTCTCCATCGTGGAGGCCCAGAAGCAAGCTGATGCTTCCCAGAGCTGGTACACCTGCCCAAATCCTGGGCAGCTTAACCTTGCAATGGAGGCTTCCAGGCTGAAAGCCTCTCCAGAAGGAGCCACCAAAAGTTGTGTTGTCTACCATCTCTATAGACTATCAGCATCCAGATGAAAAAAAGGGAGGCTGTAACTCCTATCCTTCAGATACTTTGAAACATTTCAATATTTGCAAGTGTGCAGAATAAACTTCTCAATGACTGGCTAAATAAAGCCTAATTTGTTAAGAGCATGAACTTGAAACAGAGGGTATGGGTTTGAATCCTAACTCTACAACTTTCTACTTGTGGATAGTAACAATTTCTTCAGGTCTTGGGGAAACTAGGGTTAATATCTTGCAATAATGCCATGATTATCATAATCAAATACAGAAAGCATTTAGAAGTATACTTATTATATAAAGTCCTATAAAAATCATTTGCTTATTTTAAATAGGGCATTTAGTATCGGGTAGATAGAGCTTCTAGTCCCTTCATCCATAAGCCTTTCTGACAACACTTTTTTTTCCTACAGAAATGGCAGCATCCTAACTGACAAATGACAAATAATATTTCAAAACAGTACCTAAAGAAATTTTTCAGAATGGCCTGCAAGGTCCCAATAGAAGGCCCATATAGAATGTATTCTTGCCCTGCAATCCTGAATTGGTTCTATTTTCAGTGAGCTGATTACCTTTGGCTAGCAGAAAATTATCACTTGACATTTGCAGGTGATACATATCCTCAGAGAAAGAACTTTAACCAATGTCAGACTTCTCCTGTACAAAGCAAAGGAAACACATGTGAGCCCCAGGCTGTTTGTGTCTGGGCCAAAGCCCTTCCCAGTAATACAGGTCAGAGCTCTGCTGTAATCCGTGTTTTCTCTCCTACATTCCACTCAGAACCAAAGCACTGCATTTAGTAGTCCTATTGCCTGTGATAGCCCCACGCCCACAGAAAGAGGAAGGATGTGGGAAACGCAGACATTTTAATGAAGCATAGGAGAAGGTGGAGCAAAGCCGTTGTGAATGTTCCAGAGCATGGAGGTGTGGTATACAATGCAACCATATTGCCAAACCCCGCATCAGCTTTCTGGAGCTTCTGTGATGTTTCTCTCCCTAGCTATCTGGCCCCAAAGTCACGTAGGGATCAATCTCAATTTTTCTCTTGTTCCTTCTTCTCTTCTCCCCAGCACTGGAAGAAGGATGAGTAAATTAATCATGGAAAAAGCAGAAAATGTTTAAATCCTCTTTTGTTACTTGCAATAGGAATGCTGAGTCAAAGTATACATGACTGTCTCCACTCTCTGTATGCTTAGAAATTAAAGAGAAACTGAGGAAATTTATTCTCTTTCAACCCATGATCCTAACTAATTTAACCTTAAGAGAATATTTCGGAAACAAGAGTAAGTAGTATGAACTGGTAAGAGCTAAAGTCCAGGAATAGGAAAACCTGTTTGTAGCTGAACTCTGATTTAAATAATATCAACAACACAAAACAATAATGACAATAATAATGTTTTGTGAGAAAAAGTTCAAATTTCAATGAATTGGCACAACATCCTATTCATTTAAGAGCATTTATTGGGGTACCTGGATGGCTCAGTTGGTTAAGTATTGGACCCTTGATTTTGTCTCAGGTCATGATCTCAGGGTCATGAGATCGGAGATCGAGCCTGATGTTAGGCCCTGCATTCGGCTCCACATGGAACCTGCTTAAGATTCTCTCTCTCTCCCTCTCTCTCTGCGGCTCCCCAGCTCTCTAAAACAAAACAAAGCACACACAATACAAAAAAAAAAAAAACAAAAACCTAAAAAGCATTTATTGTTTGGAACTACATCCACAGTCACATTCTAAATGGTGCTAAGAACACTACCCTCCCCCCACAGTCAGGACCACATGTCCTACTTTTTCTCTGATCAACTTTTCCAAAGAGTGAAAGACTGACTTCCCTCAAACTGAAGGTCAGGGAAGCAGGAAATGATAGGGGTGGGAGGTTACCCCTGGTGCCTAGATCCTAAGAATTAGGGCTGGGAAAGTGAGAGTTTTAGTGATTGAATCAAGGAAACAAGAAAAAAGGAGCTTGCATGTGCCTCTACAGCTATGTGGTGTGTGTGTGTGTGTGTGTGTGTGTGTGTGTGTGTGTGTACGTGTGCATGTGCACGGATGTTTTAAGGACAATTCAGTAGGAGCCCAATTTAAGGGGATTTAAAAAATCAAGAGATGTAATGTTCTGCATTCCTAATCTACATGGGTTTCATCTGTATTCATTTTAGCAGTGTCTTTAGAACAGTAGATGTATTCTTCAATACTGGATGCAGTTTTAAGTCAATGAAATTGCATTCTTTCCATTTGGTCTACATTTTGACTAGGTTTGTTCTAATACTATTGGAAATTATCTCTAAGTTCCTTCCCTCTCAATATCTAAGTTCCAGAATTGATCATATTCAGAAATTATTTGATTATTTCCCCAATTAGGGAAGTCCCTGGTACAGAGAAAGGATTTTGGCCTTAGAGAAAATGAACTTGAACAATATGAAACAGAAAGCATCTTAGGTACTTAGGCTCATCTGTAATAATTCTCCCTTGTGCCTAGGCAGAGCTTTGCCTAAATCAACTTCTCTGTAGACATCTCTTAGTTGTAGCTGAAACAGTGGGGCACAGGAAATTCACTTGTGGTGGTAAAAGTCATCACACTAATTTAAGTATGTGGCCTGCACAGTTGCAGACTTAAAGGAATCTTTGACAATCTGTATACACTAGTTAGCTTACACTTATTACTGAGAAAAGCAGAAATAAAAATTATCACAAGTATTACAATAAGGATAGAACAAAGGAGGTGAAAATGGAGTAGAAAACTCAGGGTTGCATATTTCAATCCAATACAGAAGATAACTATCTCATAAATAGAGCTTTGCAAAAATGCAAAGAGAGAGTTTCATAAAATAACGAACTCCCGGACACCAGTAGCGCTCAAGTACAGACTACAAATCCATCTGCCATATCTGACGAACTAGAGGATTTTCATGGGCTCTCTAAAATTTAAGATTCTTTGATTCTATTAAAATATGTATGTATATGATTTTTTCCTCTTTCCCCAAAGCATAGCACATGCTTAGACAAATGATCCACCTCCAAACGTTAGAATTAACGTTACAATATTTAGCACAGAGACAACAAGACTAAGCCTGCTGTCTGGAGCAGAATTTATAAAAATAATACTTGAAATGGGGACAATAAGAAAAATATATCAGAGGAGGTGAATGACATTTGTCTGAGTTTGGTAAGTTCAATTTATGTTGCTAGGAGAAGGAGAAATAGTGCTTACAGCAACTGACAAGCACAGGGATAGAAAATAGCAGCTCCTATGGTACATGTGAAGTCAATGGTAATGTTTCAAACTTACAACAAAGAAGACCATTTCCATGGCAGCATACTGCTTCATTTAAACAGACTTAATTCCTTTTTGTACTTTTTTAACCTTTCTCTCCTCTGAACTCTCATTTTAAGGTGGTCACAATACAAACAGAAGAGCTGAGAAGAGATTTATGTTATTTTGCTAGAGAAGTACCAAACCCATCTCATCTCCAGGCCCTTTAACATTTTGAGCGGTCTAGCACCCTTGATTTTGTCATCTTCCTGATAAATTTTTGGTTAGGTTATGTGACCCTTAGGGAGATAAGTATCATTTCTGAAATTCTTACACAGATCTCTTAAAAAATGGTTTTGGATGTTCCATACTATCGACACATCTTTCTCCATGCATATCTCTTAAAAGAAATCATCTTATTTAGATGAATAGTGCACAAGTGTTCCTTTTTCTCCACATCTTCAACCACACGTAGTTCTTTTTGTCTTGATTCTATCCATTCTGACAGGTGTAAGGTGACACCTTATGGTTGTTTTGATTTACATGTTCCTGATGATTAGTGATGGTGAGCATCTTTTTTTGGTGTCTGTTGGCCATCTGTATGTCTTTTTGGAAAAATGCCCATTTTTTGTATTGGATCATTTGTTCTTTTTTGATGCTGATTATAGAAGTTCTTCTTATATTTTGGATAGTAACTCCTTATCATATGTATTATTTGCAAGACTCTTCTCCCATTCAGCAAGTTGTCTTTTTGTTTTGTTGATGGTTTCCTTCCCTCTGCAAAAATCTTTTTGTTTGGGATGCAAAACCAAGAGAGACAGAGCATGCAAAACTACTTTCCAGAGCTCTCCAAGAATAATCTCATAATACTTATTTTCTTTTTAACCATTTTTAATTATGCAAATGGAAAAGTGCACTGTACAAATATGGAATTGAAAAATGATCATAGCGTGAATACTCATGTAACCCTCACACAGATCAGAAAATAGAATATTGCAAGTGCTCTTGAAATTCATCTTTTGCTTTGTGTAAATTATCTCCTTCCATTCCCCCAAAGGTAACTAGCATTAACTTCTATGTTAATCACTTCCTTCCTTTTTAGTTTTACTGCATGAGGTGTTAACCCTAAGTCCTATATTTTAGATTGTTTTTTTTGAACGCCTATAAATGAAACCATACAGTTATCTTTTGAGATTGGCATTTTTTTTCCTGTCAAAATTTTGTTTATGAAATTTATCCAGGTTATTTGTAGAATTGCTTTTCAATTTAATTACCAGAGTACTAGTTTTCTTAACCTTGGCACTACTGGATCAGAAGGATCCTGGGAAGATGGCGGCGTAGGAGGACGTTGGGCTCACTGCACATCCTGCTGATCACTTAGATTCCACCTCCACCTGCCTAAATAACCCAGAAAACTGCCAGAAGACTAGCAGAACAGAGTCTCCAGAGCCAAGCACAGACGAGAGGCCCACGGAAGAGGGTAGGAAGGGCGGTGAGGCTGTACGCGCTCCACGGACTGGCGAGAGGGAGCCGGGGCGGAGGGGCAGCCTGCTGGCCAAGCAGAACCCTGGAGTCTGGCTGGAAAAAGCGGAGGGGCTGGATGGAGTGTGTTCCGACAGCAAGCAGGACTTGACATCTGGAAGGTTATAAGCTAACAGCTCTGCTCCCAGAAAAGGAGGGCTGGAGGACAACGGGAGGGAGAGTTATTGAGCACCCGGACGACAGAGCTCAGCTTGGCGGGGAACAAAGGGGCTCGCCAGCGCCATCTCCCTCGCCTATCCCCCAGCCAAAATCCCAAAGGGAACCAGTTCCTGTCAGGGAACTTGCTTGCACAGAGCAAACACCCAATGCCGTGCTTCTGCAGATCCATCCCTTCTGCGGGTCTGACTCCCTCCCGGTGCCACACAGCCCCTCCCGAAGCGGATCTCTGAAGGAAAAGCGAGCTGAGCCTGCCCCTCCCGCCCCTGTGCACCTTGCCGATCCACCCCAGCTAATACCCCAGATCCCCAGCACCACAAGCCTGGCAGTGTGCAAGTAGCCCAGATGGGCCATGCCACCCCACAGTGAATCCCGTCCCTAGGAGAGGGGAAGAGAAGTTACACACCAGTCTGACTGTGGCCCCAGCGGTGGGCTGGGGGCAGACATCAGGCCTGACTGCTGCCCAGCCCACCAACACAAGTTATTCAGGACAGCACAGGGGAAGTGCCCCGAAGTCCCACACCACTCCAGAGACTATCCAAAATGATGAAACGGAAGAATTCCCCTCAGAAAAACGTCCAGGAAATAACAACAGCTAACGAACTGATCAAAAATGATTTAAATAATTTAACAGAAAGTGAATTTAGAATAATAATCATAAAATTAATTTCTGGGCTTGAAAACAGTATAAAGGACAGCAGAGAATCTCTTGCTACAGAGATCAAGGGACTAAGGAACAGCCAGGAGGAGCTAAAAAAATGCTATCAATGAACTGCAAAATAAAATGGAGACAACTACATCTCGGATTGAGGCAGAGGAGAGAATAGGTGAACTAGAAGATAAAATTATGGAAAAAGAAGAAGCTGAGAAAAAGAGAGATAAAAAAATCCAGGAGTATGAGGGGAAAATTTAGAGAACTAAGTGATGCACTAAAGAGAAATAATATACGCATAATTGGTATTCCAGAGGAGGAAGAGAGGGAAAGATGCTGAAGGTGTACTAGAAGAAATAATAGCTGAGAGGGGCGCCTAGGTGGCGCAGTCGGTTAAGCGTCCGACTTCAGCCAGGTCACGATCTCGCGGTCCGTGAGTTCGAGCCCCGCGTGGGGCTCTGGGCTGATGGCTCAGAGCCTGGAGCCTGTTTCCGATTCTGTGTCTCCCTCTCTCTCTGCCCCTCCCCCGTTCATGCTCTGTCTCTCTCTGTCCCAAAGATAAATAAACGTTGAAAAAAAAAATTAAAAAAAAAAAAAAAAGAAATAATAGCTGAGAACTTCCCTGATCTGGGGAAGGAAAAAGGCATTGAAATCTAAGAGGCACAGAGAACTCCCTTCAGACGTAACATGAATTGATCTTCTGCAAGACATATCATAGTGAAACTGGCAAAATACAAGGATAAAGAGAAAATTCTGAAAGCAGCTAGAGATAAACGTGCTCTAACATATAAAGGGAGACCTATAAGACTCGTGACCGATCCCTCTACTAAAACTTGGCAAGCCAGAAAGGAATGGCAGGAGATCTTCAATGTGATGAACAGAAAAGATGTGCAGCCGAGAATCCTTTACCCAGCAAGTCTGTCATTTAGAATAGAAGGAGAGATAAATGTCTTCCCAAACAAACAAAAACTGAAGGAATTCGTCACCACTAAACCAGCCCTACAAGAGATCCTAAGGGGGATCCTGTGAGACAAAGTACCAGAAACATCGCTACAAGCATAAAACATATAGACATCACAATGACTCTAAACCCATATCTTTCTATAATAACACTGAATGTAAATGGACTAAATGTGCCACCAAAAGACATAAGGTATCAGAATGGATAAAAAAAAAAAACAAGACCCATCTATTTGCTGTTTATAAGAAACTCATTTTAGACCTGAGGACACCTTCAGATTGAGAGTGAGGGGATGGAGAACTATGTATCATGCCACTGGAAGTCAAAAGAAAGCTGGAGTAGCCATACTTATATCAGACAAACTAGACTTTAAATTAAAGGCTGTAACAAGAGATGAAGAAGGGCATTATATAATAACACGGAGTCTATCCATCAGGAAGAGCTAACAATTATAAATGTCTATGCGCCGAATACAGGAGCCCCCAAATATATAAAACAATTACTCACAACCATAAGCAACCTTATTGATAAGAATGTGGTCATTGCAGGGGACTTTAACACTCCACTTACAGAAATGGATAGATCATCTAGACACACGGTCAATAAAGAAACAAGGGCCCTGAATGATACATTGGATCAAATGGACTTGACAGATATATTTAGAACTCTGCATCCCAAAGCAACAGAATATACTTTCTTCTCGAGTACACATGGAACATTCTCCAAGATAGATCACATACTGGGTCACAAAACAGCCCTTCATAAGTATACAAGAATTGAAATCACCATGCATACTTTCAGACCACAATGCTATGAAGCTTGAAATCAACCACAGGAAAAAGTCTGGAAAACCTCCAAAAGCATGGAGGTTAAAGAACACTCTACTAAAGAATGAATGGGTCAACCAGACAATTAGAGAAGAAATTAAGAAATATATGGAAACAAACCAAAATGAAAATAGAACAATCCAAACGCTTTGGGACGCAGCGAAGGCAGTCCTGAGAGGAAAATACATTGCAATCCAGGCCTATCTCCAGAAACAAGAAAAATCCCAAATACGAAATCTAACAGCACACCTAAAGGAACTAGAAGCAGAACAGCAAAGGCAGCCTAAACCCAGCAGAAGAAGAGAAATAATAAAGATCAGAGCAGAAATAAACAAGATAGAATCTAAAAACTGTAGAGCAGATCAAGGAAACCAAGAGTTGGTTTTTTGAAAAAATAAACAAAATTGACAAACCTCTAGCCAGGCTTCTCAAAAAGAAACGGGAGATGACCCTAATAGATAAAACCATGAACGAAAATGGAATGATTACAACCAATCCCTCAGAGATACAAGCAATTATCAGGGAATACTATGAAAAATTATATGCCAACAAACTGGACAACCTGGAAGAAATGGACAAATTCCTAAACACCCACACACTTCCAAAACTCAATCAGGAGGAAACAGAAAGCTTGAGCAGACCCATAACCAGCGAAGAAATTGAATCAGTCATCAAAAATCTCCCAACAAATAAGAGTCCAGGACAGATGGCTTCCCAGGGGAGTTCTACCAGACATTTAAAGCAGAGATAATACCTATCCTTCTCAAGCTATTCCAAAAAATAGAAAGGGAAGGAAAACTTCCCAGACTCATTTTATGAAGCCAGTATTACTTTGATTCCTAAACCAGACAGAGACCCAGTCAAAAAAGAGAACTAGAGGCCAATATCCCTGATGAATATGGATGCAAAAATTCTCAATAAGATACTAGCAAATCAAAATCAACAGCATATAAAAAGAATTATTCACCATGATCAAGTGGGATTCATTCCTGGGCTGCTGGGCTAGTTCAACATTTGCAAATCAATCAACGTGATACATCACATTAATAAAAGAAAAGATAAGAACCATATGATCCTATCAATCGATGCAGAAAAGGCCTTTGACAAAATTCAGCAACGTTTCTTAAAAAAAACCCTCAAGAAAGTCGGGATAGAAGGAACATACTTAAACATCATAAAAGCCATTTATGAAAAGCCCACAGCTAACATCATCCTCAATGGGGAAAAACTGAGAGCTTTTTCCCTGAGATCAGGAACACGACAGGGATGTCCACTCTCACCACTGTTGTTTAACAGTGTTGGAAGTGCTAGCATCAGCAATCAGACAACAAAAGGAAATCAAAGGCACCAAAATTGGCAAAGATGAAGTCAAGCTTTCACTTTTTGCAGATGACATGATAATATACATGGAGAACCCAACAGACTCCACCAAAAGTCTGCTAGAACTGATACATGAACTCAGGAAAGTTGCAGGATACAAAATCAATGTACAGAAATCAGTTGCATTCTTATACACTAACAATGAAACAACAGAAAGACAAATAAAGAAACTGATCCCATTCACAATTGCACCAAGAAGCATAAAATACCTAGGAATAAATCTAACCAAAGATGTAAAAGATCTGTATGCTGAAAACTATAGAAAGCTTATGAAGGAAATTGAAGAAGATATAAAGACATGGAAAAATATTCCTTGCTCATGGATTGGAAGAGTCAATATTGTCAAAATGTCAATACTACCCAAAGCTATCTACACATTCAATGCAATCCCAATCAAAATTGCACCAGCATTCTTCACGAAACTAGAACAAGCAATCCTAAAATTCATATGGAACCACAAAAGGCCCCAAATAGCCAAAGTAATTCTGAAGAAGACCTAAGCAGGAGGCATCACAATCCCAGACTTTAGCCTCTACTACAAAGCTGTCATCATGAAGACAACATGGTATTGGCACAAAAACAGTCACATAGACCCATGGAATAGAATAGAAACCCCAGAACTAGACCCACAAACGTATGGCCAACTCATCTTTGACAAAGCAGGACAAAACATCCAGTGGAAAAAAGACGGTCTCTTTAACAAATGGTGCTGGGAGAACTGGACAGCAACATGCAGAAGAATGAAACTAGACCACTTTCTCACACCATTCACAAAAATAAACTCAAAATGGATTAAGGACCTGAATGTGAGACAGGAAATCATCCAAACCCTAGAGGAGAAAGCAGGAAAAGACCTCTCTGACCTCAGCCGTAGCAATCTCTTACTTGACACATCCCCAAAGGCAAGGGAATTAAAAGCAAAAATCAACTACTAGGACCTTATGATGATAAAAAGCTTCTGCACAGCAAAGGAAACAACCAACAAAAAACCAACGGAATGGGAAAAGATATTTGCAAATGACATATTGGACAAAGGACTAGTATCCAAAATCTATAAAGAGCTCACCAAACTCCACACCCGAAAAACAAATAACCCAGTGAAGAAATGGGCAGAAAACATGAATAGACACGTCTCTAAAGAAGACATCCAGATGGCCAACAGGCACATGAAAAGATGCTCAACGTCACTCCTCATCAGGGAAATACAAATCGAAACCACACTCAGATATCACCTCACGCCAGTCAGAGTGGCCAAAATGAACACATCAGGAGACTCTAGATGCTGGAGAGGATGTGGAGAAACGGGAACCCTCTTGCACTGTTGGTGGGAATGCAAATTGGTGCAGCCACTCTGGAAAGCAGTGTGGAGGTTCCTCAGAAAATTAAAAATAGACCTACCCTATGATCCAGCAAGAGCACTGCTAGGAATTTATCCAAGGGACACAGGAGTACTGATGCATAGGGGCACTTGTACCCCAATGTTCATAGCAGCACTCTCAACAATAGCCAAATTATGGAAAAAGCCTAAATGTCCATCAACTGATGAATGGATAAAGAAATTGTGGTTTATATACACAATGGAGTACTACGTGGCAATGAGAAAGAATGAAATATGGCTGTTTGTAGCAACGTGGATGGAACTGGAGAGTGTGATGCTAAGTGAAATAAGCCATACAGAGAAAGACAGATACCATATGGTTTCACTCTTATGTGGATCCTGAGAAACTTAACAGAAACCCATGGGGGAGGGGAAGGAAAAAAAAAGAGGTTAGAGTGGGAGAGAGCCAAAGCATAAGAGACTCTTAAAAACTGAGAGCAAACTGAGGGTTGATGGGGGTGGGAGGGAGGGGAGGGTGGGTGATGGGTATTGAGGAGGGCACCTTTTGGGATGAGCACTGGGTGTTGAATGGAAACCAATTTGACAATAAATTTCATATATTGAAAAACAAAAAACAAACCGTGGCACTACTGACATTTGAGGCCAGATGATTCTTTGTTATGAGGAGCTATTCTGTTTATCACAGAATATTGTGCAGCAATGTTAGCCTCTACTCATTACAAGCCAGTGGCATCCTCCCAACACTTGGTTGTGACAACCAAAAATGTGTCTAGACATTGCCAAATGTTCTCAAGGAGTCTAAACTGCCCCCTATCGAGAACCACGGCTGTAGAGCATTTCACTGTATGACTGTACCATAATGTATTCATTCTCCTGTTGGTGAACATTGGGATGTTACCAGCTTGAAGCTGTTATAAATGATACTGTTCTGAATATTCTTATTCATGGATATTCCTTTAAATGTATGTAGGCATATCCAAGAGCAGAATTATGAGGTCATAGGGTACAAGTCTTTTAACTTTGATAAAGCCTAACTTTTTCTAAAGTGGTTCAACCTACAGGCAAGCTTATCAGCAGCAAATTAATGTTTCCACTGCTCTGCACCATCACCAACATCTGCCATTGGCAATCACTTTTATTATAACTCTCCTGCTAGTATACAAATATATTTAATTTGGAGCTTTGTTTTTAGGGGTTTTTTTGAAAGTTTATTTGACAAAGAGAGACAGAGAGAGGAAGGAGAGGGAGAGACTGTGAGCAGGGTGAGGGGCAGAGAGAGAGGGAGAGACAAAGAATCCCAAGCAGACCTCACACTGTCAGCACAGACCCCCATGTGGGGCTCAAACTCACAAACCATGACATCATGACCTGAGAAGAAACCAAGAGTCAGACGCTTAACTGACTGAGCCATCTAGGCACTGCTATTTAACTTGGAGTTTTAATTAGTGTATTATTGATTACTGACGTTGAATGCCTTTACTTGTATATTTATTGGTGCATTGTCTATGCTTTGTGTGCAGTGCCTGTTCAGTGCGTTTTGCACATTTTTGTTTTGGATTGTCTGATTTGTAGAAATTAATTATATTTTTAATATAAGCTCTTTGTCAACATTAAGCTCTATTTGTCAGTTAGGGCCACCATAACAGAATATAACAGACTATGTTGCTTAAACAACAGAAACTTATTTTCTCATAGCTCTGGAGGCTAGAAGTCCAAGATGAAAATCGCAGCAGGGCTGGTTTCCGGGGAGACCTATCTTCCTGTCTTCCGACAGACAAATTTCTTCCTACTAAGTCCTTACATGGTATTTCTCTGTGTTTATGTACTCCTAGTGTCTTTTCTTCTTATGACATCAGTCCTATTGGATTAGGTCCCACCTTTATGACCTCATTCAAATGTAATTACTTTCTTAAAGCCCCCATCTCCAAATAGAGTCACTTTGCAGGTTAAGACTTCAACATACAGATTTTAGAGGAACACAACTCCGTCCATAACATGCACAGCAAATATTTTCTGTCCCTTTGTGGCTTTTTCCCCACCTTAAATTTTTTTTAATGTTTATATTTATTTTTGAGACAAAGATAGACAGAGCCTGAGTAGGAAGGGGCAGACAGAGAGGGTGACACAGAATCCAAAGCAGGCTCTGGGCTCTAAGCTGTCAGCACAGAGCATGACGCGGGGCTCAACCCCACATAACATGAGACCATGACCTGAGCCGAAGTCGGATGCTCAACCGACCGAGCCACCCAGGTGCCTCTTTTGCCCCACCTTCTTAATGCTAACTTTTGATAAATAGATAAATGTCTTCATTTTAGTGGTAGTTCCATTTATCATCTTTTCCTTTATAATTAGCGCTCCTTTGTATTTTAATCTTTTTATAACCAAATGTCTTAGATTTTTTGTATTATCTTTTACAGTTTTATATTTTTAGCTTTACATTCAGATCTACAGTCTAATAAAATTGATTTGTGTGGGTAATGTGAAAATGGAATTGAGTTTTATTTTTCCCATATATTTAATTCAACCAGCAGCATTTATCGAAGATATCATCTTAAATACTTAGGAAAAAGAAAGTGTTTATAATAAAAAAAAACTACAATATTAGAAATCTATTCTCTATTTGACCAAAAGAATGTATTGAATATTCCTTGCCCTTGCATTTAAAAAAGAGTTGTTAACTAAAAGCCACTGAATTATATACTTTAAATGGGCAAATCATATGGTATGTTTTGTATTTTCTACATATGTAACAGTATCTCCCATGAATGAAAACAATTATATTTTTATTTTATTTTATTGTTTTTATTTCCTTATGACATAATCCCTGAATCAAAAAAGGAATTCCAACAAAATTGTAAAATATTTTAAACTAAATGATAATTTAAAATACTATGCTAAAACTGTGGAATGTATTATGCAATAAAGTAAGGTTTGTGAGAAGTCTATGGTCTTTAATTGATACATTAGGAAGAAAACGCTGAAAATCACTGACAGAAGCATTTCTTTGAAGATACAGAAACACACACACACAGAAAATAGAAATGAGTAGAAATTGATGTCAAGAAAACAAATATAAAAATAAGATGAACAAAGCCAGCAGTTGTTTCTTGGAAACACTAATAAAACTGCTAAATACCTAGTGAAAATTCTCAGTCATTATCTCTTCCAATATGACTACTGCCACATTCTTTTTGTCTCCTGACACTCTACAGCATCTATTAGGATTACTCCATGAATCTTTAACATATTTTATCTATAATTCTGAATTTTTTATCTTTTTAAAATCTTAAATATTTTAATATTCATTTTGGCTATTTTGTCTGATTAAAATTCTAATAACTACCCTTTGGTGCATAAATTCTTCTTTCATTTATGTCTAATCTTCTCAAAAACCATGCATTATATAATTAATTTCATATATTTTCAACACTAGATTTTCCATTTGGTGTATTTTTTAGTATTTGTTACTTTGTTATGGTCTCCAGTTCTCAATCCTGTCTTTTATTTTCTTGAACATAAAAACCTATCTAAATCTATGTCTAATAATTCCAGTATCTGAAATTATAATGTTTATTTTATTGATTTTTTTCACCTATTGGTTCATATTGCCTTATTTCCTCATGTGCCTGGTTATTTTTTATTGTGTGCTAAACACTGCATTTGAAAAAAAAATTGTAGAAACAATTTGAGGCCAAGGATGACATATCTTCTTTTAGAGAATATTTATTTTTTCTAGGCATCTGGGCACTGGCTATCCAGAATCTTCTTAATCCAAATTCAGTGATTGAGATGATTTAAAGCATAGGTGTACTCATTTGGAAGTTTGTTCTGAGCCAAATTCTGAGGGATCCCAACCTAAAAAGCTGAGGACCTACATGAGGTCCCTGTTTATAACACACTAAACTCCAATTTTTAAATCCCTGGCCTTCAGGAGCCTGTCAAAAGCACAATTTTACCTCACCTTGGGCTGATTCTTCTGAAATCAAGCAAATGTACCAAAAGAAAATGGCACCAAATTTTGGGTACATCTCTGTGGATTTCTGTCTTCCCTGGGATCTTAGCCCTGTAAATCTCCATTGCCTGGTTGGTTCTCTAATGTCTTTGAACAATTTTGCCCAGACTTCTATTTATGCTCATAGGGAGAATTAATCCAAATTACTAATTCACCAATAATGGTACCAGAAATCTCCATAACTGAGACCCCCAAAGTGTACTTATAATAATAATTTTTATAACTAAATTGTTCAGTTTTATAAGAAATAAATCAATTTTAATAAAGTTATCTATAATATAAATATACTGTCCATGTATCAAAATTATCCCTAAGCAAAAATCATGTTCTGCTATTATTCAAAAATACCACTGTTTTGGACCCAAAACAAAGCATCACCTTTTCTTCTTAATTCTTGCAAATGTGATATTGGAACTCAAAGATCCTGATTTTGAGTAACAAAAAAAGAGTGATTAAATGGTATTAGCATCCATGGGTTTGAGGGAAGATTTCTTCCAAAAGAGAAGATAATGGATTCCATAGTATATGACCTGAATGTGTGATATGTTTTTTTGAATATCATTTTGTTTCATATAAATTATATATATTTGAAGTAGGTATTATTAACACTTTTTTTATCAAGAAAACTAAAGTTCAGAGAAGTCAACAATGCACACCCTAGGTTACATGCTTAAGAGATGATCAATGGCAGTAGAGAAGATAGGTTCAGGTCCATGACCCCAAAAGTGGAAAATTAGGTGGGAAATGATCTAGACATGAGACTGGGAATGTATAAACCCAGAAATCAATAGTTAAAATGAAATATTTAATTTACGAAGAAAGGAAAAAAGGGTATGCCTCCACATTTATCACTTCTGACCCAGAAGGATAATTCATGAACCCATAAAATGTGATAGAAAAACAGATCTTCCAGAGACATAAAAACCACTCATTCTGTTACATATGAGGAACTTAGATCCACCTGACTAAAAGAAATAGAATAGGGGTGCCTGGGTAGCTTAGTTGGTTAAGCGTGTGACTTTGACTCAGATCATGATCTTGTGGTTAGTGAGTTCGAGCCCCGCATCAGGCTCTGTGTTGACAGCTCAGACCCTGGACCCTGCTTCAGATTCTGTGCCTCCCTCCCTCTCTGCCTCTCCCCTGATCATGCTCTGTCTCTCTCAAGAATAAACATTAATTTTTTTAATAAAAAAATAAAGGAAATAGAATAATGGAATATGCAGAGTACATAAAGAAAAGAGGTGATGAAGGAAGAAAATTACAAGGCTAATATAGGTAATAATTTCTTGTTTAGCAAGTTGATTTGTAATTACTCTTATTAAACTTAATTAGATACCATGAAACAAATAAAGCAGTAATATTTTTTCCATTTAGTGAACTGGCTGTTTTAAGATTAAGTCTTGCTGAAGAAATATAATTTACACACAAAATATACATGAAAAATGCACAATAAGAAAGAAAATATTTAACAATCTGACTTAAGAATGCATATTAGTAAGGTATTCAGTGGGAAATAGCCTCTTTATACTTGGCAGTCTTTTCTTTCTTTCCATTTACCACCAAGGCTAAGATGCATGACTAAAAAGAAGAAAAAGACTCATGGTCTTTTCAGAATGACCCTTGACTTAATGCATAAAGATCAAAACCTGAGACCCTGTTTAACCCTGACTAGGCATGCGACCTTGATAAACCATTCATCTCTCAAATGTTGTTTTCTTATGCATACATATAGGGATAAAATGTTTACTGTACATATTAGAAAAATGTATTACAATAATTTGTAAAGATCACTATACAAAATAAGTTTTTAAAGGGGCACCTGAGTGGCTCAGTCAGTTAAGTGACTGACTAACTCCAGCTCAGGTCATTGTGAGTTTGAGCCCCGTGTCAGGTTCTGTGCTGACAGCTCAGAGCCTGGAGCCTATTTCAGATTCTGTGTCTCCCCCTCACTCTACCCCTCCCCCACTCACAGTCACTCTCTCTCAAAAATAAACTTTAAAAAAATTAAAAAATAAAAAAGTTTTTATAATAACTTATCTAAATCACTCTAATAAGTTCAATGTTCATAGAAATAAAGTAGAAATGTTTGCTTAGCTACAACCATCTCTTTCCACTTCATCCCTACTTCACAGCAAAAAACATCCTCACATGATTTGACCTAAAACAGAATGATGGTGAAGTTAAAGGTATGTGGGCATTTGTGTATGTGTTTGAGTGGGAGGTAATGACAACAATTTCAGCTCCTAGTTTCCTAATATTGAAGCAAACTCATTCTGAATTAAAAACAGAGACTCTCCCTCTACTGCTGGCAGCCTTCTGGGCACCTGGTAGAAAACTGAACTCTTTCTATTTCTACGACTCAGGATATGTGGTATTTTCTAGAGAAATGTAAACATTGAAAAAATAATTTGTCTAAATATTGTCTACATTTATAAATTAAAGAAGGGGAAGCATTTAAAAAGAAATGAAGAGGTGCCTGGGTGGCTCAGTCGGTTAAGTATCAGACTCTTCATTTCTGCTCAGATCATGACTGCATGGTTCATGAGTTCAAGTCCCACATTGGACTCAGCACTGAAGGTGCAGAGCCTGCCTGGGATTCTCTCTCTCTCTCTCTCTCTCTCTCTCTCTCTCTCTGCCCCACCCCCACTCTTGCTCTCTCCCTCTCTCAAAATAAATAAACTCAAAAAAAAAAATAAATAAAAACAAAATAAAATGAAATTAAGTGCAAGAATCTAAGAGGGGAAGTGGAAAGAGGTGCCTTAGAACTTTCAAAGACCATACTCCAAACTGGGCTCTGTCAGGAGCTAGCTATGTGATTTGAGAAAATTATTAAGCACCCCCAACTATAATATGAAGCCACTAACTAGATTGTTTCTAAGATCCTTTTCAGTTTTTGGATTTAAAAATCATTCTAATTTGCTTGTTTATGTATCTAATATTTGGCAATTGTTGTCTGACAATATTATATCTGGATATGGTAGTTATACAGAAAATGGTTTTAAATATGTGCACAATGAAACCATGAAATATACAGCAATGATTCTTTTAATTGATTAAATTACCCACAAGTTATTCGAAATAATAAATTACCATACAAGTGGTCAGACAAATCCATAATGGCCGGTCAATACTTCCAATAGCACTAACCATCATTTATGGAAAGCTGACTAAATCTGAGATACCAGGCAAAGCAGTTTATGTATACCCTATTCCTAATCCTTTGATTCCTCAGGGAGTGGTATTAACACATTTACAGATGAGGAAATGGAGTCTAGCCACTACTAAAAGTTGGAAGCAGAGGTCTGCCTGATTGCAACTACACAATATGGATGATCCGGGAAACTTACATCCCCAACAAACAAGACAGTCTTTTAAGATGATCAATTCTTAAATAACTGTGAATAGGAAGAGGCTTTGGACCTACTGCAGTTTAATTTGTTGGCAAGCTCTTAAGGTTTGGTTAGTAAATTCATTATTCAGTTACATAATTACACCTACAAGTAGTAGAATGTTCTCTTATACAGATCAGCCTGAAAGACTCGAAAGTGCATATTACCCAAGAGAAATGAGGACAAAGCTCTCTTGTTAAGAGTTCCTAGATAATTCAAATCCCTTCTCAATTTACCTCTGCCTACTCCAAGCTGAACTTTTCATTAAAATCACAGCAGTATGAAAAAAAGAAAATGTACGGGCTCGAAAGAAAGGGAGAAGAAGGCCTTATGTTATCCATGCAAATCAAGACCCATGTAACAGTGACACCATGGCAAACACCCAAGCTGTTCAGGTGGTATGCAAAATTTTCCCCTTCTCATGCTCTCTTGGCTCCATTTAAGTAAGAAATGGGTGACAACCCAAGTAACAACCTCAAGTGAGTGTTACCAAGGCTTTTTCTAGTCATTCTGATGGAGATTTCAGGTTGCCCTGGATTTCTCTTTACCATCATTTCTTTTTTCTACACATAGACTAGGGGGCAAAATACCTAGAGTGTGGAAAGTGCTGATTTTCAAAAAGTGATCTAGCAAGCTTTCTGTGGGCTTAGGTTTTGACATGCTTGAAATAACAACAGCAAATGCAGACTGCCTCATTCCAGAACAAATGTACCTCTGCTCTCCACCCTCTGCTTCCACAGATCAGTCATAAATCAGCCATAGTTCAGGCTCCTGGTTTCTATTCTTAGAACAAACAGGAAAAGCAGGGGGATACAAAGTTCCTGAGAGAAGTGGTAATGGAACAAAGATGAGGGTCAAATTCTGCAAAAGGGAAGAGAGACACCTCAAATCACAACAGAAACAAGTCCCAGGCCATCTTATATAACCAGGTCCAGTGGTCTGGGTTCACCGGGCAAGGTGAGATGAAGGAGAAGGGCAACCAAGTCAGGACCCTGAGAAACTGCAAGCAGCAGAGAATTTGTGACCACGAATAGGTCAGAACAAAGGTTAGCAAACTTTTCCTGTAATCTGTAGTATCATAAATATTCCAGGCTTTGCAGGACATATGGTCTCTGCTCCAACTACTCAACTCTGCCATTGTTAACAGTAAAAAAAAAAAAAAAAAAAAAAAAAAAAAAACATGAGGGGCACCTGGGTGGCTCAGTCGGTTGAGCGTCCAACTTTGGTTCAGGTCATTATCTCAAAGATGGTGACTTCGAGCCCCATGTCAAGCTCTGTGCTGACAGCTCAGACCCTGGAGCCTGCTTTGGATTCTGTCTCCCTCTCTCTCTCTCTCTCTCTCTCTCTCTCTCTCTCTCTGCCCCTCCCATGTTCATGCGCGCGCACGCTCTCTCTCTCTCAAAAATAAATACTTTTTAAAAAATGAAAACTAAATGAAAATAAATGAATTTGTCTGTGTTTCTATTAAACTTTAAGCATGTACACTGAAATTTGAATTTTATATAATTTTCACATGTTACAAAATACCGTTCTCCCGTTAATTTTTTTAAATCCATTTTAAAGCATAAAAAAAGCATTCTTAGGTAATGGGCCCTATAAAGCAGCACATCTACATCTGGTTCATGGGTCATTGCTTCCTGCTCCCTGGGTCCATTCAGAATTGACTGTACAGAGTGCCTCGGTATGCTTAAAAGTGGACACTTACAATACAGTAATAGAAAGACAAATCAAGAATTTTATTAAAAAACATTTTAAACAAAAATACTAAAAAATAACAACAACGATTACTTATATACATCTTACTATGTTTTAGGTAGGCACTGTTCTTTTTTTTTTTTTTTTTTTTTTCAACGTTTTTTTATTTTATTTTTGGGACAGAGAGAGACAGAGCATGAACGGGCGAGGGGCAGAGAGAGAGGGAGACACAGAATCGGAAACAGGCTCCAGGCTCTGAGCCATCAGCCCAGAGCCCGACGTGGGGCTCGAACTCACGGACTGTGAGATCGTGACCTAGTTGAAGTCGGACGCTTAACCGACTGCGCCACCCAGGCGCCCCTGGCACTGTTCTTGATGTATGTTAAATCTTTCATAAGGTAGGAAATGGTATTATCCCCATTTTATAAATGTGAAAACTGATACCATAAATACAAGAGCATTAAGATAGCTATTGCTATCCATAAGCCTTTAACTGGGACTCTAAAAGCCTAATGTTTAGAAATAGAAAAAAAAAAATGCATTGCAAACCCTGACCTGAACTGATAGCAAAATCTGCCTTGAATTGGCTTGTAGTTCCGCATAGTCTTTATTTCTCCCGTTTAAGGTTAACATTTATACATTTCATAGATGAAACATTACTTTTTTTTTAAGATTTTTAAATTTTTTTTTTAACATTTATTTATTTTTGAGACAGAGAGAGACAGAGCGTGAATAGGGGAGGGGCAGAGAGAGAGGGAGACACAGAATCGGAAACAGGCTCCAGGCTCTGAGCTGTCAGCACAGAGCCCAGTGCAGGGCTTGAACCCACTAACAGTGAGATCATGACCTGAGCTGAAGTCTGACGCTTAACCGACTGAACCACCCAGGCACCCCGAAGAAACATTACTTT
This sequence comes from Herpailurus yagouaroundi, assembly GCF_014898765.1. Classification (NCBI taxonomy): domain Eukaryota; kingdom Metazoa; phylum Chordata; class Mammalia; order Carnivora; family Felidae; genus Herpailurus; species Herpailurus yagouaroundi. The sequence continues at coordinate 19,755,079 of NW_024412415.1, read as the reverse complement.
AATTTAGGTTCTTGCCACAGACCCAGCTGAAGTTCTTCCTGAAGGTTAAAAAAAAAAAAAATTCTGACTTCTCAAACATATGTGGTCCACAAATGTTAGATGATGAATTATATAGCTGTTTTAAATCCATATTATCTACTAACAAGTATAAACGGATTCTCCTAAATGATAGTGTGGTCTAGTAAAAAGAAAACTAGATTGATAGGGGCACCTGGGTGGCTCAGTTGGTTGGGTGTCCGACTTTGGCTCAGGTCATGATATCACGGGAGTTCAAGACCTGCATCAGGTTCTGTGCTGACGGTTCAGAGCCTGGAGCCTGCTTCGGATTGTGTCTCCTTCTCTGTCTCTCTCCAGCTCACACACATACTCTCTCAAAAATAAAATAAAAACATTAAAAAAATTACAAGAAAAAAACAGAAAACTAGATTGATAGTTGAAAGTTTTGAGGCTAATCAATCCTGTCACCAATTACTTGAGATCTAAGGGAATTTACCTCTCACCCCTTCTGGGTCTCATTTTCCTCATCTTGACCCGCAGTTATAAATGCACACACACTCATCAGGCCAAGTAAGACATGCAGGGGAGAAACCGAGCAGCTTGGCTCCTCGAAGAGCGGAGCTGCAGCAAAGGGGACAGCACAGGCTCTGACCTTTGCTATGAAAACATGCATGACTCAAATCTTCTGAAAATTTTTGAGAAACACCAAAAACCAGATTTTTATGATTTTAACCTCATGTGTAGAAAAAATATGCACAACAAAATGGGTCCGTAGGCTAAAAATGTGACGTCTCTGCTGCAAGCCTGCACTGACTAATGAACAGTGATAATGTCTTTTACTATACTGAGGCTCCCAAGTCCTTTTCCTGTGGTTTCACCTGCAGCTGGAAGTGACCTGCCCTTCTCTAACCCTGTAGCAACCTACATATTCCACTCAGGCAGCTATTGATATGAGTAGCCTTCCATTTTCAGTTATCTTTTCATATTGTCATGTCTTTTATCCTTAACTAGATTATAAGATCCTTGAGGGTCCTTGAGGGTGGCAATGTATCTCTGAATTTCCATAACAATTGGCATAGTGCCTTGGACACAGCAAGGGTTTAATGAAATCATCTGGACTGATGTTAAAACAGGCTATAAATAGCTAGTGCTAAATCAGAACAGCCCCAAGTCTGAGTTAGATTCCCCACTGCTAGTGGGGGACACTGGTAAAATCACTTAACAGGGGCTTTGAAACCTAGCCACCCTAGCCAGAATGCCAGCATATTTAATTCAAGATAGATGACCTTGAGCTCATCACATTTCTCTGAGCATCAACTTCATTTTTAAGTTGGAAGGTTAATGACACTTCTGTGGGTTCAATGAAATAATGTATGTAACGTACGCAGCATGGAACAGATGTAACTATTGATTCTATTTCTTGCTTATGTAGCCAAGGAAAGGAAAAGATTCTTATAAGAGAGTGAAGATTACTCCTCACATGGCTCTTCACCCTGCACAGAAAATCAGGTCCAACAATTGCTGTAGAATCCCCAAGGGCTAGGTACACCTCATAGTAGCTCAAGATGTGATCTAACATCACAGTATATCCTTGTGATTTCAAATGAGCTATAATTTTCTGAGTTGCCTTAAAAAAATCATTTTTTTCTATCAAAGCAATCAAAATACCTCTTCAAGTGCAAGGCCTTTAGCAAGAAGATATTCATAGATGGGGCACCTGGATGCCTCAGTCAATTAAGCATCTGACTTCCACTCAGATCGTGATCTCGCAGTTCAGGAGTTTGAGCCCCACATCAGGCTCTGTGCTGACAGCTCAGAGCCTGGAGCCTGCTTCATTCAGATCTTGTGTCTCCCTCTCTCTCTCTGCCCTTCCCTCGCTTGCATTCTCTCTCAAAAATAAACGTTAAAAAAAATTACAAAAAAGATATTCATAGTTTCAAAAAAAATTTTTTTGAAGCAAAATTGGCAAAGCATAAAGCCATATGTGATTTTCAAGATACACATCAGATAGTTTAGTCCAGGATGTGGTCCCTGGCATTATTTTTGCAGAAGGCAATAAATTTGTAAAATAAACAGTCTCATTAGGAAAACATGTGCAGTGGTTCAGTATTCATAGACACACCTGGAATGTTATTAATGTCTATCCAAGTGGGCTGCATGAACACAACATTGCCAGTAACTGATAAAAAGGAGATTGTAAATACAACTCCTAAAATGTCAGACTGTTAACCACAGAATCTCAACACAGAAAGAGACTTTACTAACCACCTGATCCAGCTCTTAGCTCTACAACTTTCTTAGGGTCATCCCGATCTGCTTACACATACATACAACCTGAAGGGTAACGTGCTGTTTCCCATGATAACCTTTGCCACCTTGAGAGACAAGATTAGCTTCCTTAGAGCTGCTTCCTATTGTCCCCTAGTCTGGTCTTACAGATATACAGGATACTTTAATGTGTAAGCACCCACCTTGGCATGCATATATACTGCATATCCCAGTGTATTCCTGGAATTATTTAAGATGTCATGGATAATGATAACTTGCATAATAATGACATCTTCAATAATAATACAGAATAACTCTATTCTGTATTACATTTTTACATGTTACCTTCTTAATGGCAAAACCCCATGTGGTGTGCCTTACTTTAGAATGCCTAAAACAGATGTAATGCCTTGTGCACAATGACCTTTCAATATTACTATTCGCTAATCATTTGGCCATTAATTATGGAATCAAAATCATAGGGGAAAAAAACATGTCAGTTCTGACAATTCTAGAGCACCTAACTGAAATTCAGTGACTACTCCAGTTACAACAATTCACATATTCTATTCATGGCTATGTGCAGCTTATGGTTTGTCATTTCTAAAAAGAAAATTACACATTTAGTATGGTCTGCCTGTGATAATTAGAAAAGCAAACCCAGTTACATACTTACAACCATGAGGGGAAGACAACACTTTCTACTTCAGCAACTTTCAACAGACTTTTTGCCAAAAGCAAGGTAAGAAAAATTATAGGTTTTTATGGCCATACAGTCTCCGTCACAACTACTCAATTCTGCCATTGCAGAGTGAAAGGAACCACAACCAGTATGTAAACAAAAGGTCATGGCTGTGTTCCAAATAAAGCTTTATTTACAAAAACAGATAGGTACCTGGATTTAGCCCCTTGGCACAGCATGTTGGAGCAGGAAGAACAGTAGCCCAGGAGTCAGGAGGATGGAATTTTAGCTGTGGCCCCTCCTCTGGCTACCTGCATGATGGTGAGCAATCACTTTACCACTTTGGGCTTGAGTCTTCACCTCTAAATGGAGCATATCAGGTGATTTTTAGTTGAACTTCAACTTTAAAATATCTATGAACCATTTGTCAAAATCTCTCAAACAGCTGTGGCTATTAAATTCTTCAAGTTTCACTGCCGCTCCATTCAGAATGGTTTATCAAGGAATTCTTTAAAGGCTGACTAAATAAGTTCCTGAAGGTTCTCCCCCAGAATTTTAGTCACCAATGCAGGTAACAGAGGGGCGTGGGGTGTGGGACAAGAAAGTTCTCTTCCCCTTGGAAAGTAATAGAGACTGCCTTTGGAGTTTCACAAGAACCTCAATCTAGGGATAACTGATTTAGCAAGCATCAATTATGTGTTTTCTATGCACAATTCAACGAAACATCCTGTATTTCACATGGCAACATTACTCTAATCCCTTAATTTGAGAAAGGAACCAGACTGTAGGTGCTCTTACAGATGTATGTTTACATGGATCAATTTTATTATGTCTCACAGCCCTCCACCTGTTGGTTATAGGGATTAGTGTCATCATTCTCATCAGGAAAAGATGAGGTGCAAGGACTTACGAGTTACTCAAGATCAGTAAGTGGGTTAGTGACAGAGGCTTAGTAACAGTGAATATCCCCTAGTAACTCCAGACACACACATTGAATTCACTGTCAAATTACTATCAACTTTCATAAAGACATACCTATCAAACATGAAACCTCAGTTTCTCTTTTGTCTTGTTGTGCCTACATAGTTTACAGCTACTTCCTAACACAATATTTAAACGAGTCCTCACAGGATCAAACTTTACTTGTCACAGCAGAACTTATTGATGAAGTAATGAATTCTCCTTCTCTGGGACAAAGGGCAATTTTTTTAATCAATTGAAGAAAGTCAAATATTTAACAATTTTATAACATGCTAATTAAATCGGAGAATAGAGAATCCAAAATTAGTTGTGGAGTGTTTTGCCTTAAAAGACAACCTAACAGATACACTTCTTCTCTCACAAGATAAAGTAAAGGACAGAAAGGCATTTTAAATATGGCATTGATATAAATACTCAATAATGTTTATGTGAAGACAATCCAATTTTCCTGGAGGTAAAAGTAATTGCTTGAGACAACATCACTTTCAGGAATACTCAGCCACGATTAAGAGAATAGTCATCAAATTGAATTAAACAGGGGCATGGGGAAGAATTACTGTCTTAATCTTAGAAACCCATTTACCTTGAGACATATCAGCATCAGCCAGGACTATAAGCTTAAAAAGACTGTCAAAACAAGCAAGCATTAGATGGAGTGACTATGGGAACACCTTGAATTAGCACAGCAAAACCTCTTTTGCCTAGATTTAAAACAACTAAACACAAACTTCTATATTCCTCTTCAACATTAATGCCTAGATGCCAAAGATCAAATTTAGATATTTCTGTGCGAGAGGCTATGCCTTCTGGCATACGGTGCTGGATGTCCTGACTCTAACAGGTCTAGGACTTCTTTTCCTATTCCTTAATTTCGAGTGTTCAAATACCCCCATTGGCTTCATTTCTGGTTTTCTTCTCAGAGGAAAGAAATGACCTGTTGATTTGGGCATTAACTGCCTACAAATGAAGGTGTACAGAGCAAGATCCCCTCAACATCTCAAACCTCAGCGCAGTGGGCCTCTGTTTCCACTGAGTGCTCTGGGGTATGTCTGCGGTTAGGAGACTGAATGGGATCCTTGGCTCACAGCACTTCTCTAGGTGGCTAATTACCATAATAAGTGTGCAGATAACGTTGCATGTGAAGAGAAACTTTCAAGCCTAGAAAAAAGATTTGAAGACTCCGTGCAAGATGAGCTGGTTCTAAACAAACATAAACCCCAACGCTACTGGGAAAGGATTTCAAAAGACTACCTCAGGTTTAGGAATCATCAGAGGAAGGGAAAGAAATTAACTTCCATCTAGTGACAAGAGACAAGAAAAGCTTTAGATAAAACCTTAATAAATCTACAACTACTTATTCAATTAGATGATCCATATCGTTTACTGACTCTAACCATAAAAGTGGAATAAACTATTCCCAAAACTACTCTGGGGTTGACTTTGCTGACCGGGCTAAGCTTTTCTTGACTTTTTTTTCTGTATGCTTGAGATGGACTTGAGCATAATAAAGTTATAATTACAGATAAGGAAATTCCGATCTTCAGAACTTTGCATAGGTGTTCATACAAATAGAGAGTAAAATTTGTGGGTATGGTTAATTAATCATTCAAGAGAAAATAATTTCAAACTGTGTTTACATTTTTCCCCTTGGTTGGTATTATAATCACTTAATATTACTTCTCTTATTGGAAGTCAATGAATCATTCAGTAACAGGTATAGTAGAGAGTAGTTGATGTTCATCGATTCTGTTACTAGGCACACAGAAAGTAGCATTTCCAATTAGATTGGGGCTTTGGGATTAGCTCTAGCCAGTGAATAGACTGGCCCCTGAAAGTTCCTGTGAGGCCCTTGACTTTCCCTCACTACCTAGAAGTAAAGGACTCCAAGATGGTGAAGCCACCCTACAGAAAGTGCCCAGATGCTTGTGTCCAACTTGGAAGATAGCCTCCGCATGTGTATTGAGCTGTCATCTGAACAAGAGGAAAAAAAAAAAACAAAAACGTAAGCTACTGGAATGGTGGCATTGTTTGTTACAGCAGCTTACCAGCATTACCCAGTGAGGAAGGAGCTCGCTCAAACCCAATATTCAGAGCCATACTAGCATGACTCATCTTTATAGAAAAAGAGTCTTAGATCCAAAAGGGAGCAGTGAAGAAATGGTAAACAGTAAGGGGTGGAAACATAAATCATGTAATGCAGAAAAAACAAAACAGGGAACATTGTGGGAACCTAAGGTAGACAAGACTGTTGCAAACTCAAAGGCAGAAACAGCAGAGGACTAAGAAGGGCTGGAAAAGTGATCTTGGAGCCGGTGTCCTGGCTAGGACCAGGAAGGCAAGCCACCAATGGGGAGGAGAGCCCCTAGGGATTTTCCTGACCTTACCTGGTGTTTCTCTCTCTGATCCAGGCTAGGAAGGTGAACTCCTGTATAACCATGCCAATTGACATGCATATTGCAGTCAGTCCAGAGCTTGAAGAAAGACACTGTGGTTTGCACATCTATTTTGGAGGCCTAAATATTAGCTCGAAATTCCAAGGGTACTACAAAACTGGAGTGAATGAATCATACATCCAGGCAGTTTTCTATTATAAGAGTAGTATTAGTCAGCTAGAAACCCTTGCAGAATGAATTTATTTACATATTTCACTTTTCAAAAATTCTCACCCCTCTCAAATTTGGAGAACTAAATACAAGACTTTCTTCAATGAAAGCTTTTTAATCTGGTGATGGTCTACAACAGCAAATTAAAACCTCAAAGGTTCTGGCAAGCACATCCAAAGAGATGGAGACTCCTCAATTACAGGCTGCTTCCTGAAAGTAAATTAAACAGTACCTCTAGATGTTCCTATTTAACTTCTCCTAACAAGATTTTTAGGTGGTGGTTCCTGCTGATAGACTGAGTGCACAGGAGCGAGAAGCACAGGAAATAAGAGAAGGAAGTGAAGGATGTGAGTAAATATGTATTTGGAAGATTTCCATTTCATTCCTGTGAATGAGCTTCTGGTTCATGTTAGCATCATCTCTTGGGAAATCAACCACACTGAATGTGTTTCACTGTTCCCACCTGCATATTGAATGAAACTGTGCAGTCTCAATACCATCTTAACTAAGCAGAGAACAATGAGAATTTGAGGTACTGACCTGCCAGCCCCAGCCCCCTACACTAAATTCTAAAGTGAGGAGAAGACTCACCAGAGTCTACATAAGTGAACCACAGACATTTTTTTGAAGCTTCAAGGATGTTAACATTGCTTTAAAATCTTGTGAGTAGGATGCCTGGGTGGCTCAGTCAGTTATGCGTCTGACTCTTGATTTCAGCTCAGGTCATGATCTCACGGTTCTTGAGATTGAGCCCCACATCTGGCTCTGCACTGACAATGGTGGAGCCTGTTTAGGATTCTCTCTCTCCTTCTTCTTCTCTCTGCCCCACTCCCATTCATGCTCTCTCTCACTCTGTCTCAAAAAATAAACTTTAAAAATTATAAAAAATAAAAATAAAAATTACAAAATATTTCTAGCAACAAATTGACTACATTTAGGTACAGCTAGTAGGTCTACTTGCAGGTAGAAATAATGGAAATGAAATTATGGTAAGATCATGGAGCCATGTATCTCTGTGAAACAGCCCTGTGACCTTGAGGTAGCATCCCTAAATAATTCTGTGTCCCTTACCTTTGTAGGCTAAGAATCTATTTTCAGAGCAATTTCACCAAAAGTTAGACACAAAAAGTCATGTACCTTAAGAATCTAAAGGAAGGAGAGAAACTGAGGCAGGGAGACGGTGAAAAGTTAGACATAAAAGCCATCAAGTCCTCTCCATCCAGTTCCTTTTGCACCAGGCTCTGGATCCCATATCAGAAATTTATGGAAGGCAAAAGTGATTGTTCTCTCCATTAAACTCTGATTGTCCTTTGTTCCCCCTAAATTCACTTATTTTCAGATTGTAGTACAGTTACTCGTCTACCTCCCTTTCCCCCTTTTCCTCAATGACAGCCTCTCAGGCTGCCCTGTGTCTTCCATGTTGGCATTCCCTGTGTTATCTCTGGTGGATCCCATTAGTATTTTTCTGCATACACACAAAAAAATGTTTATGGAACTCAATGGAAACATAGCATTTCTTTCACATACTTAATACCAAGAGTGGTCATTTTGCAAAGGTCAAGTTATTCTTGGAGCATTTATTAGGTACCTAGAATTCATTCATGAGAGACTGCCCTTTAACATTTTTTCATCCACACTGCTGCCAGGAAAATACGAGTTTGTTCCCATATACTCCCATCTCCTGAGTCCAGGATAACAAAGACGACTGATGGTAAAGTAAATAGGGATGTTTAAAAAAAAAAAAAAAAAAAAAACACAACCGCAAAAAAAAAAAAAAAAAACAACAACAACACAAAAAACAGCTATCCTTGACTGAGAGCTAATGGATTCTAGGAGGAATCTAAAATAAAAGTGAGAAACAGACAGTATTTATTTTGCCGTATACCTTCAGCACCTCCCTTCTCCCCCTGGGTGCCCTGTGCAAAATCAGCAAAGCCTCTAACTGCCTAAATCCCTCCCCATCACCTTTCCTCCTCCTTATGAAGGCCTACACCTCCTACTCATCTTCATGTAGGTCTTTTTTTTGCAATTACCTTTCCCCTATATCAAAACTCCCATTTTCTTAGGCATCTCAGCCAGATTAAAATGAAAGCTAATTAAGCTAATTCACATTAAGTTTATGACTAATCATTTCCCCTGTATAAACCTACTCAGGAATGTTTTCTTATTAACTCTAATTGGTAAAATTTCAATCGGTGTGGAAAAGATATTTGGGGATAGGAAGGCGTTCTCTCTTTTCCAGGAAGGAGAAAACAAAAACAAAAACAAAACCACACATTTTCTTTTAATCTATCGCTACTACAATTCCCCATGCCTATCCCTGATAGGAATAAATGTGTGTATGTGTATCCCTTCTCTCCCTCTCACTAACTTCCTGAATCAAGACTAGTGAGCTTTCCCAATTTAATTTTGTCTCTTTTAAAGGAGTTTGGAGTAGAATAAGTGGGATGTCTAGCCTTATATCAAACTACAGCAGGACTGCCTTGTTTCAGTTCATAATATTTGTAGTTGCCAATCATTATAAAAGTAGTTCTCAAATTTTATGGTGGATCAGAATCATCTGAAAGACTGGTTAAAACACAAATTGCAAAACAACAACAACAACATATTGCTAGGCTCCATCTCCATAATTTCTAATTCAGTATGTTTGGGTGGGGGCAAAATTTTCCATTTGTAACAGGCTCCCTGATGATGCTGATGCTGCTGGCCCAAGGACAAGAACCTCCTTGTACTAAACTTGACTTCCACATACAAGAGAAAGAATAGTACATAAGAAGGAAGGACATACTCAACAACATAGAGATGTGTCAGAGCATGAATTGATTAGTAATAGTGGCATTTTGCTTTTTATGGAAGTTGAGCTTCAGGGAAAGCAGAAGGAAAATGGAGTTGGGGGCTAGGAGTGAAGTACCATATCATTTTAGAAACCTGTGATCTCTAAGTTGTTAGGAGAGTAGCACAAGAACGAAAACTGTTAAAAGGCATATGGAGTTATCTTGAGTCATTCCCCACCTTGACATAAACTAAGAATCAAGTCACTGGCATCAAGTAAAAGTGGCCTAAATTCTGAGGTGTGTGTGTGTGTGTGTGTGTGTGTGTGTGTGTGTGTGTGTGTGTGTGTTTTAAATGTATACACATTCATGAACTTGATTTCACTGGCACCTGTGGTAAGAGGGACGGATGAGAAGGTCTCTACATTTGTAAGTAAGCATTTGGAAAGTGCTAAGCATACGTCCCACTCCCTTCTTCATTTACTTCCCACTCCCTTCTTCCTTCTTGATTCCTCCTGCCTCTAAGGCAGGACTGTATACTTCATTAGAGGCTTTTAGGCTGGTCTTTGTGCTTTAACCCAAATTATGAGAGAGAGAGAAAGAGAGAGAGAGAGAGAGAGAGAGAGAGAGAGAGAGAGAGATCTGGTATTAAGGGAAATTAGGCAGTGGTCCAATTAGTGGGGAAAATAAAACTTTTACCTAGGGAAAAAGCAAGGTTTTTAGAGCAAAAACAAAGTATTTCTTCTGTTTATACAACCAATATGTACTTAGTAGAGTATTACTTTTCTTCCTTCTGAGGGAATGCAGTTATCAGTCACCATTTTAAATTGAGTTCTCTCAAAATCAGACCCTGAGGTAGGCTGTGCAAGCATCAGCAGTTTATTTAGGAGGCAATCCTAGAAAGCAATGGCAGAGGACTGGGAAAGTAAGAAAGGGAAAGGAGAAAACTCAACACAGAAAAACTAGCTCGTCCCATATCCAACTAGGGCTCATTCCTTCTGGGAACTCCAGGCAATGATACAGAGCACAACTCAGAGTTCCACCCAAGTATGTGGAAGTTGGGGGATGTATTTGCCAACTCCCTCTAGTCATTAGTTAAGAGCTGCTCCCCAGATGTGAACTCCCTGACTTTTCTAGCTTGTCCTCAGATGGACCCTGCTTACTTCTTCAACTAAAGAAATAATACAGAGATTTACAGAAGATGATTAAAGGTATCCAGTGGGTGGAGGAGAGCACCAATAGCTCTCCTATAGTTATTTTGTAGATTGCTCCTCTTGCATCATTCAGCTATCCTAAAATTCCTTGGGGTCAGTTATAAATTGTACTTACTGGAAGCAAAGCATGTATTTCAGTTTCATATCCTTGTGGCTCCTATTAGTGTCACCTTAATTCTGTCCCTTCCTGTTATTTGATTGACTCTGTCAATGTTTCCTATAAAATGTATGTAGGAATAAATTCATCCTGAGAAATGAAACACCACCTAATTCAAAGATGTGTTAACAGCCATGAAAATTAATTCTATAAAACAATTAACTCAGAGAAGTATGCTTAGCACTTTCCAAATGCTTACTGACAGCACAAAAAAAAAAAAAATCAAATACCCCATTTGCATTTTGTCTAGACATGGTTACAGACTCAAATACCTCAGTTGATCAGCTTGAAGCCCCAAATAAATCTCTGTCATCAATACAATAGTACTCACTTGTGTGTTTCATACCAGTACATATCAAAAAAGGAACATAAAAAATAAAATCTTCAGAAATATATTTCCCCAAGGTAAATACTTCTCTAAATATAATTTAATGATTAGTTTTGTATAACTGTGCTAGAGAAATGACAGGAAAAAGAAAGGACAAAATATAATAAGTTGGTTAGCACCAACTCCTAAGAAGCTAATTTAGTGTTCAAGGAAACCCAAATATACAAAACTGTGATTTTTCCCCTCTGTCTTTTGCTCATATACTACCAATGAGTTGGTTTAACCAACTTAGAAGCAAGGTAAGAATATTCTTTATAATAAATTAATAATATGGTATCATATTTTAATGAATTTAATCAAGTCAATGTGCCTTTGTAGGCAGAGTGATTCTTGCAATGTGGAAAAGACAGGTTCTACCCCTAAAATTATTCCTGTTTCTCTGTAGATTGTAATTATAAAACAAGAAAATAAATAAAACAATCCAGTTATTTTGATCAAACAGTGCAGGCCAAGTTGGTTCAGATGTTGCAATAGTTGATCCAAATCACTGGGCAGCAGACATCATGAGCATTAAAGAAAAATAAAAGTCAAATGTGCAAAAGTCAACTGAAATTTAAGCCTAGCATTCATCAAGAGCCAACAAGAGAAAATAAAAAACGAAAAATAAATATCTTCGTGAAAATCTCATTTGGACTCTCATCTTGTTGGCAGTGTATAAAAGAAAAATACATATTTGAAGTAAATAATTTATATTGTGATATGCCTCTATGATTGAAAATAGTTTACTTAGTACATTGTAAAACTGGCAGAGTAAATGGAAAGTTAATAAGGAGTGAAGAAAATCTCTCAAATTTGAATCACACATCCGTATTTAAATTATAAAGAGTGAGTGAATGCTGAACATTCAATTTAATGACTTAGCTTTTTGATTCTGCAAAAGTATAAAAACTTTTAAGGTACAAAGCCTTAGACTCATAACATTTAAATCTATTCACAAAATAAAATTCTGTTTGCAGCAAATCACACAATTAACACTGGACACAGGTCCAGTCCTAAGACAGGTATTGTGATAGGAAAACACACAAACAAATAAATCACAGTCATTGATATCCAGGAGCTTACAGTTTAAGAGGGAGTGACTGACAAGAAAACAAGAGTGGGTGGGTACTCTGAGGGAAATATCTGTAAGGTAAGAGGAGGTGCAGAGAAGGGAGCCATCAAATCATAGGTGGGCAGGGAAGCTTATGTTTCTGTAAGTTTTAAAAAGAATGTGACACTCAAGCTAGATATTCCTGTGGGGTTCATATTAGCATTTTGTACCACTCTGAAATTTCTAAAACACAGTCCAGCTTAAGGAGGAGAAAGTTTAAAAGTCAACTGGATTTCAAAATTTCATTCTGTATCCTTTCATTTAGACAGTAACCACTTGACTGAGCATCCAATTTCTATCACTGGATAAGTGTAACATTAAATAAGCAATTACATTGAAGACATGTCCTAAATGTTATGTGAAAATAAATCAAAAAGAAAAAAAGTGGGGGATGGCAGAGGGGGTGGTAATAAAGCATAACATTTACAATCCAGGAAAGGAAATTTCCCCTAAAATAAAATTTAGCATGTCAAGAGTTACATATAAAAATTTAAGATAGAGTTTAACAAACAGAAAAGCATCCCTTCTTTTTCAATAGTACATCTCAACACCATTAACATATCATTTATCATCTCTCAATAGATCAATCAACAAGGTGGATATAAAGTTCCTATGGGTGGGGAGAACATGCAGGAATAGAAATAGAAAGCCAGAAAAATGTTAAACCATGGAGTACACAGCTACCTGGCCAGAGATCACTTGTTCTAAAACCTGTATGGTTAAAAGACAGCACATAAATAGACAAACTAAACAGTAGGAGAGAGTAAGTCCCAATACATAAAAAATTTAATATGGTATAATATAAAGATGTCAACTCAATCCACTAAGTAAAAATATATATACACTCTTAAATAATTAGTATTAGGACGCTGAATAGTGATGTGGAAAATGATAAAATCGGACCCATTCTTCATACCACATACCAGAATAAACTCTCAGTCAAAAATATGAATGAAATATGTGCAATCATAAAACTTCAAGAAAACATGAGTCTATTCCTTTAGAACCTGGGTATGAGGAAAACTTTTCTAACTAAAATTGAAATCCAGATGTAACAGAAGATTGATAAATGTGACTAAACATGAAATCCTGACATGAAAAAAGAAATCACAGTAAGCAAAATAAAGTGAAAAACTAGGAGACAAAATTTGCAACATATACCACAGCTGAAGAACTAAAAATCAACATTTGGAATACTCTTAAAGATTGAAGGAGAAAGGCAGTAGAAAAAAAAAAAAAAGGACGAAATGCATGAACAGGCAGTTTACAAAAACAGACATAAAAATAACTTTTAAATATGTGAAAATATGCTTGAGTTTATTCACAATAAGAATATAAATTTAAATGGCATTGAAATATAAATTAAAATGACAATTAAATAAGTCATACCTAAAGATTGGCACACCTATGTCAAACAAAATATGTTTGACAGCACACCTTATTGGCAAGGCTCTGACAAAATACGCATCCTCATATGTTACTGGTGAAAAATCGTGGTTAAGGCTTCACCTACAGACTTGCATTTTCAATGGTAACTTCACAATTCATCAGTAGGTTCCAATGTATTTTCATTCAACTTTTTATATCAAGGGTGAAAGTTTTAGAAAATAAAAAACTTTCTAGCAACTTTTTGGGTCTAGGGCTCAAATGCCTTATTCTGTAGTATTGTGAGTTCTTATAATGCCAAGCCCCAACTCAATCATGCTAAATTGAAAAGTACAGAACCAGATTTTGAAACATTAAAGTCTCCGTAAATCTTACCAAATAATCCCTTTTACCAATGACAGCACTACCCTCCCAGGACAGACAACTTCAATAGGGATGAAGTGTTAGAAATATTCCATTACCCAAAACTGTGTCCAGCAGTAGCCTCCTTTGATAAATGACTTCAAATGACACCAATATCTTCAAACAAATATGAAGCCAGATGTTTTGTGTGTATTAGAGATCACTTGCTCCATAGACTCTTTCAGAACCTGCCCTCAAGTTCAAACTCTCTGAACACTATTGTCTCAACTATCAGAAAGTCAACTATCAATTACTAGAAACTTAATCCCCCTGCTAGTTAGCAATGCTATGGGAGGATTTTGCAAAGCAACTATGGGGGGACTCTTGTAAAAATGTTGAAAAGGACCTCTCCTTTGAAAGTTCAAGTCACCACAGCTTCTGGTGCAAGAATTAGTGAATTGGCCCAATTTCTTATTCAAATTTCCACAGAAATAGTAGGCTAATTTGGAAATAAAAGCTAAGTTGGAATTTAGCTCAAAAAAAAAAAAAAAAAAAAACCCAAAAACAAAACAAACAAAAAAAACCTAAAATGCATTTTAGGGAGATAAAAGAAGTGAAAAGTAAAACAAAAATAATACAAATAAAATCTAAAATGTGGGCAAACATCTCTGATTTCTGAATAAGGAAAATCTACACTTAAAAATGAAGATATGATTAAGGAAAATAACATATATATATACATATACATATACATATATATATATCCCATAATTTATGGATATCAAAGATAAACAATCAAACAGCAAACATTTAGTTAGAAAGTGTTTGCCCCAAATGTAACAGAATAATATCCTTACTTATGTAAGCCAATTAAGAAAACATTAGGAGAACATAAAATCCTCAAAGGAGAAAATATAAATGCCAAATATAAAGAAAAATGTTCAACTTCTTCAGGATACAACTTCAAATGCAAATAAGGTAAAAGTAAAGTACAGTTCACTCACTTAAAAATTTAAAAAGAGTTCCAATTAATAACTGTTCCATAGTACTCATGTTAACAATTTAAAAAGGGTTCCGTATAATAATAGCTAACAGTTACATAGTACTTATCATGTACCAGCTACTCATGTAAGTGCTTTACCTATGCTAAGTAATTTCATCTTCACAACAACCCTATTTGGTAAGTAATATTGTTTTCATCATTCCCACTTAACAAAGGAAAAAAGTGAGGTGCAGATAAATGAAGTAACTTGTCCAAATCACACAACTCAGAAGTCAGAGAACTGGCTTATGATTGACATTCAAGCCAAGCCAGCTTATCTCCAAACACGTTCTTAGTCACTATGCTATGCTGCCTCAGGTTGATAGAAAGGGTACGGTGACTCACGTAAATTTATTCATTGATGGTTAGACGTATTTTGTATGCATTTATCAAGAGTCTTGACAGTCATTTTTAGCCTCTGTCTCAATATTCTGACCTCCAAGAATCTATTGTAAAGAAATAATATTTCTAATGTAACAGATTTATGCACAGAGCTCATGAGAGCATTATTTATAATCACCAAAACAGGAAACAACCTAAATGCCAAATGTTGTAAGAAGTTGTATCTTATAGAAGCAATGGACTATTTGACATCCAATAAAAATGACATTTACTAAGAGTTTTCATGGTTTTAGAAATATTTATGATATAATGCTAAATAAAGTGTAGAATATAAAGTTTTATGTATACTTCTATTTATATTTAAAAATACAGAAACTTATTTTTTCAGATAAGCAGGCAAAACAGACAAACTTTCCTGCTATGATAAAGCTAACTTTCTAGTGGAATAGGAAAACATTGAACATAGTAAGTAAATGGCTTATACAGTGAATTAGAAAGATAAGTACAATTGAATTTTTTTTTAAGGGGAAGACAGAACAATGGAAGTGGGAATTCCATTTTGGTGTATGCAGTTTGCAAAATTAAACGGAAGAAAGGCTCACTGAGAGTAAGATTTGAGCAAAGACCTCGAGGAAACAGAAGATGTAGCCATGCAAAGACCTGAAGGAAGAGCACTGCATGCTGACAGGAGAACTAGAGCAAAGTCTTGGTAGCATGCTCTGTGAGTGCATGCAACAATCGCAAAATTAATAGTTTTGAAATCAGGACTTGACCAGTGACAGTCAAGGAATTGATGAATAAACACCTCCAGATTCCCTACCCTTCAGTGGGATAACTCTGAGGCATGTTCTACATTAGTTCCTAGAGCAGTGTTTTTCAGACATCGATTAGGACCTATCAATCACCTGGAGTCCTTGTTCAAATGCAGATTCTGATCCAGCATGTCTGGAGTCTGAGATTATCATTTCGACAAACTCGTAGGTGATGCTAGTGCTGCTGGTTCACAGCCCACACTTTAAGTGGTTAGGTTCTAAAGTTACTCAGAGGGTTTGGATACACTTGGCCACAGCAGTACCACACCCTTTATCGGCTTCCTTCCCATCTCTAACTCATTTCTTCTCTTTCACAGTGTTAGCCTGGCATCATTTGTAAAATAAACTCGTTGCAAATTAATTAATCTCATTGCATTCACTTTGTCTTAAGGTCTGAGAAGACAAGCCTATACTATACTCTGAGGCAGGAGGGCTCCAGGTGACCTAGAGGAACACAAAGAAACCAGGGCGGCTGAAGCAGACCAAGTAAGGGGCTCAGCAACCGGCAAAGAGTTTGGAGAGGTAACAGGAAAAGAAGATATAGGGCCACTGTAAGGGGATTGGTTCTTACCTAGAATAAAGTGAGGGAACACTGTAGCAGAGAATGATAAGATGACATCCTCTAAGATAGTAAGGGTCAAAGGTAGAAGCAATGAGGGGAGTTTGGAGGCTACTGCAGTTACCCAGGGCAGAGATGATGGAGGCACAGTAGAGGCAAGGATGGCGGGCAGCAGATATGTGAGAAGAAGTTAGATTCTACACTAGATTCTAGTTAGATTCCAGCAATCAAATAACAGTTGGATCATAACAGTCTCAAGTTTGGGAAGAAGGTCTGTAGTTGAAGATATAAAAGTGGCTGTCATCAGCACACATGTGGCATTTAAAATCAGTGAACAAAATGGGATTGCTTAAAAAGCAAGTGTAAATAGAAAAAAAAAAAAAAGAGTCCAAGAACTGAACCTTGAAACAATTTAACCTTAGGAGTAATGGAAGGGAATATGCTTAAAGTCAAAAACAGCAATGTCTGTGTGGAAGGACTCTAGACGGTGATTATTTTTTACTGTCATTTATTTGACTTCAGTGGTATGTCTGTGGAGCTGAAGACCGAAGGACATACAGTATCTAATGCCATGTCATTCTATCTCATTGTGGCTCTGCCAGTGAGAACAATATGAAAAGTATGCCGGATTTCAACAATACAAATGGGCAATAAAGTGAAATGAGATTTCAAATGTATTACCTATGTGTGTGAAATATTTGATGGCATACAAAGAAAATATGTTTTGAGCCAGATGGGAAACCATTAAAATATAGTAAGAGAATTAAATAAATATAAAACCTAAGCCAGCCATGAAGATAATTATAAGCAATCCCAATAGGAGTAGACAGAAATATACATAATAATAGTCTGAACTTAGGAGATGACAATGTCCTCTCAAGGACACGGAGTCTCTGTTGTTACAGCAACTATTACAAGCAGTCAGTTTGTACCTAAGACATACAGGGAGAATCAAAGACCACATCCAGGCCCACAAATGCCCACTGATTTGTAACCTCAATTGGCCTTAAAGGGGAATGCTTGGAACTTAGCATGGAGATGATAAATCAAATCTATAAATAGAAAATAATGTATTAAGTTTAGGAAAATGATTTTGTAAAAATGGAAACAAAGGGTTTGGATACACTTGGCCACAAAACTTTTAGAAATATTTAAGACCATTAATGAAGCTAACATAAGCCTCAGGATTCTAAATTTAAACAACTGATATTGGAATTGTGATCTCAGTTATTCAAAGAGAATTTAAGTTTCTAAACCTTGTTGGGATGTGTAAGAAAACTTAATCTTCACCTTATTTATAAGTTTAACTTGTTACATTTTAAAGAACTACTTAATCACTTGGGAAGCTTCTGTTTACCAGTCAATTAAAATTCCCAAAGAGAAAACCAAATATTTTAATGTAGAAATGCAATTCAAAAAATTTAAAGTTATATAGTTAGCTTCATTTGTAAATGGAACATAACATTAATTCAAAACCTCCTTGCTTTTGACAAGTGATTTTTACTATATCCCTAAATAGAATAATATATATAGGTTGAACTTACAAGCACAAGAAAAACTGTATTTTAAAAAAATTTAATAAATTGAATATTAATGTCAAACAATATATATAAATAGAATTTTCTTGCTCAAAAGTTGTCTTCACACACACACAAACTGGCTCAATTTTATATGTCCCACTTTTTGGCAAAAGAATAGAGATTCTCTTACATTTGTCAAATTTCATACAATAAATACAAGTGACTTTTTTTGGAAAAAAAAATAGGACACACAAAAAACCACGAGTGAAACAAAATGCTAGATGTAGTCCCCCAAAATATTTTTCCAAGTGGTAGCGTGAGGTGTTAGAAGACTACAACAAAATGAAGAACTTCCAAAGATTTTTCAGATTTTACCTCTGAATCTCTATAATTGCACAAACTTGGAAAAATTTCAATGACTCAGATCAGAGGATCCCAGGTACAGTAAAGACAATCACTAAACTAATGAACCTTCTGCCCTTCCTTTACTTAGGTCACCAGAAACGACCACTCTGCCCACATGAAAAGGCAGAACTGCCAAGAAGTTGAGCCTGATGTGAAAACAATGTGATTTCTTTTATATTGCTTGGCTAACCAAAGGATCCAGCATTCAATGGAGACCTGGCCTAGTACTCTCTGTGCTTTCCATTTAAAAGTGTTCCTAATCCCGGAATGCTTCTTGAAAGAGAAATTGCTGGCTCAAGTTTAACATCACCTTTTCCAGCTATTTTGAGTACTAGAGACTCTCTTTAGCTTTCACATAATTTTGCAGGTTTCCCCTTCAATAGTAGTTGTATTTTTAGACACTGGGGTGAAGTGGATAAAAGCATTTTAGATTCAAAAAGACCAAGGTGTTCCACTCTGAGTTTCTTCATAATGTGCTCTAGGCAAGCAGTTTAAACTCTCTATTCCCTGCCCTCCTCAGCTATAAAGTTAAGGGAATAATTATATTTTCCTCACCGGGTCATAATGCAAAAAAAAAAAAAAAAAAAAATGTATGTAACTCAATATATATCCAAAAGGATAATGACAATACTTGCCATTGGGTAAGCAATCAGAAAATGTCAATAATTTTTTTGCTATCTTAGCATCTACTGATCACAGCAATAGAAACCTTTAATTCACTTACACATTGAAATGAGTTTATAATGTATTAATTATGCTAGCATCTATAAACATTTGAAATATAGTAGCAGATCGTCTATTTGCTAGAGTAACAACTAACCTGATTTCTAACACTAGAAATTAGTTTGGCCTGTTTTGGGAGGTAGTGTTCAGTTTAAAAGCTAATTGTCCAACTTATACAAGACATTCCCATGACTTCCCCTGTAAGTGTTCTATCACTATTCACTTAGCATCTACAGACAAATGCTTAGGGTTCTAAGTTTCTTCAGGAATGAATAAGAGACTAAAGGTGGATAGATACAAGTGTCCCTGGGAAGGAAAGGGTTGTGGTCTGAAGAAAAACCTCTCAACTTGGCTTGCAAGGCCCTAGCATGGCAATAATTCTTCACAACCTCAAGTCCCATATGGCCAGCCTACAAAATCGCTGAAGTATTACTACCCAAACTGCCTTTTAAGATAGAGGAATTTATGAGCACATATTCATCTTTTCTATCTCTTTCTGGCAGCCAACGGCTTCATCTAAGAATGTAAACCCTGCTCTCTTTGATTTAACACCTTCCTTCTGTGTGAAATCTGTGAGTTGCTCAGGCTTTTGGAGTCTTGCCCTGGCCTTCCCCGCTTCCTGGCATAATGCTCTCGTACATTCTCATTTGTGTCACTGACATTTTTGATGATGAAAACCTTCTCATCACCTACCGAAATCAGCTTCCACATTCCTCAGTGATGGTGCACACAGGAATTTGTCAGAGCCGGAGTCCCCTCCCTGTGACAAAGGTGCAGGCACCCAGCAATGGGTTGTAGATTGAAAGTGGTTGGAATGAAGGCAGTGCAATTTGAAGGTGGCTCCCCATATAGGGCATCTCCTAATTGGAGATAATGAGTTCCTACAAAGTCAGTAAGTAAATCGGCAGTAGGTATCTGTTAGGCATGTCTAATTTCTCACTGTCATCACCATGGCACATGGTTTTATTATACAAATAATACATGCTTATGATTTAAAAAAACAAAAAAAGAAAAACAAGGGCAACTGGGTGGCTCAGTCAGTTAAGCATCCGCCTTCGGCTCAGGTCATGATCTCACGATTCATGAGTTCCAGCCCCGCGTCGGGCTCTGTGCTGACAGTTCAGAGCCTGGAGCCTGCTTTAAACTCTGTGTCTCCCTCTCCCTCTGCCCCTCTCTGCTCACTCTCTGTCTCTCAATAAATAAATGTTAAAAAATTAAAAAACAAAAAAAGAAAAACATAGGGATATACTTCACAAACAGGGTGACATAACATGCTTTCTGCATCTGGGATTTTTTCACTTTAGTATATCTTGATATATCTCAAGCATCTCTACATCTCTACAATGTATTTTCTGAACACATTATACGTTAACAAGTCTCTTTTAATGGATCTCTAATCCATACAATACTGTTTCATATGCCAATGAATGTTTAGGCGGTATACTAAGTTATTTGTGACAACGGATGTTTAGGTTGTATACTGTGTAACGTACGACAGTGCTGAGATGAACAGTCTTACATATATCCAAAGCATCTTTCATAAAAGAAAAAAATGATGGAAAAAGGATACATTTATTTAAAACTTTGGTAGATATTGCCAAATTGTCCTTGAAGGTGAATGTACCAATTTACATTCATCTATGGGGCATTTTGAAGGGTTTGTTGAGACTTCTGGAACACAGTAAATTGTATGTTTGGGGAATTAGATGAATTGTTTTCTAGGTTGGTTCTATAATCTCCCTCCCAGTTTTAAACTTTTTTCCTTAAGTTTATTTTCAGACAGAATGCAAGCGGGATACAAGCAGAGAGAGAGAGAGAGAGAGAGAGAGAGAGAGAGAGAGAGAGAGAGAATCTCAAGCAGGCTCTACAGTATCAGCACAGAGCCCGACGCAAGGGTCCAACTCACAAACTGTAAGATCATGACCTGAGCCCAAATCAAGAGTCAGATGTTTAACTGTGCCATCCAGACGCCCTGCAGCTTTCTATTTATGATATGTACTGTAAAGTTGCACTAAACCATAGAAAGGAGGTTCTGAAATCAGTGTCTAAGGAGGAAAGGCTGTGTAGTCAAATCACGTCTGAAAACATCTTAAATAGCTCACAAAGTACAATGTGCATAGTTTTGTGTAAAATTTGTACATTAATAGTATTCAAAATGATAAAATGTATAGCAATGTGCAATGTAAATCAAGTAATTGTGCAAAAGATAATTTCACATCACTGTATGCTTAAAGATAAATCACTTTGGCTCAAGGGGATACTGGCACTATAAAGGAATTTTAGAATGACTACATAATTCTATTCCCATCTTGTATTAATCTAAGTGTCCACAGGAAACAGAATGCCAGTAGTTCAAATGAAAAAGAAAAGGGGCAGTTACAGAATGAGAATTAGGTTAAGGGAATAAAAAGTGAATGGTAAGGTCCTAGAGCCTAGATGTTGTGGGAAACAGTTACTGTGCCTGGGGCCTAAGGACAAAGGGACGAAAACGTACACCCAGTGCTGGGTGATAGCCACTATGGTGGCCAACAGGGCCATGAACTAGAGAGACACAGCTACAGCCAGAGCTAAGACATCGAAGCAGGAAGTGAGAAGAGATACCCTGACCTCTTTCCCCTTCTTGCATCTGACCTTCTACAAAGCTGACCAGAAGCCTGCTGGCAAAGAAGACTGGATTCAGTAGGCACAGGTCAGCCTCCTGGGGCAGAAAGCAAACCAGAGAAGTCCACTCAGGAGCAAATTCTCTTTGAATGAATTGGCAAGAATAATCACTGACACTATTTAAATTTCTCTCTCCCAACCTGCCCTCCTCCCACCCTCCCTCCGGCTCTCCCCATGGAGTTGAACACATTCAATGACCCTATGATGACACTGCAGTATACATAATAGGAGATTTTACTAGAGAGCTCCTGTTGGATGCTTTTTCTAGCCCACAAAAATACACAGTAAAAGAACATATAGGTCACATGTACTCAAGCAGCTCAGTGTGTGAGCTTTCAGGAAGCTGAAGCTTGGAACAACTTCCTGAAAACCTGGCTCCTCCCATTACTCACTGTGCTGACCCCTCATCCCCCCAAAAAGGCACAGGAATTTAATACCTGGGTTAAGCTTTTCTCATCTGTGAACCAAGGGGATCGGGTTTGTTCTCCAACCTGCTGGTCCTCACAAACTTAGGGAATCCTAGTGACAATACAAATTCCCAAGTCCTTCTCCAGGCCTAGTAAGTCAGAATCCTCACAACTGAAAGCCTAGAACCGCTGAATGTAAAATTCACCCAGGTGATGTTGGCATGCATTGAGCTTGGGAACAACTGTACTCAAATTCTACAATACCCATTCCAGCCCCTAAATTTGATGACAATAACAAAGTTAGAAAGGTGAGCAAAACAATCATTTTTCTTATCACCTAATAGAGAAAAATAGGATTAACATATACCAAAATTGGAGCACCTGGGTGGCTCAGTTGACTGTTCAACTTCAGCTCAGGTCATGGTCTCATGGTTCACAGGTTCACTGGGCTTGCTGCTGTCAGTGCTGAGCCCACTTTGGATCCTCTGTCCCCCTCTCTCTGCCCCTGCCCCACTTGCATTCTCCCTCTCAAAAAATAAATATTAAATTTTTTAAAAAAGATATTATCTCAAGTAATTATGTTTCTCTAACATTCACAAAGGTTTTAAGATTTCCTTCTATTTTTATTTCTGTTATTTTCAGATTTTTGTTCTAATATTGGTAAATAGTAGTGCATCAAGTATTTTGCATTTGTATTTCTTTCTATAAATTAGGTACTGGGCTCTGAGACAATTGCATCTATGCTATGACTAAGAGAAGAGCTATTTCAACAGCAGCATCCTTCTATTGCAATTCAGCATGTAGTTTTACAATTGACTACAGGAGAAGAACCAGTTTCTAGTAAGTTCCTCAGTACAATTAGTGTGTGATTTTGGACAAAAAGAAAAAAAAACCCACTTAACCTCTAGACCCTCATTTCCCTCAACTATTAAATGACAGAATTGGTTTAAATGATTTTAAATGTTCTTGATAGCATGGAAAGCCATGAATCTAATAAATGCCACATTAAATCTACATGCCTTCCTTTGTTTTCCACTGTTGCACTTTATTTCATTAATTTGAGAAAAGAAAGCATGAGGGGGGTGGGAAGAGGGTCAGAAGAGCAGAGGGATAGAGAGAGAATCTTAAGCAGGCTCCACACTCAGCACAGACCCTGACATGGGGCTTGATCCCATGACCCAGAGATCAGATCCTGAATTGAAATCAAGAGTCAGACACTCAGCTGACTGAGCCACCCAGGCACCCCCACTGTTGAACTTTAAAAGTGTGAATCTGAGTTTTCAAAACATCTGATCTTGTGCTAAATGGAATAGGACAAAAAATTCTCTAATAGTTATTTACACTTAATACTTGAGTAATCATCCCCTTATGCAATGGGTAAGGACAACAGGGTGGACAAAGTTTCTCTGGAGAGTTATCTTCTACGCTGGTCCAACCATTCCCCATGTTTACTCAGCCTTATAATCAAAGTGTTTTCTTATCAATGTGATTTGATTTACCTTGATGTGGAAATGACTCCCTTCCCCACAAACTACTTTTCTAATTCATATACTCACATTGAACAATGCCAAAGAAATCAAAGCCACCAACAGAATCAAATTACAGAAATAAATGAATACACTCATAACTCAATACCACTCAGCACAAAGCAATCGTTGGATCCCGAACTATAAATTTGATGTAATCTTCCTCAGTCTTTATGCACGCATGAACATTCACACAGGCAAATACATACATGTGTGCACCTTCCCAAATGGACAGAAATAATGCTGTTTCTTTCCATTTATTTCTATCAGTCCGTCCACTTCAAAATGTAGAAAATCCAAATTGTTCAAAGGTGATTTCATTCAAGCTCAGCCTTATGTGTGCTTAGTTGCTAAAATGGTATGATGTCAAGATATCTGGACAAGCTATGCTTTCCAAAAACTATACCCCACCTGTTTGCAACTGCCTAAAATGCCTTCGTCAGCAGAAAAACCTACCACTGTGTAACAGAAAAGGCATAAAAATGCAAACATTCCCAGGAGATGTAGCTTATTAACTAAAAATTAATAACAATAAATATCAGATTCATTGTACAAAGGAATGTTAAGAAGGGCAGGAGATGATGAAGCAAAGAGCAGGTGGCCACAGGACACTTAACAATCAAAAGACCCAGCACTGCCAACCCAGAAGATTGGGGTGGAAAGGGACTGGAATGAGTGGGGGAACAGGATGATAGAAGCCCTACTGACTTCTATACAATTTTGTCCTGGTGTTTTCCAATGTATACCGAAGTGTTTCTGCTCACTTACTGGTATCGCTAACAATAGGTTCTAACCCAATTCACCTCACTGCCTGAGATCAGTTTGAAGGCCCCTCAAACCTAAGCATTCTTACTGTGATTGGTTAGGCTTCTTTTACAAGTACCTTCATATTGTTCACAAAATTTTGGGTAAGTCATTTAAGAACAGACATTCAAACCCTGGTTCTGCTTAAGGTGAGTCAGCAAGGTAAGCGATACTCAGCTTATTGGTCCAAGGCTCTGTTATCCCATGGATAAAATAAAGACATAACTAGTCTTGACCTCAGGTCTTGGTTTGCGTTCCCCCAGCAGAGTCTGGGGCAAAGACAGGAGGGTAGGAAGTTTCTCTGAGAGGTAATCTGGAAGCAGGAATGAGGAACAGGGAGGATGACGGATAGGAGGAAGAGACACCAATGTAAGGGTACATTACTGAAGTTGCTGCTGCAGACAATAGGGCTTTGACCCAGCGAGTACCTCCAGAGGTGTGGTCTCATAAAGAATGGAAGTCTGCAGCATTTACCTAATAACCACTGAAGGCCCTTGTTGAAGATTGCTGAAGGAATCCCTGAACATCAGGGAGACTTCAAGGCAGAAATCTGAAAGAACAGAAGGTTGGAAGCTATCAGTGAAGGATGAGGCCGAACTCCCATGCTGTGGTCCACCACAGCTGCATCTGAGATCAGAGGAAGGCTCAGGAGTGTAACATGGAGTTCCAGAAACATCTGGTGTACCTCTCAAGTGTGTGTAGACACTTAAGCTAAATAAATGCACATGAAGTACTTACTTCTGATATGTAGTTTGGGTTGAATAAATGTCAGTAGTTTTGATGTTAGGACTCCTTTTTATCTTCTAAAGTTCATTAGTAGTAATAACTACTATGAATTAGATAATAATTACTAAGTAAAACATAACTGTCATTCGTTCTCTAGTTATAAATTATCTTTCCTGTGTCTACTCTTCTAACTCTGATGACCTGCACATTCAGGTACATACTAATCAGTATTTTTTAAATCAACAACTTAATAATAATATTTGGCTATAAGCCATGATGATTCTCACAACAGTTCACTCAGGAAATAATGCTGAATTGACCTGAATGAGACTAACCTCAGCAAGGAAAGAATGTATGTCTTTGCATCCTCTGTTTTCTCTCTTCCCAAGGCCCTCATCCTGAGCTCATCACACTTCTAAGTATTCAATAAATGTTGATGGACTTACTTGGTTCTCTAGGTCGAAACTTCCCCAAGGCAAAGAAGTTAACAAGCCAGGGAGTTGAGGCTGTTGCATTTCTTTGTCTTTTAGGAAAACATCAATAACTAGCTATTAATACTCCCTCAAGCAGCTTGTGCCCAGAGTTTTTCAAGGATTCAAACCACAAAAATACTCACCTAATTGATCACTTCCCAAAATGCATTATGTATGGTAATTTTACTTCAGTTAAAAAATATATAGGAAAGCAATTGTACCATTTGGCTTTGGTGCATACTTCTCAGAAATTATTTAAGATCAAAAGGAGTCTTGGTGCTTCTTAAGTAAATTGGCTCCCTACTGATTACCTACTGGTTCGGCTCAAGTCCATCTTATGTTTGTTTTATTCTCACATATTCTTGTGATCTCTTCATTTTTTCAGTGAGGAAAGTGAACTACAGAGAAAGTAAACAACTTGTTTAAGATTGCACAATTGTAGGCTGACTCCACAGCCTAGGCTCCTATGTACAATCTTCCACTGTCTCATTGCTGGTCACAGTGGGCAGTATGAGAGATGTCAGGGTACAGCACAGCCCCTGCTTCCTGCGAGTTTACAGCCTCATGAGGGGGTACAGCAAGCAAGCAGGCATCTTCAGCACAATGGATTCACTGCTCGTTTGGACCTCATGCTAGAAGTAACTACAAAGAATTTTTTTTTGTAGTTTTGCATATTTGTATGCAGAGACATGACAGATAGGG
The DNA here is from genome assembly GCF_014898765.1 of Herpailurus yagouaroundi. NCBI lineage: Eukaryota > Metazoa > Chordata > Mammalia > Carnivora > Felidae > Herpailurus > Herpailurus yagouaroundi. The sequence goes on along the minus strand of NW_024412415.1, from coordinate 19,728,498 downwards.
GAAGGGGCAGGGGTAATAGGACAAAGAGGAAGGCTAGTCCGCAAGCTCTAACATAGTCCACACAAGAGAAGGCAGCTTCTAGAACCAGGGTGGAGATAATGGTGACTGAGAAGACTGTATTTGAGAGATCATTATGTGGTAAAAATGTCAGAGCTTATGAAATGACAGATTCAAACTCAAAGTCCTGGGCAGAAGCTTCCCATCTGCCAGTTCTGAGTCATGTGTTCAAGCCAAGGCTGCTGGGCATGGGGAGAAGTAATGTCCAGTCCCTTCAGCTTCTTCCCGCAGCAAGATACGGGCACTCTTTCCCTCCAAGGGCTCCCACACTCAGGAACACCAACAGGAAAGGAATTCAGGTGCCGGATGGCCAGAAAGGATGCAAATGTCCACTGGCCTGACAGTGAAGTTGCCAAAGAGGATGATTCTCTGACCCAAGCAAACAAGAGGATTGCGGTGTCATTTATTGAGACAGGAAACCCAGAAGGAGAAGCAGGATTAGGAGACAAAGAAAAGAGTTCAGTGCTAGGCATGACGTATCTGAGGCATGAGCGGTCTCCTATTTTATAGCAGTCCTACAACTCATTATAGTAATCCCTTTCATAGCTTTCCATGATTACTAAGAGGAAAAAACAACAGCAGCAAAATCCCCAAGTGATCCACAGGACTCAGAAAAATCTGGCTTCTGATTACTACACCAGATTTGTTTCATACCCTTCTCTGCCTTGCTTGATGTAGGTCAGGTGCACCTGGCTTTCTTTAGGTTCCTCAAATATGTCAAGTCATTTTCTGCCTTAAGACCCTGGTCCATGCTCTTTCCTCTTCCTCGAATGCTCTTTTTCCTTCCTCTTAGTTCAGTATATTTAATCTTCAGATCTCAGATCAAATTTCATTACTATCAGAAGTCTTCTCTAACCTCCAAACTAGAATATTCTTTTAACACTTTGTATTTACTTCTACAGCAGCTATAAATGGTTAAAATTATATAGTGTAACTTTAAAATTTTAAGTTCATCTCACCCACTTAACAAGTACAAAGGCCAAATAAGATTTATCACCACTTGATCCCAATGCCCAGGCAGATGATTCAATATTTACTGAAGAATGAGTTCACTAGTGGGTCAATTAATGATGGAAAGAATAAATGTATATAATGGACTAAGCTTGGAGAATTAGCCCAAAGACACTGATTTAGAACCATCAGCACACATATGGGAACTTAAGCCAAAAAATCAAATGAAATCACTCAAGAAAGAATGAAGGGAGAAAAGCACTAAGGTCTATTAACTAATAGCCATTAGGCATTTCTTAATATGATTCATGGATCATCCCACATTGGAACCAACTGGAGATTGGATCAAATAACTTATATTTTTAACCAAGTACTCTCAGGTGATTTTTATGCACTCTAAATTCTGAGAACCACTAAACTCAGCAGAGCAATAACTCAACACAGCCCCCAGAAGTTTGTTACAGACCAGAGGCTCTAATGTCCAGGTAAAAAAGCATAAATATGTGCAAGTAGCTAAAACATGTTGTTGTGCAAAGAGTACCAGAGTAGGATACAAAAGTCCTGGATTGATACTGGTCCCATGACTTGTTGGTTTTACAATCTATATAACTACCAATAATTACCTTGAGGTCAGAGACTTGGGGAGATTGGCTATAGTCTATCTCACTGATGTTTTGTAAGGTTTAAATATATGTGATAATTAACTTTTTAAAATATTAAAATTGTTTTATGTGCTCAGAATGCAACGGGAATATTGAAAACCTTGAGAATTTCCTATTGGTTTCCTTCAAATAGAATACCCCTATTAAAGCACTCAGTGAATTCAATTTTCTGTGTGTGTGGTTGCCCAGGAGAGTATGTATTTTTTTTAATTTTTTTAAATGTTTATTTTTGACAGAGACAGAGCATGAGCAGGGAGGGGCAGAGTGAGAGGGAGACACAGAATCTGAAGCAGGCTCCAGGCTCCAGGCTCCAGGCTCCAAGCTGTCAGCACAGAGCCTGACGTGGGGCTCGAACTCACAGACTGCGAGATCATGACCTGACTCGAAATCAAGACGCTCAACCGACTGAGCCACCCAGGCACCCTGAGTATGTATATTTTTAATTGTAATCACTAAAGAACAGAAATAGAAAACCAAAACCATCAGCTTTCCACCAGACTTCACAGAGCATTAGAAAAGGCATTAAGGGGAACCTTAACCTACCTCTCTGAGAAAAATGATCATATTCAACTGTCATTTCTTATTGCCACTATTACATGCCATCAACAATTTCTTTTATCACAAGTTACACAGAAATAACACCTGGATAATCATGTTGCCTGTAATAACATTATGTAAAATGGGAGAATAATATGATAGCTTGAATGCTTGCCTATGATTTGAGAGAACAGTTTGTAATTATAGGTCTGCTGACAAATCAGTGCTGTCAGGTAAATCGACATCTTGCCTTATCAGGTCTCCATCGTGTAAAGTTGAATACCAACATTTAATTTCCAAAGTCCTCAACTACACTGTAGTAGTTAGGCACAAAGAATCTAGAAGAGAAACACCTAATTCTAAATCTTGGTTCTGCCACTTTTTAAAGTAGTTTCTCCCCTTAATTAAGTTACCCTATCTCTGTTTCTCATTTATAAAATAGAGATAATAGTACTCATCTAATAGGGTTATTTGGAGGATTATGTAAATATAGTGTAATATATTTAGAATAGTGTCTAGCACCCAAAAAATACTCAACAAATGTTATACAATATTAAGCTACCCACCTTATAGAGTTCTTAAGAAAATTAATATGTGTGCTTTTGTCAAAATAAGTACCATCCTTTTTAAACTGTTACCATTGTTAAACTGGGGTAAAAGTGAGGGATAAGTTGAGAGCAATGAGGATTGTTGGAATGAGTAGGGACATGCATTTATTCTAAATAAAAATAAAATGGCATTTCTCACTTTAATTTTAGGACCCTTTGGGATTGCCAAACGAGTCCTATCACAGTTGTTTGAATCTGCTGAATGGTAGCCACTTTAGCCTCTGAAGATTTCTTTTATTTGGGTGACTAGCTGAGAGCCGGCATGAACGAAGTTTGATGAATGGTGTACTTGACAAGATTCCATAACATATTTACCTTTAAAAAGAAGGATGGGGAGAGCCTGGGTGGCTCAGTTGGTTAAGCATCTGACTTGGTTTCAGCAAGGATCACGATTTCACGGTTTGTGAGTTCGAGCTTTGCATCAGGCTGCACAGTCACAGCGCAGCACCTGCTTGGGATACTCTCTCTCCCCCTCCCCCCTGCTATGTCTCAAAATAAATAACTACACTTTAAAAAATAAAAAGGACAAGCAGCAGCATACTTCTAAATTGAAATAAGACATACTAAAGAAGTTCATTACTGCATTCAGTTCTATCTGGTCTTGTAGTCTATGGAGGCAACCTAAGTTAATATCTTAAATATGAGGAATAGTCCTATTTGGGGTCAGGGCATCCCAGCAACCTGCGCCTCAGCATCAAATCATTCTGCCCTTAAGGAGACTCAGTTTCTGGATGCTAGTGGAACAATTTGACTTTTTTATCTGTTTTAGAGACTCATTCCTGACTTTGGACCCTAGTTCAGGTAACTAGGTCACCTCCTGATAACTTGGCTAGTATATCAATCCCTCTGGGATTTGCTTTTCTTTTACCAGCTCCCATTCTGGGATGTTTAGAGCCTTCCTTAGTTCCTAACCAAGTAACCAAGGCCCTACCAGAGAAAACAACTTTCAGCCCAGCTCAGTCCTCAGTACTCTTTGCGCCCAACTCTTCTCTATTCACTCAGTTGACACCCAGAGCTAGACTCCCAGATGGTTTAATAGTTATCCATAGTCCAAAATATTATCTCCAGATGGAAGATTTTCTCTTCTACATTGGACTTTCTAACTTCACTTGCTGAGCTTTATCTCACATCCAGAATTACCCCATTGGGTATAACTGTCCCAGGTCCCAGTATCTCCCATTTTAATGTAATCAATAACAACTGATTAAACTATACTTTTCTCTGTCTTATGTCAGAGTTCAGAGCTTTATTCCAAGAAGAAAATTCTCAAGTGCGTCATAATTTCTATAGAATCTTGTTCTGAACTTACATGAAGAACATGAACAATGACATTAGTAGAACCAAAAAAGAAACCTATTTATCTGAGAATTTGACAAAAAACTCTTGAATCTCTGGAATTTGGAAATTTGTACTGCAGTCTTTGAAGCAACATCCCCAGTACAATCTGGAAAGTATCACGTTTCATTGGCAGTAAATATTTTCTTGAAAAATGTGTTCCATTTTTAGCTTTTCTACAAAGTACTTTAGTTTGGGAGCCATTAATAATTATAAATAAACAATTTGAACTCTATGTTTTTATTTTTAAGAGGGCCTTTGTATATCTTTGTGAATTTCTTTCCTGCCTTCTATAGAAGGCTTTAATTCCTCAAAAACTACTGTTATTAACAACTCTTTATCCCTAATAACTTTTTTCAATGTGACAAGTGTCACCCTTCCAGATTATCTCAACTTCCTAAAAAGGTGATGTATCTCTTAGCCCAAATCATTATTACTCATTTTTTTTGTTAAAAGAGATCACTACTACAGCAGCTAACACAAAACTGGCTGACCATGAAGCACATGAGCCATGCCCTTTCATGATAAGACAGTTGCAATAGGATGTCACAGAAATAGCATCAGTCTTCGGATTTTGTCAGATGAACATCACATTACATCAATACTCTTATTATAGCGGTATGACCTAGACTCACTTTTGCTTCTCCGAGACTCAGCCATCTCATTTTTAAAATGCAGAGATTACAAAAATCAATCAATCACAGAGATTATGTATATAAATTATATGTTAATAAATAGAAAATCATCCCAAGTTTATAGCAAGAATTGAACATCTTAAAATATCTAGAACCAGGGGCGCCTGGGTGGCGCAGTCAGTTAAGCGTCCGACTTGAGCCAGGTCACGATCTCGCGGTCCGTGAGTTCGAGCCCCGCGTCAGGCTCTGGGCTGATGGCTCAGAGCCTGGAGCCTGTTTCCGATTCTGTGTCTCCCTCTCTCTCTGCCCCTCCCCCGTTCATGCTCTGTCCCTCTCTGTCCCAAAAAAAAATAAATAAACGTTGAAAAAAAAATATCTAGAACCAAATATGATAGGAAAGTATTAAATATGTATTGACTTCTTAAGTCTTTCTCTTAGTTCTACCTCACACCAGAGTATATTTTAAAACTTGGCTTCACTTAAACAACAAAAACAAAAACAATAAAACCAAAAACTAAACAAATAAGAAAAGGAACAAGGCAAGAAAACCAAAAGAAAAGGAAACCTTTGGCTCCACTTTGACCTAATCTCCTCATATATACCACCATTACTTGTCTCCCTACTCAAAGGGAACTCCCTTTGACTTCCAGTCCTGTATCCTAGAAGGACATCTGTACCTGTGCATTTGGGCTTTATGTCTAGCAAGAAGTAAAGATGCCAGCTGTTTCTGCTCCCCCTAGGGGACCTTGGCCACTTCACTCTTCACAGATATTCTTTCTAGATCTTCTGTTTCAAAACTCAAAACAATCCCTTTGTATTATACGTAATTCTAGAATATTAAAAATCAAACCATACTAAACCACAAGTTTATTACTATACATTGCATTTTAATGGAACATTTTATACATGGGTTGCCTTCTACCATGACCAGTACTGCTATACTTACTTTAAGGAAAGATCTTCTACTACTTCTACTCCTCCTCCTCCTCCTCCTCCTCCTCCTCCTCAAGTCTCAAACATGAAAAAACAGCAAAATGTAAAAACAAACAAAAAAAAAATAAAATGTGGGATATGTAGGATGATGGGTGATTCGCTGAATATTTTCTATGGCAAAATCTCCTAGAATTTTTCAAATAGCTACTTTCTAAAATTTTCAGTTTACATACACCTTTCAAGGAATATATCTGTTTCTTGCCTATGCTTTAATGAGTAGATACTACCAAAATCTTTCCATAAATGTGATAACCTACTGCTCTGGAGAACTAGGAAATAATTCTGTATTTGTTTTTAAGTTAAGAAAAGCATACCTGTATTTCCTTAGACTGATTCTATCTCTTCTAATTTAAAAAAAAAAAAAAGAAGAGAGAAAACAACTCTAAATAAATGCATAGGTGTAATGTTTGCTACACAGTACTCTTTAAATGTGTTCTGATGATCACCTACATCAGAAGCACTTAGGGAGTTTATTAAAAAGGCACATCCCATCCCTCCTGGCCTGGACTCTCAAGTTTGAGAAGTATCTCTTGATAGATTTGGGCCAGAAAAGCCCCAAAACGTAGTTGAAATATTATTCTTCTTAAACATTAATCCCAGAATTTAAGTCAATTCCAGAGATTTAATCTTGGAGATGTATAGGTTACATCATCATAGAAAGAATAACTAGCCTTCTCACAAATGTGATTGACCTAAAGGGGAAAAAGTCATGTTTTTATTCTTGCCTATTTTGATTATGCCTATTTCATCATGTTAAAATATACAGAATTCTAAAAATGTCCTTTTGATTGAAAGAAAAAGAAACTTAAGTAAATTTATATTCTATGCATTCTCCACCATTTGTAGAACTATGGTGGAACCATATGGAACATCTTTCAAATATATATATGACAAGAGCAAGATGCAGAACATGCGTATATGACATGTAATATCATTTATGTTAAATTTAAAAATAAAGGAGGTATATATATGTTTATAGAGTGTCAAACCATCTTTCTCTGAAGAATAGAAGGAGATGTTAATTTTACTTTTAACCTTCGGATTTTCTGGATTTTCTTTTATTATGATTTTATGTGTGGGTGTGTGTGTGAGTTTTATTTACAAGTGCACATATAATTCATCATTAACACATACAATTTTGGATAAATATCCATGGTCCCAAATACAGAACCACAAAATCAAACGTTTATGACATAATCCTAAAAATTTATAATTGTACAACACTTGTTGGGAACAACAAGTACTACAGAAGCTCCCCAGGTGATTCTAACAACCAGCCAGGTTGGGAACCACCCGTCCAATGTAATAAAGTCTCAATCTTAGGAAAATATTTTACATTAAACTGCATATCTATGTTGGAAGCCAAAATATTTCCACAAAACTCTATAGCTATTAGAAAACAAAATGCACACCATGGTAAAAATATCATTAATTATGCTAATCACAGATGTCACAGTCTCTTTCAGAATCTACACACAGCCTGGGAATGGCATTTCAAAACAAAATGAGATTTTTGTTCTGCTAAAAAAATTTACTTCCAACTGATGTTAGACTCTAATTCCACGTCAAGTGTACTCAGACTTCAAATAAATCATCCCTCAAGCTGCTGTCGTGCAGTATTTATTGGGCTCTACAAGCCTTGATTTATACGATGTACCAAGGACTTGTAACAGAAAAACTAAGAATGAACTATTTTATATCAAAACCTCAGTGCCTTTCATATTATTACTGTTTTTTAATGAAAATCCTTTAGTTGTAATACAACTGTGACTAATGCTGTCCTTCCTTTTTGATCATGTTTTTCCACCTTAAAACATGAATACCTAATCTCTGAAGTGAGTTAGCATATGGCTGCTCTAAATAATCAAAATAACCATCTATTTAACTCTGGACCCTCCTCTTACTATCTGTATGACATTGAGTAAGTTATGCAGGTTTTCACCATCTCAGTTTCCTTACCTGTAAAACAGAATCATAACAGAATAATTCCTAGTGGTGTTGTAAGAAATAAAAATAAACAAATAAACTTCCTGGAAAGTATCTAGTATGTACTAGTACTCAATAATAAGCTTTTACTAATTCAAAAAGATATATGCACTACTATGCTTACTGCAGCATTATTGATAATAGTCAAGTTATAGAAACAATACAACTGATGAATAGATAAGGAAGATGTGGGGTGTGGGTGGGGGGGGTATGTGGGGGGACACACACTCACACACAGTATACAGGAATACTACACAGCCATAAAAAGGATGACTTCTTGCTATTTGTGACAACATAGATGGACCTAGAGGGTATTATGCTAAATGAAATAAGTCAGACTAAGAAAGATAAATACCATACAATTCCACTCATTAGTGGAATCTAAAAAATATAAATAAATGAATAAATGAACAAATAAAAAACAGAATCAGACCTATAAATACAGACAACAAACTGATGCTTGCCAGAGGGAGGGAGTTGGGGGAATAGACAAATTGGGTAAAGGGGAATGGGAGATACTAGCTTCAAGTTATGGAATGAATAAGTTATGGGAATAAAAGGTACAACACAGGGGATATAGTCAACAGTACCATAATAACATTGTATGGTGACAGATGGTAGCTACACTTTGGGTGAGCACAGTATAATGTATAAACTTGTCAAATTACTATGTTGAACACCTGAAACTAATGTAACATCATGTATCAACTATACCCAAATTTATAATTTTTTTAAATGTAAGAACTTTTAAATAAATTTTAAATAGTAATAACAAGCTTTTATTTCAAACCATACTTCTAAACTCTCAAAACATAAAGTCATAGTCTTATGGGCCACACTTTGGATTTGACTTTGAAACTTGTTGTGCTTTCTATTTAGTATACTGTTCCCCTTGATTCAGCATTCATCCAACACATATTAACTCAGTGACTACTCCATATAAAGCATTGGTCTAGGCACAGTGCAAATGAAAGAATGAAAACAACAAACCTCTCACCTTTAGAAGACAATTTAGAAGAGAAAATGAGAAACTGTCAGTATGTAAGGTAGAAGCTAGTGCCATAAAAGGCAGGTATCTGAGAATTCAGAGGAGACAATAGTTAATTCCAGCAGGACTGGAAGTAAGGGATCCAAGAGTCACTACCATGGTGTGGGGTTCAGGCCAGCTACACAAAAGGTACCACTCAGCAGGGTTCAGCAACAAGGGAAGAATATGACCTCATGGAGTTTTTGGCTACACACATTACAAAATCCTTTCCCCACTGGCACACTATTCAAGGTGAAAGTTCTCAAAAACACTATGACCAAATATCCGTGCATATAAACATTGGGGTCTTTAAAATTCCTCTTTACCAGGACCCTGAGGACAGAAGTTGAATTCAATTAAATTTATGAACTTCTAATTCCATAAAGCTCTATCAGGGCAACTGCATCCTATGGAGTTTTATAGCAAGAACTCTACAGTCTAATCTTGGCAGATTAGTAATGGAAAAAGAAAAAAAAAAAAAAAACAGCTCTGCTACCTAATGATGGAGAGCCTCTCCATGGTAGTCATGGAGAGAAAAATCTATTGGCATCTGCCCAAAGCCCAGTAAGCAGATGGCCATGGGCACAAAATCCATCACGACAATTGGCACCTCACTGGAATGCTCTGAGCAGTCAAGGGGCCTGAAAAATGCCCTTCTTTGGCTGCCCTTCCTCCTGAGGCATATTGGTGGCACAGGAGGGAGACAACTGCCTGACTGCTGCCAAAGGAAGAAAAGATGGCCTTTAAAATCTAGGCTACTGCAGCCTCCTGGGTAGTCAATCTGGTGCCTTTCAAGCAACCAGAGCGCATCTTAAAGATGTGTGTCTGACTTCCTTCAGGATAAATGATACCCAACAGATTCCATTCAAAGCTAGCTCAAGGATAACACGTCAAGCTCCAAGATGGCGGAGGGGTCTAGGTGCTCTATAGCGAGGCCCAAGATATCAGGTATATGGCACAACATTGTTTTACCTATTTTCAGATTCTTAAATTGGTGATGTGCAGTTAACTAAGTGTATTTCTGTTCTCTAAGGAAAAGTGCCACTGGACTATTAAGGTTGTTAACTACTCGAAGGGTCAATACTCCTAACAATCTACTTTGTAGATATTTGCTACTTTGGAATTTTTTGTTTTTAATATAATTTATGGTCAAATTGGTTTCTATACAACACCCAGTGTTCATCCTAACAAGTGCCCTCCTCGATGCCCATCACCCACTTTCCCCTCTCCCCCACCCTGCATCAACCCTCAGTTTGTTCTCAGTATCCAAGAGTCTCTTATGGTTTGTCTCCCTCCCTCTCTGTAACTTTTTTTTCCTCTTCCCCTCCCCTCCCCCATGGTCTTCTGTTAATTTTCTGAAGATCCACATATGAGTGAAAACATAAGCTAACTTGGAATTTTTAAAAGTTAATGACGATCAACTTTTTGAAATTTATAGTTTTGGAATTTTTATAATATTGCCTAACATTTCAGATACTTTAACCACCTGGCATTAAAACATCTATTAAATCACAATAGACACATACTCCAGCACACTGGTTAGTCTTAAGATGCCCTTAAGTAGACTTACCTGAATCCACATGTTGGCCTTTATCCCAAGAAACTATTAACTGAGTTTCAGTAATAAGGATATCTAAATATTAAACATCACTCTTAAATAAGATAGTTATTATTCCAGTATGAATTATTATTTCATAAAATTTTGATTACTCTGCACATTCACGTTGGCTTTAAATATAGTTGAGAACTGCCTCCTGAAAACAACAAAGTCACAGCCAAGGCACCCAAGATCCCTTTAACTCATGTTGTTCTTTAAATAAGTTACATAATCCTAATTGTTATTTCGATTGCCTTAGGGCCTGAAACAGTTTAACAATAAAGGTATCTGACTATTCAATAATCTAGCCCTATCAACAAGAAAATCACCAGTTTTAAGGAATGTCTAACAACAAATTTGTTCAAGACAAAGATGCTGTCATCAGCTACTGGCTGAGGAAATTGTTATATTATTTCATAATGGCAAGGACAGTTGATCATCTTAATATATACCTTTAAGAAATGTTATGTAAATACATTAAAGACTACAATGCCATAAATAAGGACAACTTTAACAATATAAAATTCATTACAACTGAGATAATATCAAACTACCCTAAAGATAAAAGTGATAAGCATGGAAATAACATAAATGGTAAGAGATTGGGGTAAGTGCAGGAGAAGTTTGGTAGAAAATAAAAAGTCAAAAACACCTATTTACAAGTGGCTAGTTTTCAAAAGTGGATGAACCAAAATTGTTCCCTCGGAAAAATCAAGTAAAATTCTTAAGTAAGAATTTTATAAGAATAGCTCTTTTCAATATCATAAGGGGGGAAGAGACTTCTCTTTAGGAGAGAACTTGACTCATTACTGACTCCTCTTCAAAGAGTGCTTTGTGACCATTCAGTCATGGCCTAGGGTTTTGGCTATACTGTACTCCCTCAGCTTCATCAGTAAGCCGTGATGGAGGCAATGGTCCTCCATGGGACTGGCTAGGGTTGGCTATGCATATCCACCTCCCCCTTATGGCAGGCTTCAAAGTATAGATTTGATGGGAGGGGTAAAACTGGAGTCTATGGTTCCTAATTCTTTAAAATTATAGCATTCTCCTCATCCTTGTAAACCTAATAGAACCAAAAAGTAATTCCGGGTTGCTGTTCGATTTCACTTGCCCCCCCCCCTTTTTTTTTCCTTTTGATGACTGATGCCACAAAGTTAGTTAATATGAAATGGGGTTTGTTCCTAACCCTAGCAGAGAAATCTGGGCTCATTTTAGTATGATCTATTTGAAAACACCCTGATTTTAAATCATCAAGCCCAACTTGTGGGGGGAGCAGAGTAAACTAATACCCTTCTCAGAATAAACATGCAAATTTCTTGCAAATACATTCTTTCTCCCAAGAGTAAATACAGAACATACTCTAAAGAAGCACCACCCAACGTTAAAATACAACTAGCTCAAAATGTAGCATGTAAACATGAGTACCTCCAGCCAGGATCTTCTCTTCTAATTCTGCCATTTGTTTCTTATAGGCTTTTAAAGCTGCTTCTTTGAAAGAAGGACGAATTCTCTTTGGCTTTATGATTTCCATGGGCTGTTCAGGGATGTTTTGGTTTTCATCTTCTTTTATTTCCATTTCAGCTGATGTTTCATTTAATGGCTCCAATCCTCCTTCACTAACCATATCATCTGCCTGCACATCATAACCCTCATCTTGTGGGGTTTCATAAGGTGTTTCATATGAAGGATGATCGTATACCTGCATTTGTTCATCTGTTTCAGTCATACTAGTCCTGTTTTCTAGCTTTGCAAGGACTTGCTCCATCACTTCAACATAATCTGTCTCATTATCAGCCACTGGTTCACTATAGTCCTCCTCATCCTCTGCTTTGTAGTAAAAAGGCTCTGTGTAGACATCAGAATCAAGGGTGGTACTTGACTCATTTGCAGTTGATTGGGATAATGTCCGAAATCTCCCCATTAAGGAAGAGCCACTATCTTCATACCCACTGAGACTCTGTGTGCTTTTGTTCCATACCACTTCCAATGCTGATTTAGCTCTCTGTAATGTAGATCCAAATTTTGGGAAACTGAAAGACTTATCAGAAAGGTCAATACTTAATCGACTATGCCAAGATTTGGGTGGGGCATCCTCTGAATCATCGCTTTGCAATTCACTTTGACTTCGATACATCATGGACAATTGGTTTTGATTTTGGTACAGATCATTAGAATTTGCTTCCTGGTAAGAATCATATTGGCCAACCCATTGGCCTTGTGGTTCATTATCCAACCCAGGGCATGGAGATGAATTGTCATCTTGGGTTAAATCATAGCTCTCAGAGTCATCCTGAAAGTCACTGTGGCCCTTTCCCAAGTCTTCTAGGTCTTTATTGTAAACATCTAGTTGTTGATCAGATAGACTGTTTGTGTCATAGTCAAAAGCTTCCTGGGTGGATGAATCTAAACCTAAATCAGTGCCTTGCTCTACTTGATTCCATTCCTTCCACGGACAAAGATCCTCATGTAAAGAGAGCTGAGAATCACTGTAATGACTTCTGTCCCCAGATGCACATACCAGACCATTACTCATTCCACTATCCACAGTTTCTGTGTTCTCAATTTCACTCTGCCCTTGGACACCCTGAAGTGCCCCTTTCAAATGTTGATTCTGAGGACTGTCATACAAGGTGGCTGTGCCCTCCTGCTTCCTCTGCCAAAGTTCTCGGTCTGAAGATGACAGGAGGGAGCTTCCATTAGTTCTAGTGAAAAACTGATTTTCTGAAAAATCCTCTGAGTAAGATTGACACAACTTGGAAAAATCTGATTCAGAACGACTAAGTTTAGCAGTGAAAAAATCACTCTGTGAATGCCAGAGGGGTGTAGCATCTGCATAATGGGTTGTAGTTTGTTTTTCCAAATTATCTGATTCTGGCAATTGTGAGGAAATTTTATCATAATCAGACTTACTTGAAATTCTGCTGCCACTAGCAGTTTTATTCTTGGCTCTTGAATTGTGTGATTTTGAACTTGACTTGGAAGTACTTCCTTTTGTTGGAAACTCTGACTTGGAAAGCACAGCGTAACTATTTCTATTGAGGTCAGATTCCAGCTCTCCATCACTGTCATCAGGTGACTGCCAATTATTCTTCTTGCTTTTGGGCTCTGGAGTAGACAGCTTTATATCCATGCTTTCATATGTCTGGGAGGATGGTATCCCTCTTTCTTTTCTTTCTCTTATGTCATGAGTAAGAATATCTGTTGAGATTCCAATGCCTGTTCCTTTGAGTTTGTATGATTTTTTTAATACAGAATCTCTTTGCTGAGGGGTTTCAAAGTACACGAGTATGGGTCGAGGCTTTGCATTTGGGCAGTCCCTCTGGTGTCCTATCCTTTGAGCAAATTCAATTTTAATTGCATTTGGTACATCTGAAAAGCCCATTTTATCTACTAGAATTTGATACACCACACTTTCAATGTATTCAAATCTTTCTTCAGGCACATTTAGAAACCTCAGGCTTGCCTTGCTACCCATATGACCTAAATGTTTAATATAATCATGAATGTCTCTGGTTTCCCTCCGAGATTGGACAAACCCTGTACGTAGCTGCTCAATTTCACTTTGTACAACCTCCACACTGCTGGAGATCTCATCTATAGAATGCTTGAGAGCATTGACATGCCCTCGTAGTTCAGAGAGTTCCGTTTCGATCTGACTTATCCCCTGAAGTTCCTTAAAGATCATTTCCATGACATCATGTGTTTGGCTAATGCAGCCAGAGGAACTGAATCCTGGCTCGAGGGCATTTGTCTTTGGGTTTCGTGCAGTTCTGTCCAAAGATTTACTTCTTATTCCCCAGGTTTTCTTCATTGTGCTCAACTCTGAATCTGATGAAACACATTCCTGACTCTTTTTCCATTTTCTCAGTTTGCGTAAAGCTCCTAGCTTTAAGCTATGTAAAGTGCGTTCTCCATCAGAACTGCCCTCAGAGGGGGCCAGGCTGCTTGAACTCTTTCTATTGCGTCTAACTGGCATTGTGTGTGTTGACTGTGCCTGGTTTTCTGTACTACTCCTTAGTTCGTTGAGTGATTCTGAATAGGAACTCTCAATTGAAGATAACTCTTGAAGCAGATCCTCATTATCACTGTTAGTTACATTAATATTCTTTTGTAGGCCATTGGCGATAGCTACTCGGTAACTGAATGTTGGTGAGAGGGAAAATTCTTTATTAGTCTCGTCTTCTTCAGTGGATAAGTTGCGAGTAGATGAACACTTCGCAATCTTCTTTACAGTGCTTTTTAAGGTATTAGAAAATTTAGGGGTTTTGGTCTGGCCAGCAGTAGCAAAGTCTTGATCCTTTTTGTGCTGACGATTCTCTTTTTTTTTGGTTGTATTTCCCAGTTTCTTTGTAAACATTCCTTTGCAAAGCTTATGTATGTAAGGTAAAATCAGGCTCTTGAAAAGATTAGCCACCATGGAGAGCAATTAGTGCAAGTTTTCCTGCCCCGAAGTAGTAAACAAAGTATCAGGATGAAAATCTGTAAATCCAAGGCAAGCATCTCTGTTCAGATGTTCTGTGAATTACTGAAACTACCAAGAATGGCAGCCATGGTTCTGCTGCAGTGTCAATGTCCTGTGACAACCATAAGCAAAGCTCCATTTATGAAAGACATTCTCTCCCGGAGAAGGGGTTTCATGAATCTCTCTCATTTCCACATAACTTCATATAGTGTCTAAAAGAAAGAAATGTTGAAATGATTATCAGAATTCAATTCTAGATTAATCCCATTTCTAACATATTTCTGAAGTAGTCAAGATACACAATGTAGGAAACATTGCTGAGGGGAGCAGAGGAGTATGTGAATTTCAGTACAGAGTTATTTTTAAAATAACTATAAAGCAAATTGGTACCAATAACTACATTAAAGTTATATTTTTCTTTTTAAATCATTAATTAGGGGACACAACTCACACAGTAATAAAAGGTAATAATGGCTATTTAGAAAAAGCTGTGTAAGATTATAGGCCAATTTAAAAAGCTATATTAACGACATATTATCATTTTCACTTTGTTTCCTTTTCTAAAATTCCGTTTATTAACACAAACTTCAGCATTTAAATTTAAATTTTCCTCCAATCTAGACATTTAAAACTCATCAAATTCATATTATTCATATGTGTAAGCCCTTTTCTTGTTCAAATAACATTTTACTTTTCTAGATAGAGTGGGAATTTCTTAAATAATAAAGTCATCCAAGTGAGAAATATTTCATATAATGAAATAAATACCAAGAGAAACATATTTGAAAACATGCTTGGATTTAATATATCCAAGTTTTGAGAGGACATGACTTGAAAGAG
This sequence comes from Herpailurus yagouaroundi, assembly GCF_014898765.1. Taxonomy (NCBI): domain Eukaryota; kingdom Metazoa; phylum Chordata; class Mammalia; order Carnivora; family Felidae; genus Herpailurus; species Herpailurus yagouaroundi. Next base: position 19,712,808 of record NW_024412415.1, on the reverse strand, counting down.
TTGAGCCATCCCAATCAACTGGTACAGCCTTGTGGCAAATGGCAGGGAACCCATCCCCAGGGCAGAACTCTGACTGGAGATAGAGTACCAAATTACAAAAGGAAATTGTGTCACAAATAAAAGTTACCTACTGAGAATCAAAAATTGGTTAGGTAGAACTCGTCCAATGAGTTGATACTTTATAATGCAAATGACCACACCAGTAACTAATATTTACGATGATTAATTTCGTGAATTACATGAAGTAAAAGAAGAGAAAAAGAGAGAAAAAGTTTACATTAATTTTCCTGGTTCAATAGTACCACACCTTGTATGCGGTAGGTTCTAAACAAAATTTTGTGGAATTGAGCTTAACTATTTTACAGCTGAAAGAAACCACAAAAATACTGGTAACAGCCAAAAAGCCTTTCCTAACATTGAACTACATATTTGAGTGGACAAATAATCTATGTAATTCTTTAAAGAATACATCACCAACTGCATATTGTTCTAGGAGCTGGCTGGCTATCAGCTCCCTCTCCTTAGAAATCTTCCATTTTTACCTCACTGACATTCTGCAGGGACGTGAAGGGAAAAATGCTCTGGCCAGGAGACAAGCTTCACAAGAAGAAACAAGGCAATGTAAATGAGAATGGGAAGCATAACGATGGAGGAGAGAGATTCTAAAGAAGTCCTTGTCTTCTGGGTCTCATAAACTATTAAGAGTCTAATTCCTCTTGTCTGAACCAGTTTGGTATTCATTCATAATTATAAGCCAGGACCTGCTTTCCACTTCTGTAAGTGTCAAGAAATTGACTACTAAATTAAAATTTAAAAAGAAAATACTTTTTGTACCCCTTGACAAACTTTTCTTGTGGAGAGAAGACTTTGGCAATTGGCAGTAGGGTAGATAAATTATTTTAAAACTAACTTTCATAGAATAAACTACTCTAATCAGCATTCAACTCATGATCCTGAGTCTATCATACCTCAAAAAAGTGCTTACTCTTTGTTTAAATGAAAGCAACAATTTTGTTAATGCTTCTGACATTTCATGAAATCATTATACATTTCCTGACCTGCATTATTTGTTCGGAACTATTGTTCTAGGCAATAATTGTTGGAAAATTTTTAATCAGGAAAATTCAACCTGAATTGAAGCCATGCCTCAAAAAACACGAACCCAAGGGCATGCGTCCACTGTTGTACCTACATACCTACTTGCTCTATATTCCGACCACATAGAGTGACTTAGTATTCACTAAGGGCTCTATGATCTTTCACACCTTAGTAACTTTTCTATTCTCTACCTAACATATCACTAGTATCTTGCCCACCCTGTCTGTATAAATTATAAAGTCCAGAATCATTTGTCCTGTGAGGACCTCGCCAGTGTCCCAAACTGAGTGTTTCACTCTCTCTGCCCCACACCCACAACCCAGTTCATAGGCAATTAGAACTCTTCTGTATTACAGTCTTATTTCTTTCTCCATTCAGTAGATCTTCCTTAAGGGTAAAAACTATAACTTGTTTAAGGGTAAAAACTGTAACTTGTCCTATTGTAAACATCCTGTATTCAGCACACATGATAAGCACTCAATAAATCCTTACTGAAGAACTGGCCTAGGGGCACCTGGATGGCTAAGTCGGTTAAGCATCTGACTTCTGCTCAAGTCATACCTCGTGGTTCGTGAGTTTGAGCCCTGTGGCAAGCTCTGTGCTGACAGCTCAGAGACTGGAGCCTGCTTTGGAGACTGTGTCTCCCTCTCTCTCTCTGCCCCTCCCCTGCTCATGATCTGTGTCTCTCAAAATTAACATAAAAAAAAAAAAAGAACTGGCTTAAGGGTACAAAGTTCCAGTTACGAAAGATGAATAAATCCTAGATATCAGCTATACAGCATAGTGCCAATAATTAATACTGTATTGTATACTTACAATTTTTGCTCAACAGGTAGATCTGCATTAAGTGTTCATATCACAAAATGCAATTTTAAAAAAGTGGATAGAGATGATGAATAGGTTTATGGCATAGATTGTGATGATGGCTTCACAGGTGTGAACTTATTTAAAACCCATTTTTAAAAAAAATTTTTTTAACGTTTATTTATTTTTAAGACAGAGAGAGACAGAGCATGAACAGGGGAGGGGCAGAGAGAGAGGGAGACACAGAATCGGAAGCAGGCTCCAGGCTCTGAGCCATCAGCCCAGAGCCTGACACGGGGCTCGAACTCAAGGACAGCGAGATCATGACCTGAGCTGAAGTCAGACGCTTAACCGACTGAGCCACCCAGGCGCCCCTGAAACTCATCTTAAAGAAAAAGAATTGGCCTTCATTTTAGCCACTTAAATATCTTCACCTGGTTGCCCAAAATTAAACTCCATCTAACCTAGTTGTTTTCATGAATTATTAATCTCAATTATTATCATAATTACTACTTCCTTGAGACATATACTCAGGAGTCATTCTAGCTCCCCTATGGTTCATCCCATGTCCACATTGATGGAATATATCATCTCATCCTTTGAGTAATACCTTAGTTCTGAACTCCACAGTTTCTCATCTGAATTATTACCATTGTATTCTATATGGTCTTCCTGACTCGAACTTGGCTCTTCTCTCCAATTTTCCTAAGATTAATATATAAATCCTCCTACCTAAAATGCTGACAGTTTTAACTGGTACATTTCCTGTCACTACCACAAGCACATTTGCCCCATTCATGATGAGGTAGTAACAATTCCTTGATTACCATACCATTAACTCACCAGTGTGCTTTGTCTATGCTGTTCATTCTGCCTCCCATCCTTTCTTCTTTACTTCACCTCCACATGTCTGTCTCATGAACATCTCTAAAAAATCTACATACCCCAGACCCAGCAAGGATCAACATCACCCTGTTTGACCTCCTAGGAGTCAGTGGCTCCTCTGGTGTGCTCCCACAGGGCCTTGAATGTACCTTTGTTATGCTAACTCTTACAGCAATTATTTATGTAAAATGTGTTAACTGCATCTCTCCCAGAACTGTCAACTCTTGGCGATGTGAAGTTGTGTTTTATTTAACTTTAAATATCCATTTTGCCTGATATGTAGTAGACTTATAATGTTTGTTGGGCATATGAGTAAGTATATAAATGAATGAATAGACAAATAATAAGTCCATAAGTTAATAGATGAATAATAGAGATCCAAGAAGCCTAAGATGGCTGAGCTGGACTTAATCCAGAGAAAGACAAGCAGTGTGAGCAGAGGTCATTTATCACAAACATTCATGTCCTGTCCGAAGAGGGAGAAAGATCCACCCTGAAGAAAGATAGGGAAAAGAGGGAGAGGAGTCTGGATGGACAAAATGCTGACAGAATGTGACAAGTTTTGATACTTAGGTTGAGAAGTTCCATTTATGAGGGAGGGAGAAGGGGGTCAAGGAGATAGGGAGAGACCATGATATCATAGGATTCTCAACTACTTGAATTCAAAATCTTATACTTACCCTCCAATTGTGTTAACTTCAGTAACACAGCCACATATTAATTTTGGTAATAAATTCTAGGGTTAAGATTAAAGGTTTTGAGGAGATCTTTGAGGGACATTGAAATACCAGAGTAGGTTGTTATGGAAAAATAATAAGAATATTTAATTGTTACTTACTATGTGCCAAGCACCACATGTGTATAATTTTTTAAAATTTACCTCATTTCATTTCCATAATTGTGTGAAACATGTATTATTATTTTCCAGGTAAGAAAGCTAAAGTTTCAAGTTTTTTTAGGAAATTTGACTTAGGCCATGCAATTAACAAGAAACACAACCTGACTCCAACCCCAGATTTGGATTCCAAGTATATAAGCTCTGAAAGTAATACTAGGGTAGAGTATAAAGTAAAATATTTTTGTAGGTATGTTAAATTCATTTTGTTAGAGAGCTATTTACTATGACTATAAAGCTAGGTACGCTACTGGGCTAAAAGAGCTAATGAACCTTTAAACAGTAATGTATTGCTAAATCCTTACCAGAATTAAGTTAAAGCATTTTCAGATCAATAAACAATTTAGTTTCTTACCAAACACATGAAAGTAGGTGAACTGGGTATTTATGTATCAAAATTTTTTTTCAGTAAAAATGTTAAAACCATAAAGTGATTAAGAGGTTTACCCTGAGCTAATAAATTATCTTTAAAAAAATAAACAGTAAGACCTATTTTCCCAAGAATGAAAGTCAAATGAATTGTGTCTTCTTTAAATTTTTCTTTCAATGTTTGTTTATTTTTGAGAGACAGAGTTTGAGTAGGAAGGGGCAGAGACAGAGGGAGACATAGAATTCAAAGCAGTCTCCAGGCTCTGAGCTGTCACCACAAAGCCTGACACGGGGTAGAACCAACAAACCCTGAGATCATGACCTGGGCCCAAGTCAGACACCCAACCGACTGAGCCACCCAGACTCCCCTGTGCCTTCTTTATTTTTGATAATTAGATATGTGATTTCTTCACCTAACTATAGCCCATTTATAGTTTTTACTTACTCCCATTGCTATTTTCTGAGTAAATGATGACATCTAGTATTAATCCTTCTTTAAGAACTTTGGAACCTACAAAGTACTTCTGTGTGTATCAGCTCATATGATTTGTATGGTAACCTAATAAAGTTATTATCTGCAGTTTATGTTTGAAGGTGGTAAATCTCAGAGTTGCGAAGGTAGGTGCTTGGGTCTCTGGACTCAAAAACTTGCTTCCCTCACTATAGTGACATACATTCTTCTTACTTCAGACAATTAATACAGCAATAGCTTACTGACCTCCTACAGTAATATTTCACACCATTCTAAACCATGCCACATGCTGATTTCCATCTAAACTTCCTTAAATGCTATTTTTTTCTTCTTTGTCTCCAACTACAGACTATACCAACTCTACATTAGGCCACTTTATGGTTCCATGGATGCACTAAAGTATCCTTTCATTGTTTCTTTTATTCATGTTCTTCACCTTGCCTAGAACGTCCTCCAGTTTTACTGATCTCAATCATTTAAAGGATAGATCAAAACTCATCTTTTCCACAAAATTTTCTTTATTTGGTCATCTTCTTTATTTTTCATATAATTTTTATGACCTGAATCATGATATTCAGTCTTTATTTATTCTTCTCAACTATTCATCACATAGCTCTTTTACACGTTTTCCATTTTTAATGCTTATTTTAGGTCATACTCCATCCTGAGGGCTTTGTATATATTACTACATTAATGTTTGATTGTAAGCTCTGGAAGAGGTAGTGTTATTAACCCCCATTTTACAGATGAAGAAACTGAGAAACTGGGAACTTGAGTAGCTAGCCCAAAGCCACACAGCTAGCAAGTTATGTAGATAGATTGCAAACCAAACTGACTGGCTTCAGTCCTTAGTCATAAACACCACTATACTGTAAAGCTGATCAGAACCAAAGTTAGAGAAAAAGGCAATTACCTATGTATTATGCTTGAAGAACTTCCCTGTCAAGAAGAATCTACTCTAGTTTCTTATATTAGAGCTTTATTCCCTTTACTTAAAATTTTGGTTCTTAGGGGCACCTGGGTGGCTCAGTCAGTTGAGCATCCGACTTCGTTTTGGACTCTACGTTTTGAGGCTTATCAGCCATTCTGTATCTTGGTATAAATGGCTTATTAGAATATTCCTCAAGAATAGGAGGGAGATTGGGGTGCCTGGGTGGCTCAGTCAGTTCACATCCAACCTCAACTCAGGCCATGATATCAGTTCTTGAGTTTGAGCCCCACATCAGGCTCTTGTGCTGACAGCTCAGAGCCTGGAGCCTGCTTCAGATTCTGTGTCTCCCTCTCCCTCTGCCCCTCCCTCCTCTCAAAAATAAGCAAACATTAAAAATTAAAAAACAAAGCATGTGAGGGATATCACAAAGAGGGAGACAACAAAGAAGCTTGGGGATGGAATGAGTCTTCTACCAAAGGAGGGAAGTAGAAGGGTAGGTCAGAGATGAGAGACTGAGAACCTTGCAATAAGCTTTGCCCTCTTACTCTCTCGTGCATGGCCTTGCCCTCTTCCCAGCTATGCTGCACATCACTTGAGGATAAAAACTATGTTTATTTTAGTCTTTGCAACTTCTGCCCACTTACATGCATGGATAGTAGAGCATAAGTATCCTGGCTTACAGATGTGCAACTTGGAATGCTATCCCAGAGATAAGTGCATTTTTTTTGTTTTCGCTTCAAAAAATCCATACTTCCCCCCCTCCCAGACAAAAGCAGATGTGGAAACCCAATGATACAATTAGTAAAGCAGAGCTCCTTGGGTTGAAATAAGGGAATACAACTGGAGCCCCATGTTACCTGCTGCTTCCACATCAGCTACAGATCATATAGCCTCTCTACAGAATCCTAGGGCTTGGGGAATACAGTTTGAGAAGTGCTAATCCTCAAATTAGGCACAGCATGAAATGAAAACCCAGAAAGGTCAAAATACTAACCTAAGTTCACACAGCAGAGATGGAACAAAAATGCAGGTCTCCTGCCTCAACTTCCGTGTTTTATTTTTCTCCCTGTGTTGTTTTGCCTTCCTCTAAAGGAATCTCATCCAAGGGGCTGGCAACTTCCTACTGTGCTCAATGTTCTCTGATATGATAATCTGACTCCTAAATAACTTGACTTTACCTTGATTCTCTATAGTCAAGTCTGTAATTTTCGGGAACTAGAAATCCTTTGATGTTAAAGAGATTTCTAAAAGGAAATCTTGTGAGCAATTTCGACATGTTGGAATTCTATTAGAGATTTGCGCTGTGTAAAGTAAGGCCATTGAGGAAGAATACCCATTCTGGAAAAAAAGCCATTACTACTTCTCATGTTTTTCACATCTGTGTCCCACCAGGTTAGATGGACACATTATCAGCCTAGTGTCGTCCAATGCCTAGGCAGGGTCCCCGACTCCTGTAAGACAAATCACCTCACACACACACGCATGTCTACTTGGTCTTCAGTATGTTAAAATAATTACTTTGTGCTCCAAAGAACCTCACAAGGTAAAATATTAGTCTCTTTTTAAAAACAAGAACACCAAGATCCTAGAAACATCAGAGATCCTAGAAATTTAACAATTTCTGCATGATTTGAAACCATACTCCTCCACATTGTTCAAAGCAAAATGCCATCAGTTCTATCAGAGCACCTCCATCCTTGCTGAGGAAGAGGTATATTCTACTTGGTGCCCAGTTGAATTCCAGTGTACACCATTCATTAATTTAGGAGGGGAGCATAGGGTGGAGGCTTAAGCCAGTCTGCTCTGAACCATAGCTCTGCTACATACAAGCTGAACACGATAAACAGAGTTTAAACTCTCTGTTCCTCAGCTTCCTCACCTGATAAATGAGATAATGGTACCAACTTCCTCATGGTGCATAATGACTAAATAAAAATTACAGTAGTTCTTGTAATATCAGAAGTGCTCAAAATATTATTGTCATTCATAAGTAAAAATAGGGGTAACTGGGTGGTTCAGTCGGTTAAACATCTGACTCTTGGTTTCAGCTCAGGTCATGATCGCACAGTTAATGAGTTAGAGCCCAGCACTGGACTCCACTCTGATAGCGTGGAGCCTGCTTGGAATTCTCTCTCTCTGCCCCTCCCCTGCTTGCACACGTGCTCTCTCTCAAAATAAATAAACTTAATTTTTTTTATTAAGTAAAAATAAGATTTCCATCTGAGGAGACCTTTTCTCCCCTCCCACTCCTTGCCCAACTGTAGGGCAGTCAAGAAAGCTCCATGGTAACATAACCTCTCTTCTCTGTTAACTTCAACTAATGAAAATTGGCCAATATTTTTTTCAAGGTAGAGTAAGAGTCATACTAGCTCTAAAGGTTTACGAAGAAGATAATAATTTGTAGTGTCCTACCTAGTTAAAAGTTAAGTCTTTAAAATGTTACATATTCTAAAGGGATGGCTAAGAAATGCACAGTGGTTTTACTGTATTTTATTAATTCTAAGACATACATTTTCACAATTTAACATTTCTGAAACTGGGATTGGGACCACAGAAATTCTTTGTGTTCTTCACGTATGGACCACAAATGATATGACTGATTTCTTTGGAATGTTTGCAAGATGTTTGAGATAATTTGATAATAACACATCTATCTTATTTCTTGGTGGGATGCACTGTTTGGTTCTTTAATCTCCACTTTGTTCCTTATCACCCCTCTGCTACCCCCAACAAAATGCTATTTAAACCAAAACTCATGAAGACAGCTGGAGTGTCTTGAATTTCTTACTTAGGTAGTTGGATTCTACATTCAGGTCAAGCAACATCTCCCTGCAGAGGTCGCCCTGATGGCCCAGGAAAGAACTAATGTGTTTCTCCATCTGCGTCATAAGCTCATTTGGACATAATGGATACATTCTCTGAAGTATATGCACAATCTTAGTATACTGTATTACATATATTATAGCACATATTGTGAGGTAATATAATCCCTCACGTTCTTCTTAATGGAATATATGAAGGTACCTGATATTTAGTAGCCATTTAATTTTCATTGGAAATAAAATAAATTCATTTATTATCATTAATCTCCTCAACCATGAATAGAAGTCAACATAATGTTAATAAGACAGAAGAGGAAAGGAGTTATACTCTTCTTGATTTAAGTTTAATCCTTTCCTGGAAGAAGTAATTATCACACATTCTGCACGAGTAAAGTTCACATTTCCAAGTTATTACTGTATTTCTACAAGAACCGTCTATACAATAAAGTATTTCAGCAAAAAAAAAAAAGTCTTATGCTAAGTGGTACATTGATTAGATGTCCACATGTCTAATTAATGAAATCTAAAGATCCCTGCACCTTGAGTGTCTCAATAAAAATCTGTTCACCAAGTAGTCGTCATAGATGATTAGGTATTTCTAGCTCATTTTACTCAGTTTTATTACTTTTGATCTGTCCAAAACTTCATCTAGTGCCAAGAATACATCCTTAAAAGTAATACAATGGCCTAATAAATAGCAACCATTTCAAAATGATTTCTAATTGGCCAATGAGGATATGCAATTTGTTCTACATCAGAAAAATGTAAATTAAAAGAAAATAGGAGATACTATTTTGTAGAGACAAAAATGGCTCAAATTTAAAAAGATCAGCCATTTCAAGTGCTGGAAAGAATGTGGAGCAACTGGAACTCTTATGCATTACAGAAGACAATGTAATATAATTACTCCAGAAACTGTGTGGCAGTTTCTTATAAAGTTAAACCTAATACTTATACTATGACCCAGAAATGCATTCCTAAGTATTTACCTGAGAGAAATTAAGATATGTTTTCCCAAACTTATAGAAGAATTTCTAAGATAACTTTATTAATGAAAGCCAAACAGTGGAAAACTACCCATCAGGAGAGTGGATACACCAATTACATTATATTAAAATAATGGGGCACTAATAAGCAATAAAAAGAATGAGCCAAAATGTCATATGAATCTCTAAAACATTAAGTTGAGAAAAGTCAGATATAAGAGTAAATACTCTATTTAATTTATATTAAGTACCAACCAAGACTATCCTATGATAATAGCAATCCAAAAATTGTTGCCTATGAAGTAAGAAAATGGACTTGAAAGAGACATGAGACAACTTTGGGGATGATAGAGATTTTCTGTAACTCAACAGGGGTACTAGGTGTGTTTATTTTTAAAAATCTTCAAACTGTAAAATTCTTATCGGTGTACTTCACTGTTGAAAAATCTTATTCCAAAAAAGGTGTATAAATAAATAAATATAAATATAATGTGTACTTTGATAATGGAAGTAGCCCATGAGAAGAAATTCCCTGGAATGGTGGACACTGGTTTAATGGACTTTTTTTGAAAATTAGGTCTTCTTTTAGTTCCACCATTTAGTGTTATTTCAGAGCACGCAGCACACAAAAAGAGTTACACACTCAAAAATATACAAGTCTAAGTAGAAAGACAGCATGGTTAAGAAACAAAAGGTTCTACTGACAGCCAGGCTAACCACCAAGGCCAGGCCTCAATTTTCATACCAATTTGGAAATCTTCTAGCTGACACCAAAAAAGCCCCCTTGACTAAGGACAGACTGAAGTTGTCCAGAGGTTCAATGACATCCAGTTGGAAAACTATAATAACTATCCAGAAAAACATTTATTTCAGCCCTTAGGTCACTGTACCTGTCTAAGATACAAGAATCTTCTTTCCAAAGGTCCTGTTTCCTCTTGTGCTATTGGTTGAATCACCACTCACCACCGCTGGGATAATGCTCCAACAATTATGTGTTCACTTAAGCAAGTGTCTTAGTTTGTCTATACTGGGTCTTAGCTTAGTCTGTCTATACTGGGTCCATCCAACCTAACAATAAGCATGTTTACATCTTCCCTTATTAGAAACAAAGGAATAAAAGACAGTTTTCAGCTTTCCCTGAATGCTGTTACCTCCTCAAGTTACTGTACCTTCTACCAAAGTCTTCTGAAGCACAGAGGAGACCTGTGGTTTCAGCTTCCTCAGGAGTCCATTCATCTTCAACTTCCTACTATTTGGGTATTTTTTTTATTTTTTTTTAATGTTTTTATTTATTTTTGAGACAGAGAAAGACAGAGCATGAGCAGGGGAGGGGCAGAGAGAGGCAGACACAGAGTCCGAAGCAGGCTCCAGGCTCTGAGCTGTCAGCACAAAGCCCAATGCGGGGCTTGAACTCACAAACTGCAAGTTCATGACCTGAGCTGAAGTCAGACACTTAACCGGCTGAGCCACCCAGGCGTCCCAACTTCCTACTATTTGATTCTAGCCCCAGAACTCTACCAAATTCCTCTTTTATTGGGCATGAATAATATGTGTATAAACCAAACCTTCTCCAACTGTCTGCTGCATCTGAAGCCATTAACCACTTGGCCTTTCTTTAAATCATTCTATATACCTACATGACAACATGACCTACTGGAGTCTCTCTCTGGACACAGCTATTTTGACCAGAGTCATCACATGATAGAAACCGGTCTAATCAGTTCCTCTCTTTTGGGAACTGGGAGTTGGAACATGGAGTTCATGAGATCTTTTTGGTCATTTCAATAAGAAAGTGACATAAAGTTGTGACCTGAATGGTCAGCTTTTGAACTTTGTAAAAATTGAGTGGTGAAAACCTATTTTCAGAAAAATCAAACAATGTAGACAAGAAGCCAAAAGCAAAAATGAGACAACATACAGCCACAAAGGGAGAAAATGCCTTTATTTCTGACTACTTTCTAGGTCTATGAGTTTTGTCTACAGTATGAGATCCAGTTTCCATAAGTGTTATCCTTTACAAGGAGACCCTAAAGAGGTTCTCTACTGGCCTTTCTATTTTGAGACTGTTACTCCTCTTTTTTCTAACTACCAAAGTATTAATATCTGCATCTACCTTCTCTTCTTTGCACTAATTCCTCATTGTGTATTGGCCAGTCTGGTCTGAATGACCATTAATATCTCAAATTCAACATTTTTCAATTCATCTTCACATCCATAACAATATTATATAAATTTTTCATATAGTACTAATTAACAAAATCAACATCCTCTTAGTTACACAGACTGGTTCTCCAGGTTCACTTTTAACTCCTCTCTTTCTCTGCCATAAACTTCTAGCCACTTCTAAATATTATTGTTCTCAACTTTACAATTTCATTCCCCATACCTCTTTTCTACTTCCAGAGCCATCATCTTGGTCAGGCCCTCATCAGTGTACACTTTAGGTCAGTATCTTCTTTTAGAAAACATAATAACTAACGTTGTAGGTCTTAATACATTCCAGTCACATACCATGTATCACACACATTAAAAAACATAAATTCACTTACTCTTCACCATAGGCTTCTACACTTGACTATTACTAGGACTTCCTAGCTGTTCTCACCTTACCAATTGTGCTTAACTCTAGATATATCTTTGTCCTGCAGTCAAAGTGAGAATTTTAAATTTGAATGAATGTTGCACAGCATGGCAACAGACCAAAATTTAGATGCTTACATAATTAGCATCTTCACTCCTTTCCCCTTTAAAGTATTAGGTGCAGTGCAGTTCTCTTCACACAATGGAACTTCATTTGATTCTAACTCTTGGGTGAAAGTCAATTACTTATGCTTCACAGGATGCAAGCAAACTGGGTGTGGCACTTACAACTAAAATTAAAATTAGTTTCTCACTCAACAAAGCTGCAATTTCATCCTCTTCCTATATCACAAGGTGCTTTTTAAGTAAATCCATAAAGAACTTATATCATAATTCCTAAGAGCAAAATATCTTTTAGCTTCTTCAGTAAAGATATAGCATGATCCATATAATAATATATGCTTCCAATGAAGAACTCAAAATATCAAGGCAGTTCTTTAAAAATATCTTACATTTTTACTAAGGATTACTAAATTATACAGGTAAAATCTCTTCAGTTTAAAACTAAAACATGCTTATCATTAGCCAGCTCTTACCTCAAACAGCATCTGGGAATAAACAATCACAATGAAAGCAGTTGGTAACTTGATCTATAGGATGTCTAGATGCTGGTGTAGCGGAAATAAGAAAAAAGAAAGAAATTAAAAAGGCAGTACAAAAATACATCTCTAATAACCACAGCAGTTAACATATACAATGTCTATCTATCCAAATTCAAGTTTTGCAAAGATTGCTCTCACAAAGGAAGGTAAGCCCTCCCTCTCTCCCACAAAATCACCGTAAGATTCAGGCTCTGAATGTCCCTGTGTTTGTCTGTCCCCTCCTGACTCAGTCCATACCCTTCTTTTAGGCTTGGATGACAACTACAAAGCCAAGACCCAAAGGAATGGCATGCCAAATTAGACAATCTTTGATATCCAGGAACCAAAATCTGGTATTTTAAAATACATTTTAGAAATAGAAGTTTAAAAATAATTTAAAAAATAATCAGTGAGAAAGCCTTCTGAGTAAATTTCTATGCCTTCAGAGAAAGAAGGACATAAAAAAAAGTTATCCCAGAGAACATACACTCTGTGTACTTTTGAAATTAAAATCAATGTAATCTCAATCATAATATTTGCACTACAGCCTCCCATCTGAATCTACTCCCAAAATTAATGGAAAGATAAGTGTGCACAGTGTGGTGTGCTGTCTGTGGCAGCAATTCAATTGTTAAAATATTTACTAGGGGTGGGCTGAGGTGCAATACCAGTAGAAGGGAATGAACCCGTGGGTACAGTATTTCCAGGTACTTGAGAAGTTGAGGAGAGGAAGTAATTAGCACTATGGAATAGAATAGCTGTTGCTGGGGCTCTGGATACAGTAGAGAAAGATAATTAAAGGCTAAACATAATTAATCACCAACTTAAGGCTAAGTGTAAATACAATGGACGTTCATGTCATCAGATAAATTCTCACCTCTTGTAGCAGATGCAGAAAAAGCTGAGCACTAGACCCAGGAATTAATCAGAAGAGCAGCAGAGCTCCAGAGAAGTTCTAATTCTCAACTTAGGTTGGCTATTCCAAGGTCAGGGCCTTAACTGGGGGGAAAAAAATTGGACTGTGAGTCATGAGATGGGGACATCTGAGTCAATTCACTTGTAACTCTTGAATCTTCATATTCCCTGGAACCTTCTAAGACCCCAAAAGTGGTCCACTCCCTATTGGCAGCTAGTGCTCTATCTTTGTGTGAAGACAATGCATAGGTCTCTAGCTTAGAAGAAAATCCGTGCAGTTTCCAACAAGATCTGCCACAAACACCCCCATGAACCTTCAGATCAAGAACTAGGGTAAAGTGACGACCTAATCCAGCTGAGTAAATGTAGGGTCCATTAAGAGAGGAAAGAGACTATATGCCAAAGAAACTGTAGGACCTCACCAAAATACATGTACTCATATGTACTCACAGGAACTGAGAGAATACCTGTTAACTAGAATCTGTCAGGGCTGCATTAATGGAGAGGTATATGAGGTTAAATAGGGAAGAATGTATTGCTATGGAAACACTCTCTTATGATCCTGAATTAATCATCTGGCAGGACCATAGAAGACAATATAACACAATGCTATAATGTGTCTTGTAAGCTTGGGGAAAAAATTATTGTTTGCACTAAGTAGAAATAATACGACAAACAGTACAGAAACAGATCATAAGTCTCAGAGAAGTTGATGTTCTAGAGTGGCTATACTACATAAAGCCAGAAAACTCATCAGGCAAAAATGTTCCATGGCAGGGCACGTCATTTAACAATGAGGTAAGTAATGTGTTAAGTTTCACAGTGGCATCATTGAATATCTCAGTGGTGGCTACCCTCTATAGGATAGGAATGTTATAGAACTAGGCTCTAATAGCAATGGCAATGACAGAGTCACAGAACAACTGAAGTTAGGCAGTAGTATTTTTCTATCAGGAACATGGTAGGTGCAATTATCACACTAAGATGCAATGTTGGAATTGCAGCCACGAGGCAACTTAGAGATAAAGATATCATTAGTAGAATGCAGCTCCTAGAGGTACAGATACAAACTCCTCCAAAGATAATGTTTAATTTAGAAATGCAAAAGAAATCATGGATAGATGATCAGGAGATTGAAGACTGTCACCCAGAACTTATTGACTGAAGGAGAGGCCAGGTCTCAATGAGGTTTGGACCTCACTACATCATAACAAATAAAAATAGTAATAATTCCCATAGACCTTCACCAAAAAGGCCTACTTGTATAATCATATTCTAGGAAAGAGAATATCCAAATATTTTGGGGTGAGGACTGGGAGAGCTAAGTCTGAGCTGACACTGACACTAAGTGACCAGAACACCATTATAACCTTCTTTTAGAGTGGGGGTATATAAGAGCAGATATTAACAGTCGTAGCTCAGATAGAACTCTTGGTGATCCACTGAGTCTATCTGGGATCACACACTGGTAATTTCTTCAGTCTTCAAATGTTTAATTGGAATGAATATATGTGATAGTTAGCCAAAACTCCACATTGATTCCTTTGCCTGTGGGATAAGAGCTATCATAGTGGAGGCCAAGAAAGTAAATTAAAAAAACTACCTTATTTTGGGGAATGCAGAGATCAGTACAACACATAAAGATTTTTTAGATGATGCAGAGCTGTTGTTTCCCATCATAATCATACTTCATTCATCTCATTTGGTTCACCAGATTTGCCCTTACAAAAGCAAAATAGATCCTAGAGGATGATAGTGAACTACCATAAACTCAACAAAGTAGTCACTTCAATTGCACCTTGTTCACAAATGTGCTATCTTTGCTAGAGCAGATTAACATAGCCTCAGATACATGGTATGTGGCCACTGAATTGGCAAATTCATTCTTTTTTCTACTTGTCAGGAAAATAGATCAGAAGCAGACCGCATTCAAATGAGGCAGACAAGAATATACAGTCTTGCCCAGGGACTGTATTAATTCTCCCACTGGGACCTAGATCATCTGAATATTTAGAAGAACATTACATTTAACCACTACACTGACGATATCTTGTTAGTTGGATCCAGTGAGAAAAACATGGCAGGAAGGTGAAAAAGACAGCCTTAATAAGACATATGTGCTCTAGAGGAAGATCAATCCTATGATTCAAAGGTCAACACTAGTGCAGCATTTCAGAATAAGTGGTCTATAGGATACCCAGATATCCCCACCAAAATAAAAAATAAATCATTGCCTCAAAATGTAGTAGCCTCTGCAGGTTCTGGAAGTAACAATCTATCCTTGGTAGTATTACTATAGCCCATATGCTACTAACATCAAAGGCTGATACAGTTTAGACACTATGGACAGAGATATCTGTGGTGAAAAAAGTCACTTTGTGAAATTATGGTCAGATCCCATAGGACAGTCACAATCTGAGACCCCCCCTCCCCATTCTGGAAACTTTATGCCATCTGCAGTGGGGACCTATACACTATTCAAAAAAAAGTATTTCCCAATCTGCAACTGGGCCCAAATACATGCAGAGCACTTGAGTATGTGGCATGCTGCCAAAACTGCTTATCAGAAGGTTAGTTCTATTTGACTCACCAAATCATATGATTAGATGGACCCAATAGCAATTCAGTATAAAATGGAAATGGTATACCTGGGATTATCAGAAATGAACAGTGTCACAGGGCACAAGTAAGCTGTATGAGTATGTAGTCTAGATCTTTGTCATCCATTACTATTGCACCAATGCCTCTCCCTCAGAGTGTGTGTGGGTGTACACACACACTCACACCCTCATTGGAAGATAACCCTTAAGGAAGTCTAAGGGAAGAAGAAAAGGATCTGACCTTAGTGTATGGAGGGGTTGTCTCTGAATGTGGTTATCTTAACATGGGAAGTCCATGAAAATGGACTACTGCTACACAGTCCCACTTAATATGGCACTGAATGACAGCAGTGCAGGAAAATCCTTCCAAGAGGCAGAATTTGAGGTGGGTTACCTGATCATCCACTTTGTGTGGAAAGAGAATGGTCCACGGGAAGAATGTATGAGAACTCATGAGCAACGGAGATCACTTGGATAATTTCTCAGGAGCCTGTAAAAAGAAAAATTGGAATACCAAAGTCAAAGAAAGCCAGGTAAGAAACATGTAGATAGATTTAAGGAAATGGGCATGAAGTGTGAAAACTTCGGTTTTGCATGTTGATGCTCATCAGAGAGCATCCGCCACGGAAGAAGCAATATATAACCAAGTAAACACAATTATTTGGTTAATTGTAGTTGAAATGGAGATAACGCATGGACTCAACAGCATGGGCTGTCATTCACCAATGTTGATCCACATACTAACACCAATGAATGTTCAAAATCACAGCAAGAGAGAATAATGCCGAGCACCTAATTCATCTTTTAGGATCAACTTGCCAGTTGGTAACAATTAATTACATTGAATTTCTATTCTAGAAAGGGAAATGCTTCATTTTAACTGAAATCAACACAATTGAAGATATTAATTTGCTTTTCCCATCCACATAATTTCATCTTAGACCAAAAGGATTACTTCACAGTAGTGGATATGCAGCAGTGGGCTCATGACTATGCATTTCACTAGTTCTATGACATACTGCATCAAATCCCAGAAGCTTCTAGGCTGTTAAAATTTAAAAATAGCCTTTGAAGAAATATTTGTAGTGCCAGTTTAGAAATGATACCTTGATAGGATGGGACACTTCAGAATGTAATATACGTTCTAAATCCATGATCATCACATGATATTGTGTCCCCAGCAGACAAAATACATATTTGGGAAGCAAGTAGTGGCCCTACTTATTATCACTCTCAATGTTCTGCTTGGAGTATTTGTACTTTACATCCCTACAATTTTGTTTTCTGTAATTATGGAGCACTTGGTTCCCAGAGAAGGACTGCTTCTATAAGGACACAGTGAAAGCACCGTGAATCTTAAAATATGGTTGCTACCTGGTCACTTTAACTTACGCCAGGAAGAACTGATTCTGATCATTAGAATATAGGGCTGAAATTACACTATGAGGACAAGAAAGAGTAGGTCTGGCACCCAAATAAGCCAATAAGGAAACTCCTCATAATGCCCTGCCTAATTTGATGGGATGGTTAAGCATGGCAAAATGACCAAAGGCTCAGACCCCTCAAGGAGGGGTCACCCCACCAGTTAAGCCACCTACATTATACAATCAGAGGTGCTAGCCAGGGAAGGTGTATCTATAATACAAGGTAAAGGAGAGAGATGATGTGTTGCAGTCTTAACCATACAGGCCTACCTCAAAAAAACAAGAAAAATCTCAATCTAACTTTATACCTAAGGGAACTAGAGAAATAAGAATAAAAGAAGCCCTGAGTAAGCAGAGGGAAATACATAGTAAAGATTGGAGTAGAAATTAATAAAATAGAAAAGATCAATAAAAGTAAACACTAGTTTTTTGAAAAGGTAAGAAAAATTGATACACCTTTAGCTAGACTCACCAAGATAAAAAGAGAGCACTCAAAAAAATAAAATCAGCAATGAAGGAGAAGTTACAATACAAAAGATCATAAGAGATTATTATCAACAATTATACGCCAAAAAAAAATTGGACAACCTAGAAGAAATGGATAAATTTTTGCAATCATATACTATTCCAAGATAATTAGGAAGAAATAGAAATTTTAAATAGACCAATTACTAGTAAGGAGACTGAAAGGCTCTACTGATGAATTCTACCAAATATTTTATTATCTACCCTTCTCAAGATTCCAAAAAACTGAAGAGGGGCAACACTTGCAAACTCATTTTACAAGGCCATCATTACCCTAATATCAAAAGCAGACAGACATCATAGACTCACAAAAAATTACAGGTCCATATTTCTGGATTAACATATATTCCAAAATCTCAACAAAACATTAGCAAACTGAATTCAACAATGTATTAAAAGGATCATACAATATAATCAAGTAACATTTATCCTAGGGATGCAAAGATGATTCAAGATCTGAAAATCAATTAACATGATGTACCACATAAATATAATAAAAAAATTAATTAAAAATTACTCTATTAAATAAAAAGGTATAAAAATTATATGATTGTCTCAGTAGCTGCATAAAAATCATTTGACAAAATTCCACATCCGTTTATGGTAACAGTTCTCAACAAAGTGTAGATGGAATGAACCTCAACAGAATAACAAGGGTAACAGGAACAAGACAAGGATCCCCACTCTCTCCACCTTCATTCAACATAGTATTCATAGTATTGGAAGTCCTTGCCAGAGCAACTAGGAAAGAAAAAAAAAAGGCATCCAAATTGAAAAAATGGACAAGTAAAATTGTTATTTTGAGAATGACATTACTTTGTGTAGTATGGAGAAAATTCTAAGGACTACACACACACACACACACACACACACACACACACACACCTGTTAGTATAAATAAATTCAATAAAGTGGCAGGGTACAAAATCAATATACAAAAATTAGTTGTATATGTAAACTAGCAACAAACTATTAGAAATAGAAATCAAGAAAACAATCGCATTTACAATTGCATCAAAAAGAATAAACCATCTAAGAATAAACTTAACCAAAGAGGTGAAAGACCTGTACACTGAAAACTAAAAGTCACTGACGAAAAAAACTAAAGAAGACACACATAAATAAAAAAGTATTCCATGCTCATGGTTTGGAATAATATTATTAAAATGTCTATATTATCCAAATAAATATACAGATTTAACGCAATCCCTTTCAAAATTTCAATGGCGTTTTTCATAGAAATATCTTAATATTTGTATGGAACCACAACACTCCAAATAGCCAAAGAATTCTTGATAAAGATACAAAGCTGCAGGCATCATGATCCCTGATTTCAAACTATATCACAAATCTAGAGTCATCAAGACAATATAGTATAAAATAGCATAAAATAAGACACATAGATCAATGAAACAGAATAGAGAGCCCAGAAATAAACCCACACATATATGATCAATTAATTTACAACAAAAAAGGCAAAAATACATAGTGGGAAAGGATAGTATCTTCAGTAAATGGTGCTGGGAAAAGAGACAGCCACGTATAAAAGATTGAAACTAGATCACTATCTTACACCATTACACAAAAATTAACTCAAAATGATTAAAGACTTGAATGTAAGACCCAAAGTCATAAAACACCTAGAAGAAAACATGGGTGGTAAGCTACTTGACATTGGTCTTAGTGACAAATATTTGGATTGACACCCAAAGTAAAACCAACAAAAGCAAAAATAAGTGGGTCTACATCAAACTGAAATTCTTCTGCACATGGGGCACCTTGGTGGCTCAGTCGGTTAAGTGTCTGACTTTGATTCAGGTCATGATCTCATGGTTTGTGAATTTGAGCCCCACATCAGGCTTGGTGCTGTCAGTGCAGAATCCACTCTGGATTCTCTGTCTGCCTCTCTCTCTGCCCCTGTCCCTCTCAAAAATAAATATTGTAATAAATAAATAATATGAATAAAATGCTTTTGTACAGCAAAGGAAACCATCAACAAAATGAAAAGACAACCTACTGAATGAGAGAATGTATTTTCAAATCATATATCTGATAAAAGAAGAATACCAAAACTACATAAATAACACATAAAACTATGTAGTATATATAGCAATTTGATTTAAAAAATGGACAGAAGACCTGAGCAGAATTTTTTCCAAAGAAGACCTAAAGATGGCCAATAGTGACATGAAAATTTGTTCAATATCATTAATCATCAGGGAAATGAAAATCAAAACCACAATGAGTTATCACCTCACGCTTGTTAGAATGGCTATTATCAAAAAGACAAGAAATAACAAGTGTTGGTGAGGATGTGGAGAAAAATAGGACCCTTGTGTACTGTTGGTGAGAATGTAAGCCACTGTGGACAATAGTGTGGAGGATCCTCAAAAAATTAAAAATAGAACTACTTTATGATCTAGTGTATCTACTTCTGAGTATTTTTTTAAAAATGCATGTGCTCCTATCTTTATCACATTATAATGGCCAAGATACAGCAACAACCTAAGTGTCTATCAATGGAGAAGTAAATAAAGAGGTGCGTGCACACATATGCACATGTATGCACACATGTGCATGCGCACACACACACACACACAACAGAACACTACTCAGCCATAAAAAGAATGAAATCTTGCCATTTGCAACCATATGGATGGACCTTGGGAAAATTATGCTAAGTGAAATAAAATAGGTCAGACAGAGAAAGATAAATACCGTATGACTTCACTTATATGTGGAATCTAAAAACCAAAACAAATGAACCAACCTCATAGATACCAACAACAAATTGGTGGTTGCCAGAAGGGAGTGGGGTTGGGAGGATGAGCACAACAGGTGAAAGGGGTCAAGAGGTTCAAACTTTCAGTAATAAATCAAAGGTTTCCTAGCATCTAATAATGCTTTCAGCTAGTTGGTCTGAGCCTTGTAGCTGAGGAGCACAGAAATGCTTAACCCTTAAAACACAAAGTTTGTAAGGTAAACAAATTTTGTTTCCCACAACCTGGCCTCTTCTCTGTTCATCTTTTCTGTGCTACCAAATGATGAATCCTTTCTCTGCCTCACGTGTCCAATTACTCAGGTCTTACCTTACCTACCATAACTTTCAGGAAAAAATCTGATAACTAGATGTTGATAACTGGTGCAGCTTAACTCATTTACTCATCTGGGATATTTGGAAGAATTTTAGAGTAACAAAGCATCAGTAGTCTGGGGGGAGAAAAGTAGAGTTGTTTTTGTTCTCATTTCCAAATGTGACAACTTCATGGCCCTGAAATCTTACCAAATAAACAAATAGTACTTTTGTACTTCTAACAGTTTCTTTTCCTTGAAACTATTTTGTCATTCTCTACAGGTTCCAACTTCACTAGTAGTAAAAAGTAAATCCACACACACAATAAAAAGGAAAGTGTAAAGACAATTTCTAATTTTTAGAAAGGAGTGTGATGTAGGAAGTATATGTGCATATACTACTACTGAAACTTTTAAAAATGTAAGATTTAAGGGGATCCTGAGTAGTTCAGTCAGCTAAACGCCTGACTCTTAATTTCAGCTCAGCCCATGATCTCATGGTTCATGAGTCTGAGCCCCGCTTCAGGTTCTAGGCTGACAGTGTGGAGCCTGCTTGGGATTCTCTTTCTCTCTCTCTCTCTCTCTGCCTTTATAAATAAGTTAAGTAAATAATAAACTTCTAAACATTTTAATTGAAGATTTAAAATTTTTATCACACAGCATTAAAGCATGACTCTAATATGTCCTTTATATACAGATGGGAATAAACCAATTGAAGCTAGTTTTTTGGCCAGCAGAGAGCAAGACATTCCCCCCACACTCCTGCATTTAATCTTCCTAATCGTTTGTTGCATTCTCTTGATAGTTTTGTAATTGTTTATTCTTTACTTATGGTCTCTCTTTCATATATGGCCCTGTGTATACATGGGATAATTATCTGAATGGATGGAACAAAGAATTCCAAAGTAGTAAGGGAATGCGACACAAAACAGCTGTTTTTTTTTTTTTATTTTTTTTTCCAACGTTTATTTATTTTTGGGACAGGGAGAGACAGAGCATGAAGGGGCGAGGGGCAGAGAGAGAGGGAGACACAGAATCGGAAACAGGCTCCAGGCTCTGAGCCATCAGCCCAGAGCCCGACGCAGGGCTCGAACTCACGGACCGCGAGATTGTGACCTGGCTGAAGTCGGACGCTTAACCGACTGCGCCACCCAGGCGCCCCAAAACAGCTGTGTTTTAATAGGGAGAAGATTCTACACACACACACACACACACACACACACACACACACACACACACACACCAGAATAAGTGACTGGGTTAAGGTGAGGAAACAGATATTCATAGTTGTCATGGCTCATTTACCTTTTGGGCAAACTGGCCTCTTCTCCCTTTCTGATTTCTCCCCCATTAAAGTAACCCCTATCTCATTATCCTGCTTAAGGATGGTGGGAAGGACGACTGAAATAAACAGGAATATAAGCTTAGACTTTTCAATCCAATACTTCCTCTGATTTCTGTATTATGACAGTGCTAGAGATCTCTGCCAAAACTGAGACGAAGGGCGACTGCAGTGTTACATGTTAACACCTAGCACAGGTCTTTTTAAATGTGGAAGACAGAATGACCATACTGCCTGTTGTTTAAAACAAACCAACAAAAACTCTATTATGCATCAGTATAAGCAACTTTACATTCAAAAAACAGGTATAATCAATGGAGTGATACTTACATTACAAAAGTATTTAGCAAATTTTGCCAAAAAAAAAGAAAAAGCCAATTCTCTAGAGAATTTAACATTGACATGAGCTTGCAGATCATCTATATACCATCCATGTTTCCAAACTAACAAATACTTGAACGCATAATCAGAAATAATCCTCCCTCTGGTTTGTATCTGGCTGTATTTGTAATAGCAGAAGAAAAAAAAAGCTGGGGTGCCTGGGTAGCTCAATTGGTTAAGCGGCCGACTTCGGCTCAGGTCATGATCTCATGGTTCGTGAGTTCAAGTCCGGTGTTGGGCTCTGTGCTAACAGCTTGGAGCCTCTTGGAGCCTGGAGCCTGCTTCGGATTCTGTATCTCTCTCTCTCTGCCCCTCCCCGACTCACACTCTGTGTCTCTCTTAATAAACATTAAAAAACAATTTTAATAAAATAAAATATCAATAAAATTTGCCTAAGCTTTATCTTTTGTTATTAACAATGTCAAACACAGGAAATTGTTGTACTGTATCCATCAGAATCATTTTAATTCACCAGGGTTTTCTGTCTTTCTCTTTAATATATGTAAGCATTCCATCGGTTTGGCAATGATAACGGCACACACCTTACTGTCAAGGAACTCACAGTCTCATGAAGAATAGAAAAGAAGACAGTTATAGGCACTAGCAATTAAGACCAGACTAGATGGTGAGGGAGACAGGTGTCAGGAAAGCCAAACCTTCTGGCCCCTGCACAGGCAATCACACATTAAAGCCACACAGATACATCTTGTCTAAAACTGAACTTGCTTCACTTCTCCTGCAAAAGCTGCTTACAGCTCTGTAATTAACCCAGAAGGAATCCCCTAGACTCCCAATGTTTTAAAGCTCGTCTAATTAGGACAAAGGCAGCAGCTCAAGAGGCAGGATGTATACCTCCCAGTCAGAAAGGTACAGGAGAGGTCCCTCAGGCAGCCTAAGGCATACAGCAAGAACAGAAAATGTGCACATGGTCATTTTGGTGTGCTGGGGTTTCTGAAAAAGCAATTTTATGGACATGGTTCAAACCCAAACTTGACTTTCTCCTATTGTTTGTGACACTCATGCCCCATCTTATGTAGCCATCTGCAGAAGCCTCAGGACCCTAAGATGAATTTCAGTAGTGATCTCAACAAAATTATTAATATAAACCTAGTATCCATAAATATTAAAAAATGTACTCTTTTTCAGACGGAGAGTTTATTCAAGTTTTCCTCCAGTAGGATTCTGGCTTTGAATTGCTCTTTTGGGAAGAGAGATGGATTTTGCTTCACATTAATTTTTTCCCCTTGTTCTTTATGACCAATTGTTTTTCTCTTATGATATGATGTGTTAGGAGTCAGGTTTGTGATCTTGGTACAGAATATTTTCCTCAGTACTAATAATCGATCCATGTAAGAGTTAACTTACTTTCTAAAGGTTATTTCTACTACATCTCAAAGCAAAAAGAATTCTAATTACCCAGCCACCTCTCACCATTAACACTGTGTTATTTAACTAAATAGGAAATGCCTATTTATCCCAAACATCTACTTACCAATTAGAAAGTATTAAGTAAACACCATTTGTGCTAAACATAACTTAATATTTTATAATGTATAAAGCACTAAGGGGAACCCTTAGAAATCTTCCAAGCTATCATAATGAGTATGTATCATTATTATACAGTACTGCAGACACAAGAGGGTTTTTTAATCTTTAAGTAGTATCATCACCTACAAATATTATATTTATTCTTGTTCCAAAGTTACTGGCACCAATTAATTGTTTAAAAATATTTTAATTCATGATAAATAGGAGTTCACAAGACCTTTCCATTAGACTCCAAATTGCTTGGTTTTCTCATTAATATTTAGAGACATACAGTAAC
Organism: Herpailurus yagouaroundi; assembly: GCF_014898765.1. NCBI lineage: Eukaryota > Metazoa > Chordata > Mammalia > Carnivora > Felidae > Herpailurus > Herpailurus yagouaroundi. The sequence goes on along the minus strand of NW_024412415.1, from coordinate 19,688,241 downwards.
AAATTTCTTTGCATAAAAATATGAATAAGTTTTACTTTTTAGAACGTTTTCATCTGGCACTAAACAGTCCAGTAAATTATCTGTCTTGTAGGCATTTTAGATAACCAAACTGAGAGACTGAGTTCACAATAAAAAGGGAAACACGATATGGGTTAACTGAGAAATAGTTGAAAACCAGGCATGCAGAAACTATAACTACTTTGATATGTACCTCCCAGGTGCTCCTACCTCCCAGGTGCTCCTATACTTTTTTTAAAACTACATCTGGAATTTTATAATTCTAATTTGACACTTGAAATTTGTGTCACATCTTGTGAACTTTATAATTTTTCTGCATTCTGAGACACATCTTCATTCTCATGGAAGGAAGCTGTATATTCCAAACACAACAATCAGCAAATTATATTTTGCACATAAGGCCTCAAGTACAGACAACTGGAACCAACTGAGAGAAACTCATCAAAGCTTATAGTGTTAAGTACATTAAGTGAAAGTTCACCAAGGAACACAAAACTCACAAAGAACACTTACAAAGTCAGGCTCTCAAATTTACTTTAAGTCCTAGAGTTTATGATACTTTTCCCCTATTGGGCAGCCTCTTTCCTTACTACCATTACTGAGGAATTTAAAGATTTCAAGCTCAGCCAAGGAATTTGAGCATATTTTGGCTCAGACTCCTCATTCACTCTTTTTGGGGAAATTCTCCTCCAAAATCAAATATTGCAGGTGTAAATCATGTCTATAATTAGTCAGATTGCCTCCTCTGTCAGAAAAAAAAAAACAGATGCTCTAAGAATTCCTTTCGAAAACTAAAAAAAACACCATTGGAAATTCCCTGGATTTCTTTCCATAATTGTGGTTATTGCTGAATCCTTTGGAAACTAGATACCACAAAGCAGGAATCAGGGTGATTAAGACCAATAAAGTGGATGGAAGTTGGATGTGCTCCAACAGTAAATTGGATAGCCATAAATGACATGCTAGATTATCAGGAAAGATTCACATCAAAAGAAATGAGGGAGGATATGGGACCCCTAACTGAAAAAAGGTAGTACTTAGTCTAGAGCCCTTGGTCACCACCTAGGAAAAGTCAGGCAGGAACATCCCTTTTTATTCATCTTCCACCTCTCTTGAAGCTACACTTCTGCCTTTCAGTGGTTCTGTTCATGAGCTACGTGGGCGGGCGCTAGATCCTGACATCTGCCATAGAGCTACTGAGGGCCTCATGAAGTCAAAATTCTGAAAACTGAGAATAAATCAGGGTTACTGATCATACCCTAATCTCTCTGCTTGTTCCCAGAAGGATTTTGTAGTGGCAGACTCCTCACGAAGCCTCAGTGATCTGTAATACTGAAAGTCATTCAGATTTGCCGTTTCATTATTCTATGAAGAACACGTATAAGAACATTGGAATCCCAGGGCCATTGATTTCATCAAAAAAAAAAAAAAAAAAGGTGTTCAAACCTATTCCAATTTGTTCTAAAAGTAGTTGCTAAGGTAATTACTAACTTAGGTCACAAGAGAGGCTTAGGTTTTTCCTTCTGACATTGTTTTTCTTTTTGTTATTTCTTACTTTGTATACTAGTCTCTCTCCTTCCCTTGTCTTTTCCTCTATTAACTAGTAATATTATAGACTTTAAATTAAATATAAAAGCAAACAGATTTACTGATTACTATGTATAAAGTAGTGAAGAATATGAACGTAATTAAAATTAACAATAGCTAGTATTCTTTGAACACCTAATCTATATTAGTTTATTTTATTCTTGTAAAAACACTTTGAAGCAGTGCTCTTTATGGTGCCATCATCTTCTGATTGAGAAAACAGAAATTTTGAACAATTTGTCAAAGTTTACACAGATCGTGTACTTAATTGCCTTATAGTATTGCTAAAAAAATTTTTTTTAATACTAGGTGGAATAATAAATATCTAAACTATACATCAAGCCCAAAAGCGAAATCTCATAAGAAAGCCCATGATGCATTAGCAAATGAATCCTGCAACTAATTCAGTTTGTAGGATTGTATAAAATCTCGGTGTTTGGAAACTGAGTTTTGTGTTTAATTGGGTCAGAGACTGGGTAAGAAACTGGAAGTAAAACAAAACTGGAAAGGCAGTCTGAAATCTTGCTGTAAAAGAGTTACTTGTTTTTCCATACTAAGTAGTTTAGAATGTTGTATACAAAGTGGTGTCCTTGAAAGTTTTTGCACAGAGAGTGACATATGCAATGATCAAGGCATTTTTTAGGACAATGAATCTGGCAATAGCAGGCAGAACAGATGCTAGGAATAGAGGCTCATAAAGATAGAACAATTGGAAGATCGAAGCAGTATTTTAGTCCTAAAGAGACAAGAACGTGAACTAAGGTGGTACAATAGGAAGAGGAAAGAAAGCATGGCTAGAAATGATGTACCAAAAAGAAACAAGATTTGGTCATCAATACAGATCATGAGGAAGAAAAAAGAAGGGCAAATAACTTGAGATTTGAGCGTGGGAGACAGGAAATTAGGAAAAAGAGCAGTTTGGAGAAGACTAGAATGCAATCTCTTTACTTTGGGGAGACATGTAATGCAAATCCCCTTAATGACTTAGTATAGGCCACTAAAGAAGTTCAGTTCAGCAGGACAAAGAGACAGAGGAACAAAAAATTGCTCCTAACTCAAGGCTAAATGGAGGAAAAAAGCAATTGATGTGGGAATTTATTGTAATTTCTTTTATTTATTTATCAAGCTTTAGGTCTTATTTATTTTTTAAAAAAAGATGTTCTTCTACTGTCCAGTAATATTGTGACAATTTATTGGGTACTTAGCATTATCTTGTAATCCTATCAATTATTGTCCAAGAACTAGAATTAAATTTTAATTTTTACAAGTTGGAGTTTAGTCTACATATTTTTCCCCTGTCAATCAACCTTCTTTGAAATTAAGACATAAATAGGTTTCAGAAGTTTCCCAAGTTTGCCCCTTCAGCAATGAGAGGGCCCTGCAATTCCCTTCTAGCATATTCTTACAAGTGTGCCCATCCAGAAGGAAAGACAGCTGGATAGAGAGGACAAATCTACTCATGACTAAATACACATACACTTTAATTGTAAATTTTTTTATTGTTTATTTTTGATAGAGAGACGGAATGTGAGTAGAGGAGGAAGGGGGGTGGGGGAACACAGAATCGAAGTAGGCTCCAGGCTCCGTGCTGTCAGCACAGACCGATGCAGGACTCGAACTCATGGACCATGAGATCATGACCTGAGTCTAAGTTGGACACTCAACCAACTGAGCCACCCAGGCGCCCATAATTTTAAATCCTCTCAATAAAATGTTTTATGAATGACTCTAATAAAGTGAGCAGCTAAGTACCTGAATACCATTTGTTTCTTGCAACAAAATGGCAGCACCTCAAAATCTATCAGAGCTGCAGCAAATATTTTATGCCTCACCAATACAGGGCTGTATACACAATATGCAGTTATCTGGAATACGATTAAGCTAATACTTATCATTGTCTCGTATGTCAAAGAAAACACGTTGACCAATTGTGTACAAGTCCTGAAAGCATTAATTCTGCTTCTTCAGTTTGTCAGGCAGGAACTGATATTTATTAACCTCTCACCTTTGGAGAAGCAAAACAGAATCAAGTAATTCTGTGACTACATTTCAAATAAAGTCAACTCCATAGAGTCTGCACTATGTAAATTTCACAGAATTTGAGTCTAAGAACGGAGTCTTCATGAGCATCAAAGTCTTTTACAGATGAGAAAACCAATGCTTATAAAAGGACAGCCCCAGTTTACCCAGGCAGTGGGAGACTGAACCAGGATTTGACTAACTATAGCATTTTTCTACTAGACAGCAAAATGCAAGGGACTCTGGTCTAAATGTGCAGATTCTCTATTTTTATCTGATTGACAATTTTTACTAAATAGTTCTCACTGATAAAGCATTTGCTTAGGGTTTTTTCGGGGGGTGGGGTTGTTTTGTTATGTGCCACTGAATAAAGACAGGATTTAAAACATGTCCTTTCTTCCTCCAATGTTTCTAGGATCACATCAGCAGTGTCCCTGCTCAGAAACATGCCTCAGTGATTGTGCCCAAGTCATCAGTTCTTCCATCTATGAAACAGAAATAGTCATCCCTATCTGAAAAGTACTCTTTTTCTTTTCTTTCCCTTAGTTTTAACATACCTGGAAAAGCTAGCTCTGGCATATGTTATTTCAATTTATGAAACAAATGAGGCAAAATATTTTCATTCAAAACATGTTTTTGTCTATCAAAAAGACATATTGCACTTAGATTCTTAAGAGCCAGAATGCTCAGAGGAAAAAAAAAAAAAGTGTATTTTACCTTGAACATAGGACTTAGACCAATGGAGACTGGCTGTTGGGAATAGAGACCGTCTGAAGGTGAAGTTGTAAAAGTCTAAAGGAGACAAGAAAATATTTTAGAGGAAAACCCATCTCCTGGGATCACTTTTTAAACATACTTTGCAAACCATGAGTATAAGTTATTAAGTTGAGTTTATATCTTGCTAACCAGTATTTATTTCCAGAAAATACTTTAATTTACTATGCAGGGAAAATAATATAAAATACTTGCCATATCAAGATCATAATATTTTCTATAGGCTGGGGCTAAATGATGTAACTAGGATATGCAAGAGATAGGAAACATTTATCCCTCTTGGATCACAACCATTTTCACAAGAGAAGGAGAAATGATTGACTTCACTTCTACTTCTCCAGAGACCTTTTGATCTAGAGGTTAGAAGATGACCTTTCCTCCTTTGTTGTCAAATACACCACATGAAGCAAACAGTGCTGTCATAGCCATTATCTCTACAGAGATTATAGAACTGAGGGCTCAGTCTTCTGCAGGCTCAAAAGCTACTAACTGAGAGGGCTATTAATAAGTACCACCCCCCTTTTATAGGTTGGAAGGGAACTGGAGTTTAGCCATCCAAGCACAGAACAGAACACTTAAGATCCGGAAAAGACTTGCAACAATAACATTACAACACAGGATGCAAGTTTCATTCCTTCAATTTGCATTATGGCTTGTGTGGTATTATCTTAAAGGTATTATCAAATAAGTTGATATTATATATAAACTGTAACACCATTAGAACGTGGCTTTTTATCTGTAAGAGGGTGGTTTAGAAACAAATTTGGCATATATTTAAAATTGTGAAAATTTCCAGCTGAACAACAGGTATGTTTTTCTCAGGTAGAAAGGTGATTCCCGTTTCAAAAAATCTGGAGAAAGTCCTTCCAAGAGTAAAGACTATGAGATGGAAAGAATGAAAAACAAAAGCTAATGGTATGAAAACTAGAAGATGATGTACAGGTGGCATTATGTCTCAGAAAACTTACGCTAGGGACTTTACAACGCATTAGCCGAATAGGTCAATGGGACTGGAAGTGCATGGAGTATGGGAAAAAGAGCATTGGTTCTCAAACAAGTAGTTCTGTGTACCACATACTTCAAGGCTTTGTAAAGACTAGCTACCATAGAAAGGTGATAGACAGCCAAGGAAGGGAAATAGTTTACCTTGTTAATAATAAGTACATGGTAAGTGAATTTTCTAGGCTTATCTAACATGTTCATCTCATATCTCAGATTAGCACATGGTGATGACAATTTCTAGAAGAACTTTCCAAATCCCTGTAGTGGAAGCCTCACAACAAATAATCAAATGCTAGGAAATAAACCTGTACCTGTTTATTCACTTTCAAATTGAAGTTCACAGTTCGACTGAAATTATACTTAGAATTCCATTGTGGTCTGAACTGGTAACTTTGTATGTGAGAGTTTTGAATATTCTTTTCAATTATCTCAGCTCAGTTCATTCATCAGTTTGAAAAATAATCATTTAATGGATTCAGTGAGATTACTGTAGTGTCATTGCTATTGTGTTTCATCTACAGATGTTCTAATGTTTTTCATACAAGATGTCAACATAAAAGAAATACACAATTTTTTCCATACCATACTAATGAATGCAAACTCAACTTATGCCCATCTTTCAAATCACCCTTCTGGCCCAGTAACTGCTTGTGATTATTTACCATATTTTGATATCGTTGTGAAACGATATCAAGGGTGAAATTTTGAAATACCTGATTTACCCATTTTTCCTTTGTATGGCCCAAATCAGTGCTCTGTATTGCTAACATGTGGCAAAAAAAGAGGTTTTAATTTTAAAAGAGCAGGATGGTGATTTACTTTACAGTATGCATAAATTACAGTGTAAATCTCATTTATTTCTACTCCATTTGGAGTTTGAAATCTTAAGAAAATACTAGTAACAATAAAGTCAGTTTCTAGAGCTTTGGCATTAACTCTTTGTATTAAGTCAAAAATCTGTAATTATTTTGATATATATAAAAAGGTACCAAACTTTCCCATTCTCTTATTTCTCCCCTCCAGTAAAGCTCATTGAATTTGAATACATGTATGTTTTAATGTATTACCAGTTGTACCCACTTTTATGAAAATAATGTACTCAAGTATAAAAGACTGCAAGATTTTTAAAGCACTATATTTACTATTAATTTAAAAATAAGATAAACTTATATTCTTACTTTTTAAAGAAACGCAGAGTATTTCCAAAATCTCATTTTTATGTGAGTTACCCACCCACCTCTTTCCTTTTTCCCTTTAAGCCTAATAAAGAAAATTGACTTTAAGCTTTGTCATTTCAGCCTAAGGTACTAAAAGGCAGCCAACGTTACTATTGTTGCCCTTTCTCTTTATTATACAAGTATATCGATGATGTAATTGCAGAAGTTAGGGTTTACTCGAGCTGTTGAAGCAAAAGGATTTTTTTAGAATGCCTCCTTCAGCACCACAGAACAATTGTAAAACAGAACCAAGTATGCAATTTAAGCAATTCATCTCTTGAAAGCAAATCCGCAGGATCTTCGTCTTGAAGGACTGATCAAGAGGTCGAAATGCAGAACCACTGGTAAAGCTCAATTTGCTCCAGACCAATGCTGAGCTGGAAAAACACTTGAGCAACACAGTGCTAGTGTATGGCATTTTGGCTTTTAACCCCTTCCTAGAAGCCTTCAACTTTTATGATTGGGTCTACTGTTGCCCCCCAAAGCCCACAGGATTAGGAAACATCTCAGCCTTTTATCCCAGCCTTGTTTGTCCCTAAGCAGATATTCCCCTGAAAGTTGAGTGAAAACTAAGCAATCATTTATCATTCTGCATTTCAAATAAAGCAATGATTGAGAAGTCCATGATCCTACATAGAGCCACCCATATTATTAACACAGAAGAGCTGAACATTTACAAATGTATCTACTACACTAGGAGAACCCTCATGGCTGTGATTCAAAGTGCAAACAAAAAGAATCAACAAGAAAATACAGAAACAAAATCACATGCAGATGAGGCAGCGCATACAGGGAAAAGAACATACCTGAGGGATTCTCCTTTTTAAAAAAAAAAAAAATGTACACACCAGCTGGGCTGTTTCTCCCCTCCTTTTGGAGTGTATGTGTTTTCCCTTCAGGAATACCACTTGGAATCGTGTTTCTAGTCTCCTTTCCTTTATTCAGCCACAAATAGTTAGAGCAGGAGAGGAGGCTGCATCCCAGCGATCCGACTCAAGTGCAATCAGGCATGCCTTTGGTCTGCAACGGTGTCTGTTCTTGTCAATTCTATCGTGCTCCCCAGGCAGCAGCCTCCAAAGCAATTTTACAACTTAGCTGCTGGCATGAAACTGCCTTTCACTCTCCTCATTGCCAAATTGCTTCGGCAGCTCATTTCTCATCCCTGTCTCTAAGAAAGCAAACCAGGTTGTCTCCCGTGCGTTGACGAGCGCCAAGGTTCATCAACAATTGAGGGTGAGGAGCATCGCGGCTGAGTGCGTGCAGGGAACTTCACACAGCGCGGGCCACGGCTGCTTTGGGGAATGCAGCACAGACACTGCGATCCCCCAGCCTCCTCTGCCCAGAGCGCCTCGGCTCCCTCTGCTGTCGCCCCTGCTGCTGTACAGAGCAGCTCCTCCAGGCTGAGCCACAGCCCCTGCTCACAGAAAAGCACCGTGGCCGCTGCCAGGGGTGGCCGGCGTCACCACCACACTGACAACTAACTGTGGGACGCAGCTTCATCGCTGGGGAAAACGCCTGGGTGCCAGAGCTTCCTCAGCCCTTTTTTTTTTTTTTTTTTTTTTTTAATCACGGAGAGATGACCTAGGAGACAACTGTGCGGCCAATTCCGCTAGCTAGCTGTGTTTGCAGCCTCTTTGATAACGAGAATAATTCAAAAATTACTGATTCAGATGTAATTGGCTGTGCTTGGAATCATGAAAAGTACACGGCACACAGTCTAATTCCCAAATAGCCACTGAGAGGCAGCTGACCGGACCCTGTATTTAAAGGGAATAGATGCTGGGATCCCATCCCAGATGCTTTTCTTCTTCTTAATGTGTGGAAAGCCATTTGAAGGTGATTCTTTAAAAATCTGAATTAAAGCCACGTACACAAATCAAAGTGGGAAATGGTGGAAACTTAGAGTAATACAAAGGTTTTGCTTCTCACTTAGACCGTCTTTCCATTTGATGTTAATGTTCTAAAGATCTGGCTGGGAATTGGACAGGCTTGCTTTCTTTTTTAGTTTTGCTGAGTCGAGGAGGTGGAGGGAGTAACAGCTCCCACTTTCCATCAATAAAGCATTTTCTATCCTCTAACCCTCCTGTTGAAACAAACAAAAAAAAAAAAGTACCGGTCTTAAAATAGAGCCTTCAAGAAGCTCAAGTCCTGGAATAATTTATAGATTTGAGGCTGCATCTGGTCTGTTAATCTTTCTTCTATCTACTTTCCCTCACATTTTAGAAAATAGATGGGTGTTTCCAGGACGGAAGAATAGTCAATGATTAACAGATTAGACAGTAGAACGTATAGATTTGTGTGGCATTTTTCAGTACACGTAAGGATACATGGGTCTGACCAACTTTAGAATGGACTCTACCTTACCTGAACATGTAATATTCCCTCATTGACAGCAAACCCAACAGCTAAGCCTGACAGATCATTTTTGGCAAAACCTGTGCCAAACCCATTCCACCCACTACAGGTGACAACCAATAACACCTCTACAATTAAAAATAACTGCCCCCAATTCAACACAATGTATGTGCCAGGTGCCAGGAGCTGAGCCCTCCCCACTCCTGGCTCTCAGCCCCACCTTTAGCTCACAGCCACACAGCTTCCTCAACCGGCTGCTCAAGTGACTGTTAATGGACTTGAGCATCTGCTCGAGGTCTAATGAGCTGCATCAGGGGGGCAAACACTAGGGCAGCGTGATCCCTGCCTTCAACAGCTCCAGAGTGGTAGGCAGGACAAAGCTTTGCTGCCCCTGGCTGTAAGCACACAAGAGGAGCAAAGGAAAACTGTCAGATCTCAAAGTAGGTAGGGCAAAACTTGACTTTTTTAGATAGAAAAATTCAGGCTAGCCAATATACTGTTTTGAAGAATGCTCTTCAATACACAGAGGAAAGAACACCTACTTATAGAGGCTTTTTCTTCTTCTTTGGGTGTACAATACCCAGAACAAAGTGCTGAAGCTATGCTCAGTGGAGAGCCTCAGCACCCGGAATAGTGCAATGTAGAGGAGACCTCGGTCAAGTAGGGTATAATGTCAGTGGATTAAATGTTAAAACCTAACCTATAGAAGCAAATACAGGTAAGGTGATCCTATTCCTGTGTGGTTGTCAGAATGTGTTGTATGTACTGGGATGAAAGAGGAGTCAAAGTATTGCTCTAATTGAAATAATCTCGTAGAGGAAACAACAACAGGGATGGTGATCATCAGTCTGTTTTTAAGAATATCTTTCAAGAACGTTCCAAAGTTAGTGTGTGTGTTCTGATAGATGCACTGCTTAGCTGTAATCATCAGGATCATGGTTATGTATTTCAAAATGGAAACTATTTACATCTCTGAGAGTGGCAGGAATCATGTATCTGAGGGACACCAGATGCTAATAAAATAGGTCACTACTGGAGAGAATGACAGAGCTTTACAACTTTATTGACCTGCAGGGACATCAAAATCTGTAACAGTATTTCCTTGGCTCTTGATGGCTAGTTTTCACCTAAATACTTGAATTGAGTAATATATAATCACCATCATATGAATACTGCAATCTGTTAGAGTTCTACACATTCTTATCAGTAAGACACATTCCACTTTTGCAAGAACTTATCAAATTCTTGAATTAGTAACATAAAACACAGGATAGGAAATGAGCGATTTCCATTTATATACTTAACACTTCTAGAGATACGTACATGCCCCAAAACTTACTCACAGATGGATTGATTGAAACTGTAAGATAATTTCTGCTTTAAATCTTTCAACAGTAATTTCAGGAGGAGAAAACCTCTGGGGTACCATTCATCTCCCATGTCCTAAGACATAAGGTGGGCCAGATCATTTGTCTCATTTATGGTTCAGGTGGGAGAAGAACCATTCTGGGTCACTGGTCATTTTTTTATTGGTAATAAAACCTAACTAAACCAAAAAGATCAAGTTAAAGGCCTGTTCTTGTAGAATTCTGTTACTGCCTGTTCATTTGGCTTTAAGCAACAGAGAATTCTTGAAAAAGCAGGAATCAACCTTTTATGTATTGAATTCCATTTTCTGTTTTCTAGAAAACCTTGCTCTTTATTTTAGGGAGATGGTAACCAATCACTGGACCTATTAAAAAAATAAACACTCAACAGTCATTGGTTCCCTGTTTCTATTTAGATGAATTGGTGAATTGGATTAACATTAAAATAATCAACATAAAATAATCAACAAAAACATGTTTACATCAAAATTATTAAGTTGTTTCTAGCTTTGTATAACTGAATAATGTATAGGCAAACAAATAGTTGGGAATAAGCCATCACACAGACTGGAAAGATTTGCAAAATGTTCATTTAAGGATAGTAAAGCACACACTAAGTTCTATTCTTGAAGTTTTCCATTAAATTAGAAGTCATGTAAAAATTGTACCTTTGAAATGAAGTAACACTGTGTAACTTTGGAGACCAGGTCATACAAGTACTGCAGCTTTCTTTTTGCCCACTCTCTCTTGGTTTGCTCACTCTGAGTAAAATTCGCTGCCATGTCCTGAGGACACTCAAGCAGCCTAGAAGGAAGCCCGTAGGACTAGTACCTAAAGTCCCCTCCCCATTGCCAGATAGGAACTGAGACTCCCTACCAATAGTCATGTGAAAAAGCCATTTTAGAAGCTGACCTTGTACCCACATTCAAGCTTTGAGAGGACTCCAGCTCCTGCTTACATGTTGAATGAAACTACCTAAGAACCCCTAAAGCACAAACACACAGCTATGCTATTCTAGAATTTTTCATCCATGAAATAATGTTCGTTAAAAAAAAAAGGAAGAAATATACTGTTAGAATTTCCAAAGAGAAATTAGATTGACTATTCTTCAACTTGTGGATTTAAGTACACTATAGTCTCTTAACATGTAAAACTTTTACTAATTCAAAAGAGTACATGCACCCCTAGGTTTATAGCAGCATTATTTACAAGAGCCAAGATATGGAAGCAACTGAAGTATCCAGTGATTGACAAATGGATAAAGATGTGCTGTACACACACATACAATAGGTTATTATTCAGCCATAAAAGATTGAAATCTTACTGTTTGCAATGACATGATGGAGCTAAAGAGTATAGTCCTAAATGAAATAAGTCAGAGAAAGCCAAGTATCATATGATTTCACTTGTGGAATTTAAGAAACAAATGAGCAAAGGCAAAAAGAAAAAAAAACCAAGATAAAGACTCTTAAGTATACAGAACAAAATGATGGTTACCAGAAGGGAGGTGGTTGGAGGATGGGTGAAATAGGTGATCGGGATTAAGGAGTGCACTTGTCATCATGTGCACCAGCTGATGTATGGAATTGTTGAATCAGCATATTGTACACCTGAAACTAATATAACACCGTATGTTACCTATCTAGAAATAAAATACAACTTAAAAAGATGTGGAAGTGTGGGGTTCAACAAATTCAGGAACAAGAGGAGAATGTCACACTTCCCTAGTCACTATTGCTGGCTCTCTTCTCTGTGCCCTCTTAGCAATTTATAAGCCTCTGTGGTGGTAGTAGCTTAGTATAAGGTATGTTAACAATTAATTTACTCTTTACCCTAAGCCTTTATGGGCTTGACTGCCAGAGACCTTGGTTCATTCATTTTTGTATCACCAATGTCCAGTTGAAAGACTCATGAAAGGTAGGTTGAGTTTAGTTAGTAGAGCAGAGCTAATGAGGCTAAGGACATGGGTTGAGTCCCTGTGTAGCCAGTTAGCTTTGTTCTATTCCTTGGTCCAAACGGCACCGTTTGTTCCCACCAGCTGTCTTACAAATGTGTACCCGAACAAACCACCTAACTACATATTCCAACAGTGTTAAGTCAGTAACATAATAATGTCTCAAGTTTAACGCTCTTGCAAAGTGTTTTTACATACCTTTTCTCATTTGATATTTATCTTTAAAAACCTGCAAGATATTATAATGGTCTTGTGATTGCCCCATACTAAAATGATAGACACTACAAAAGCCTGCATGACTTACCTGACTATATAGAACTAGTAAGTGGTGGTAACTAGAGTAGAAATGAGGCATGCAACTTCTACTGTAAAACTTGTTTCAGCAAGTAGCTGACCAGTATTCAAACACCATAATCAATGGCAAATTTTGCTGTCTTTTAGAAATTTAATAAAGAGTTTAATTAAGCAGATACTCTCTTTATTTTGAGAGAGAGAGAGAGAGAGAGACAGACAGACAGACAGACAGAGACAGAGAGAGTGAGCAGGGGAGGGGCTATTAGCACAGAACTGGATGTAAGGCTCAAACTCACAAACCGTGAGATCATTACCTGAGCCAAAGTCAGAACTTTTACTAAGCCACCCGGCAACACAAGCAGATACTCTTTTAAAATAAGTCTACTTGGGTAACAATCATTAGACTTTGGGTAACCATCAGGAGATGCTGAAAGCTGTTTGGTGTGAAGCATCTATAACTCCATTCTGTTTCTCTCTTCTCTGCATCTATAAAATTCAGGTCAGCACCATACTCAAGCAAATTATCAGATGAAGGGTTTTTGTTGTTGTTGTTTTTTAAGAGGTTCTAATTGCTAGTAAGATACAGAATTTGGACAATATCAAGTAAAATGATTTCCATTCCCTTATTCCTTCAACTTTTGCTTATTTATGGTAACTATGATTTAATGATACAACACAGCATTGAAAATCCCAGACTCTGAAAATCAGAGGCCTAATTACCCAGCTTTGCCCTAGCATGAACTCTTTCTGACTTTGGTCAAATGTCTTAAGTAAGCCTTGGTTACTTCATCTGTAAAAATTTTTAAAAATAATTCCTATTTATACTGTTTCTAGTGAATCAAATATCAAAGTCCAAGTAATTCAGTATATACTGACATGTTGTACGTACTCAGCAATCATCATTATCTAATAATAATTATCAAAATTTGTACCAGATATCATTGTCATTATTTTCTACTATTATTAACCTGACCTCCATTCATCAGAGGACCTCCATTCCTTTTCAGAGGAATTCTTGTATTTATTAAGACTTTTAAAAAATCAACTCCAAAGACCCCATCTTTCACTCCTAGCTCTGCTGCTTTCTCTGTATTGCCATATCGGTTATGTAAACTCCCGGAGCCTTAGTTTCCTGTGTTTGTATGTACTATGAGTTCAGTCATTATGTTACATTTTTCCTTTTTTAGCTTTATGGATTCTCAAATGCTTATTTCAACTTTGTTTGAGCAAAGTAAAAATTATTATTTTAATGATGTATATTTGCTTGCTAAATGTTTTATGCCCACTAGACATTTTCATATGCTTGACAACAAAGTTCATACATAATTTGATCTTGCAGAATATTAGAAGAAATATCTCCAATAAAGCATTTATATACACAGTAATAAACCAATGATTCTTATATTTTCCTTCCAAGAACAGTAATGATTTCTTTTCTTGTGAAAATTAAGGAGTATAATTTTGAATCATATTACCTTCCAGTATTTCAGGAGTTATTTAATACGTGCTAATCATTCCAAGAGCAATGAAAATGACCTCAATAGGAGCTCCATGATGACTGGGTGAGAATCATTATTGCCCAGAAGCTCATAGATTCAAAATTCATGAAGATATAGGCTTTGTCCAACAGGTGTCTTAAAACCATTTTTGGATTAAAGTGATTTTAATTGCCCAGTTTCTGTTGTAAGCAATGATTAATGACTCATACTAATAGTGTTTTCCACCTAAATTAATAATGGTCTAGGATGCATACAAACCATAAAGAACAGATTTCATTGAAATGGTCTAAAATACTTTCATCAAAAATATATTCACTTAGAGCATTTTATTTAATGTAATTGGACATTTTTTCTTTTACATGACATTCATATTCTGCTCAGTTTCCTAGTTGTTTTTCTCCAGAGAACACATCTACACACTCTGCAGGCCTGGAACAAAAAAAGCAAAAACAAAACCCTGATTTCTGGTTTGGAGCCAGGGAGAAAGACCCTCTGTTAACTATCATCAGAAGTGTTGGCTCTAGCTTAACTGTGAACTATATTAACTTTGTCTTTAGAGCTTTTCACTTTCCATGTCTTTGACCTTTATTTATTCTTCGGCACTTCTTTGGTTACTTTGGCTATTCTACTGAGAAAGACTCTGTAACTAACCAAGGCTATGTTTTAAATTAATCAAGTATGTCACTTGGAGGAAGAGAAAGTTAAAGCAATGAAACGATAGTCTTTTTAGGGTAATTCAGACATCATAGCACGTAGATACAGTTGGTAATTTTGATTTATGGGGTGTCTATAAAATGAGGTGAAATGAAGAGCACCTATAAATCTATGTGTTTGTTTTATAGATTAAATACCTGAAAAATATAAAGAGTTTGACAGAGTATTAGCCATTATTGTTATCATCATCATTATCATTCATTTAAGGGGGCTTGGAAGAGGAAATACTGTACCTTTGGAAGGTGGGAGAAGAAAGTAGTATCTTACAGCATCATATAAAAATTAAAAGGGAGATCATCAAAGTTTCCCCCATGCAGATGAATTTACCAGTTTTCCAACATATACCTTGAAATAAAGTAAGCATTTTTAAAATTTTTTAATGTTTTTATTTATTTTTGCGACTGACAGAGACAGAGCATGAGCAGGAGAGGGGCAGAGAGAGGGAGACACAGAATCAGAAGCAGGCTCCAGGCTCTGAGCTGTCAGCACAGAGCCAGACATGGGGCTCGAACTCACAGACTGTGAGATCATGACCTGAGCTGAAGTCGGATGCTTAACCAACTGAGCCATCCAGGCGCCCCCAAAATAAGCATTTTTAACAATTCTGGAAAGGTATTCTGCTTAAAAAACATGGTCTTCTTAACACCTATAATTTCAACAGCCAGTAGACACTTTTTTTTTGGCACTAATAGATCATCCTATACTAAATTAAAAATACAGCTGCCCGTAAATACTTTCTCCCATTCTGTATGTTGCCTTTTTACCCTTGATTGTTTCCTTTGATGTGACATTTTTAAGTTTGATGTAGTTTCATTGGCCTACTTTTGCTTTTGTTGCCTGTGCTTTAAGATGTCATATCCAAGAAGGCATTGCCAAATCCAATGTCTTGAAGATTTGCCCCATATTTTCTTCTAGGATTTTTATAATTTTAGTCTTCACACTTAAGGCCTTTAATCCACTTTTAGTTAATTTTTGTATATGGTGTAAAGGTCCAGGTTCATTCTTTTGCACGCGGATATCTAGTTTTCCTGACACCATTTTGTCGAAGACTATTGTTTCTCCACTGTGTGATCTTGGCACTGTTGTCAAAGATCATCTGACCAGATACAGGAAGTTATTTCTGAGCTCTGTATTCTATAACATTGTTCTATAGGTCTTTATCTGATAAAAGGTTAATATTCAGAATGTGTAAGGAACTTTTAACAACTCAGCAACCCAAAACAAATAACCCAATTTAAAAATGTGCAAAGGATGTAGTGCCTGGGTGGCTCCATCGATTAAGCATCTGACTCTAAATTTTGGCTCAGGTCATGAATTCATGTTTCATGAGTTTGAGCCCCGCTTCGGGCTCTGCACTGACAGTGTGGGGCCTGCTTGGGATATATTCTTTCTCTCTCTCCCTCCCTCTCCCTCTCTTTCTCCCTGTCTCTACTCTTCCCCAGCTCTTTCTGTCAAATAAATAAATTTTTAAAAAATGGGAAAAGACTTGAATACTCCAAGAAGATATACAAGTGGCCAACATATAAAAATGGGAAATATAGGAGACATATACAAATAGCAAGCCTATGAAAATATACTCAAGGTCACTAATCATTAGAGAAACGCAAATCACAACCACAATGAGATATCACCTCCCATTTATTAGGATGGCCACTATCCAAAAATTAAATAAAGAACAAATATGAACAAAGATATGGAGAAATCGTAACTCTTCTGCACTGTTGGTGGGAATATAAAATGGTGCAGCCACCATGCAGTTTCATCACCAACAGTAGGGAGTTTCCTCAACAAATTAAAAATAGAATTACCATATAACCCAGCAATCCCACTTCTGGATATAAACCCAGATGAATTGAAAGCAAGATCTCAAAGAGGTATTTGTGTACCCATGTTCACTGCAGCATTATTCATAATAACCATGAGATAGAAGCAAACCAAAAGTCCATCAATGGATAAACAGATGAAGAAAACATAATAGATACAAACAATAGATTATCATCCAACCTAAAAAAGGAAATCCTGTCACATGTCACAACACGGATAAAGCTATGGAACATTATGCTAAGTGAAATAAAGTAGTCACAAAAAGACAAATACTGTGTGATGCCACTTATATGAGGTACATAAAGTAGTCAAATTACTTTATAGAATTGTAAAGTATTAGAATGCTCATTGTCTGGGACTGGGGAAAGAAAAGTGAGATGTCGTTCAATGGGAATAGAGTTTTAGTTTCATGAGATAAAGTTCTACGTACCTGTTAGACAATATGAATATACTTATCACTCCTGAACTATATACTTAAAAATGATTAAGAAGACATATTTTATATTATGGGTTTTTTTACCACAATTTTTATTTTAAAAACATTTCTATCTGAAAGGGTTATTATGTTGAACTATGTATTAACATTCAGAAATAATTTATCAAGTTCTTGCTTGAGGTAGAGAAGAGAATGTTGGAACTGTCTCCAACTCAAGCTCCTTAAAAGAATGAATGGGGGCTGTACTCAGGTGCCTCACATTTCTCAGGCACTTTCCATCCTCACTCTTGTCTCTCTTAGGCTTATGTCCAATGACATTCTGCTCTGACTCTTCTTCACTTCTTTTTCAGCCTACGGTCATTTTCCCTGGACTATGCCTTCTAATATAATCTGTGAGTCTGAGATCTCTAGAACTCCAGAGTTTCTGGATGGCAAACTCAACCCAAGTATTCAGAATATAATTTTTCTCTTTCTCTTGCAAGACACAGGTTGGAATCACAAATGGCCCTAATGATCTAACATGGATCTAATGATCTAATGAACCAGGTCGTGTCAATGGTTTGAGTCAGTTGAGTATGGTAAAATTCAAAGATGTAGGGACTATAGTACACCACAAAGGATAGGGCCTATATGAAAGGAATAGCTGCCTAATGACAGTAGCACCAAAGAAATCTGCTTGTTTTTTCAAAACAGACTAGAAATCTGGAAACTTAGGCAAATACTTGTGATGTTTAAAACCATCTTCATGTAAAAATGAAATGCAGTAATACCATGGGTTCTTTGCTTACTGGACATCAACTTTTGATTCTTGCTATAAAGCTCAAAGAGGTAAGAAAATCTGATATTTTCCCAAGATGACACACAAAAACAAGACTAACTCCACTTTTCTTATAGAGAACCCCAAATTGGGAACTTTATTATACCTTAGGACTTAAGATCTTTCCTTAGCCCAACATTTTTTCTGATACTTCTTGGCTTCCACAAGTGGCTTCCACAACCTATTGTTAGTTGATAGGTTTGATTCCAAAAGTTCCTCCCAGAGTTTCAGTGATTATACTGAAACCCTCTTTCCTTGGTCACTCAATGTCCTGAGCGTCTCTGCTTCCTCACACTATTTTCCTTAAGTTCTTCCTTATCCGGAGAAGTATATGATATCTTACAAGTGTCCACTGTCCTTACCAGTGTCATACTCTTAGACTGATAGAAGCCTTCCAACATCAGGGGCCCCTGCTTAATTCACTAAAGGCAACTATGAGCTGAATCTTAAAACTGAGGAACTAGTTCTCACAGCAAAAGTCAAAACCCACTGGGACTGCCTGGAGAAATGAGCTTTTATAATGTATCATATAGTCTCTTAACTCCTCTCTAAAGAATGCTCTAATATACAAGGAGTTGGGCCACATTTCCCTCTGGCCCAGAGTGTAAGGATACTTTTTCTTTTAGTACCCAAAGCCAAGTTTCCAAAGCCATGAAAACAATCCCATTTTACCATCAGGGTTAGTCCCCATTGTGCACAGAATGCATGTATGAATCAAAACCCAGTTATGTTCATTGGTTCTCAGAAATTCTCCAAGTTAAATAGGCAAAATATACTGAGACACAGAGGTCAAAGGAAAAAAAATGAAGCTACCTATTTAAGAACAAAGGCTTTCTAGAATCTACTGATCTAAGGATAAATTTTCTTTAAGTAACTAATCACAATTGACACTCTTCATTACTATCTACATGGAACCACCAAACCAATGTCAACAAACTGGCTTGTGCCAAACAGAAAGACAAATACTTGATAGAGCAATAGAATTTAACATAATTTCTGCTTCTCCTTTCCTTCCTACTGGCACCTTAATCTTTAGGATGAGCTGTCCTCCAAGACTAGTTCAAGGGAATACCACTTAAAACTAGACAGTAACTAAATACCAAAATCAAAATCCCAGAAACAGCCAATAATCAAAAATAGTTGATAAGATATTTTCATCCCCAAATATAAACAGCTACAAGACCCTCCTACTTTCAACGTTTGTATGAGAAGAAATAGAAGGAAGCAAGAAGATATATAAATGACTTCAGAACAGGAGAACCCAAAAACAAAGGCACTCACTTAAAAACACAATCTGTCATTTGAGATCAGCAGCTACATACTTCAGCTCACAATGACTGCAAAAAATCGATGTTCTTACAAACTAATTTTGTGGAAAAGTGAGTAGAAAAATACAGCTCCCATATGCAAATTTTCAAAAACAAAAATATCTCCCTAGAAAGTAAAAACAGGACATAAAACCCCACAAAACAGATTTTAAAAAGTAACTTAAAAATAAATAAAAATTTAAAAAATAAAAAAGGTAGTATTTCAAAAGAGCTACAATTTAAGATAATGATATAAGCTATGAAAGAGTAATGCAAGTTACAATTAGGAAAACCACAGGGTGCCTGGGTGGTTCAGTTGGTGAAGCATGCAACTTTGGCTCAAGTCATGATCTCACTGTTCCCAAGAGTAAGCCCAGACATTGGGCTCTGTGCTGACAGCTCAGAGCCTGGAGACTGTTTCAGATTGTGTCTCCCTCTCAGTCTCTGCCCCTCCCCTGCTTGTGCTCTGTGTCTCTCTCTCAAAAATAAACAAACATTAAAAAAATTTTTTTGAGAAAACCAATAAAGAAGGTTATAAAAGTAAGAAAAAACAGAAAAATTATTTTAGAAATGAAAAAACACAATATGCATAAACACAACTGATAATACTTTGAGAACTACAAGCAAAAGGAGTAATTTTTTTTAATTAAAAATATTTAAAATAGTAAAAGTAATTCAAGAAAAAAATTACAGCTATAAAAGCTAGGCAAAGAAAATCTAACAGGCATGTAATAGAAGGATCTGAACAGGGGGAAAAGGAAAAATTTAAATGAAGGAAAATTTCTTCAAATTTAAAACAAAAAAAAATTGAAATGTGTTGTTTCAGAAGACACATTGCATACCTGGAAAAGTTAATCCATAAAAATCAATGCCAGCAGTATTCTGCTAATGATTTCACATCCAGAACAAAAAACCAAGTTACTTATAAGGAAAAAAAACACACACACCTTTTTTCAGAGAACTGGAATAATCCTAAGATTTGTGGGAACTACAGAGACCCTGAATAGCCAAAGCAACCTTGAAAAAGATAAAACTTGAGCTAACACAATCCCAGAATTCAACATTATACTACAAAGCTGTAGTAATCAAAACAGTGGGGTACAGGCACAAAAACAGACACACAGATCACCAGAACCGAGAACCCAGAAATACAGCCACACTTGCATGGTCAGTTAATCTATGACAAAGGAGGCAAGAATATACAATTGGAAAAAGTCTCTTCAACAAATTATGGGAAAACTGAAGAGCTACATGTAAAAGAATGAAATTGAACCACCTTCTTACAGTACACAGAAAATAAACTCAAAATGTGATTAAAGATCTAAATTTGAGACCTGAAATCCTAAAATTCCCAGAAGAAAATACAGGTAGTAAACTTTTTGACATAAGCCATAGAAATGTTTTTCTAGATATGGCTCGTGAGGCAAGGGAAACAAAAGCAAAATTAAACTGTTAGCACTACACCAAAATAACAACCTTTTGCGTAGCAAAGAAAACCATCAACCAAAAGACAACCTACCAAATGAGAGAAAATCATTTGTAAATGATGTATCCAATAATGGGTTGATATCCAAAATATATAAAGAACTTATACAACTCAACACACACACACACACATACACACACACACACACACACACACACACACACACACACACTAATTAAAAATGGGCAGAAGACTTGAATAGACATTCCTCCAAAGAAGACATACAGATAGCCAATAGGCTTATGAAAAGATGCTCAATATCACTAATCATCAGGGAAATGCAAATAAAAATCACAATTAGATCACCTCATTTTTCAGAAAGGCTAAAATCAAAACACAAGAAATAACAAGTGTTGGCAAGGAAGTAGAAAAAAGGAAACTTCACACATGGTTGGTAGAAGCTGATATATCCACTGTGGAAAACAGAGAGATCACTCAAAAATTTAAAAATAGAACATATGGTCCAGTAATTCCACCACTGGGTATTTACCCAAAGAATATGAATATACCATTTCAAAAAATGTATGTACCCCTATGTTTATTATGGCATTATTTATAATAGCCAAATTATGGAAGCAACCCAAGTGTCTACTGTTAGGTGAATGGATAAAGAAGAGGTAGATAAATGGAGTATTACTCAGCCATAAAAAAGAATTAAATCTTGCCATTTGCAACATCATGGATGGATCTAGAAGGTACAATACTATGTGCAATAACTGAGATAAAGACAAATACCACAGGATTTCTCTCATATATGGAATTTAAGAAACAAAGAAAATCAAACAAAGAAAAAAAACAGACTTTTAAATACAGAAAACAAATTGATATTTACCACAGGGGAGGTGGGTGGGGGGAAATGGATGATGTAAGTAAAATGTATACAACTACTGAATCACTATATTGTACACCTGAAACTAGTGCAATACTGATTTTTTTTTAATTTTTTTTTCAACGTTTATTTATTTTTGGGACAGAGAGAGACAGCATGAACGGGGGAGGGGCAGAGAGAGAGGGAGACACAGAATCAGAAACAGGCTCCAGGCTCTGAGCCATCAGCCCAGAGCCCGACGCGGGGCTCGAACTCACGGACTGCGAGATCGTGACCTGGCTGAAGTCGGACACTTAACCGACTGCGCCACCCAGGCGCCCCTAATTTTTTTTTTTTTAAGGAGACAGAGAGAGAGCATGAGCAGGACAGGAGCACAGAGAGGGGCAGACACAATCTGAAGCAGGCTCCAGGCTCTAAGCTGTCAGCACAGAGCCCGATGTGGGGCTCGAACTCACAAACTGTGAGATCACGACCTGAGCCGAAGTTGGACACTTAAACGACTGAGCCACCCAGGCGCCCGTGTTTTTCTGATGTACAAAGTTCTTTAAACATACAAAAATCAAACAATATTCTTGTGTTCTCACCTTGAGAAGTACACTATAAACAGAACTTCAGATAATCCAAATGAATGGGGATATGGCATAAAAATTGGTCATATTGAACATCAGTTGTTAACATTATAAGAGAAAAATATAATGTGTCTTTTATGGAAAGGTATATGCAGCTACTTATGAAATAATCCTATCAAAGATGCTTGAACCTGAGCCTAATCAAGCCAGTAGATCAACTACTGATTTACATGAAATATAAATCGTAGAATGTGTTAAGTATGCCACAGGGATCTAATCAACAGAATCCAGAATGTGAGAACTCTGTAAAACTCCTTCTAAAACAATTTCTTTAAGCAGTAAACTTTGAAAGAAAAAATAAAGGAAGGAAATATAGATTGAAGCACATTTAAAAGACAACAAATAAATTCAGTATTTAGATTTTATTCAGATTTTAATTAGTAGGGGAGAGAAGGAGAGAAAGGAGGAGGAAGGAAGAGGAAGAGGGGAAAGAGGAGGAAAGACAAAATCTTTGAGATAATTGAGAATTTAAACACCCAAAAGTTGATTTAATAATGTTAGAGAAGCAATGTTATACAAGGCTATGTTAAAAGTGTTTAAATATTTTAAAGATGCATCCTGAAATATTTAAGGATGAAATGATAAAATATCTGAGATTTGCTTCAAATTAGGCTGAGGAGAAGTGGATGGGGTATAAATGAAAGACTGGTCTTGGGTTAATCATCACTGAAGCCAGTTGATAGACACATGGGAGTTCATTACAATCTTCCCACTTAATAGGTTTAAAATTTTTATATAATAAAACATAGTTAAAGTCATCTTATGCCTAATGATCAGGTTGCAAAAGAATAAGTTTATTTGGCCTGTGTGAATATGATGTGCCAATAGCTCTATACCTTTATAAATCAAAATTTGGTGTTTATTAGCACAAAGAGAAAAATATAGATCATTACCATTCCTTTCTTGCACAATCACATTTTCTTGCTTAACAGATGTAGAACTGGAAGCTGACCATAGCCCAAACTATTTCAGCCTCAAGAATGTCACAGACCGCTTCTAAATACTATGAGACATGACTTTGGAGGATCCTGGTGCACTACCTAACTTCACATGACAGATCTTGATGATAATCTCTGTTATGACAACAGTACTGCAAAAGACAAATGTACCTCCACCTTTGGGGGGGGAAAGTCTTGCTAAGCTGCTACCTTCACAGAAAGTATGGAAATGCAGAAATCACCTTAGCATGTGACATACACGTAGGATTGTGGCTGACAACATAACATGGCTTTAAGCTGAGCTCCCATCTCCCTTCAGTGATACTGGCCGCTGTCACAGCCTCTGAGGACCCAAAGGGTTGTAAATTTGCTTCCTGCTTGTCAAATCGTCACCTGGTGCTGACCCTGGATAAGAGTCTATTTCTAAAAGAGTTTTAGAAAAATATGACATTTCACGTATATACGAATATGTATTTCATATATATGACGTTTCAATAATGTAAGCCAAGCCTTTGTTTAATTTAATAGATTTCTAGGTCAGGGAAGTACTCAGGCCTGTTTTATTTAGATGTGTATTTAAATACCCCAGAATAATACCTAAGCATCACTTCAGAATTTATTTTGCCTGAGTGAGATCATTGCATACCTCAGAGTGTAGAGAAATATGGGATAATACCCAGTAATTTTTTGAAGAAAGATCATTTTTATCTACTTTTCATGGATACCATAGGGATAGCTCTGTAAAGTAACTGTAAAAATATTGTGTTGCACTAAATATAATTCTTAGACTTAAAATACTACATCCACAGAGTGTTTAGGATTTAGGGAGACAGATCAATCCTTTTCAACTTCTCTTTTCAGCAAGGAGATGAACATCCCTGCAAAATTGTCAATTTGTTGCCAAACTCGTTTTATCAAGCTGTTTGATTTAGCTGTCCCCTGAATACATAGTTCAGTATAAAGAGGTAGATACAGTCTTTCCTGGGAGACCTCTCAGTGCTCATTCTACTCCATAAACATGTTGGTCCTTTCTGATTTTATTTCCTGCAATTGTAACAACCCATTTTTGATTCCCAAGCTCACATCTTTCATCTGTCAAGACTCCAAACTATAAAAGAGCAATGGGTAAAGACTATTTCCTTCCACAACAGATGGGCCTGTTTGTGATTTGCCAAACTCCAAAAGATATGTTCTTCCCTGGATCCTGCCAGAAAGGGCTAGGGTGTTGAAATAGATGCAGAAAATCCCTCTGTCCTGATACAATTGCTTAACTGTAAATTATGTTTTCTGGATATAAAACCATCCGGGCTGTTTTATTTCCATTTCCATGTGTAGCACTCAATTCCCCTGACAATTTCTTAGTTATTTTAGGTTTGTGAACCGTGAACTTTAGTCATTGGCTAGGTACTCTTGTGTGGATTCACCTCTGCTAGCTGAAACATACATCAGACTTCCTTGAGCATTTTGTCCGCCCTTCAGTTCTGCCGACTCATCCTGTCATAAGCCTTTCCAAATCTACTCTTAGCAGGGCTTCTCCAATGGGTATTATTCCTATTTTTGTGGGTCTACTCTTTCCCAGAATCTGTACTCCTTGCTGGTGATATATAATACTTACCAGGATTTTACCAAATGGCAGATAGAGCTAAATCCTTTACATATATTATCTCATATATCTATCTCCACACAGGAGGTAAATAACCTTATCATCCCCATTTCTCTTCTGAGGAAACTGAAATTAAGACAAGTCACAGTATTTGCTTCAGGTCACACAGCTCTCAGAGGTTTAAACCGAGAAATGTTTGATTTAACTCAAAGCTTGATACATCCTGCAATTCCATACTATCTTCACCAAAACAGAAAGCATTTTTTTTAATCACAAAAGTCTGGGTATAATTTGGTAAACTATAAAAACAGCAGTTGAGGGTCTTCTTGTAACAGAGGTCATATAATTTAAATTTTAAAGCTTTTAAAATCCCCCAAACAATTAAGCACAAGCATTTGAGTGCATAAAAGGGGAGTGTTAACCTCTATAAATGGTGGTTAACACTGAGCCTTTCTCATGGCTAATGCTCGCCCCCTGCTGGTAAATCTAATTTGTGTTTCAAAAGCATTCTCTCAATGCCAGAACCCTTCTGTAAAGTCATTAAAACATGAACTGGTGCAGCCACTCTGGAAAACAGTGCGGAGATTCCTCAAAAAATTAAAAATAGATCTACCCTATGACCCAGCAATAGCACTGCTAGGAATTTACCCAAGGGATACAGGAGTGCTGATGCATAGGGGCACTTGTACCCCAATGTTTATAGCAGCACTTTCAACTATAGCCACATTATGGAAAGAGCCTAAATGTCCATCAACTGATGAATGCATAAAGAAATTGTGGTTTATATACACAATGGAATGTGGCAAGGAGAAAGAATGAAATATGGCCTTTTGTAGCACCATGGATGGAACTGGAAAGTGTTATGCTAAGTGAAATAAGTCACACAGAGAAAGACAGATACCATATGTTTTCAGTCTTATGTGGATCCTGAGAAACTTAACAGAAGACCATGGGGGAGAGGAAGGAAAAAAAGGTTAGAGAGAGAGGACGCCAAACCATAAGAGACTCTTAAAAACTGACAACAAACTGAGGGTTGATGGGGGGTGGGAGGGAGGGGAAGGTGGGTGATAGGTACTGAGGAGGGCACCTGTTGGGATGAGCACTGGGTGTTATATGGAAAGCAACTTGACAATAGATTTCATTTAAAAAAAAAAAACATAACCTACCTTCTGTGTCAATTTAGAATTAGGACAGTAACAACAGCCTTCTGACTTTCATAAAGTAAGATGAAAAATCATATGATGGAAGCAACTATACAAAAGGCTTTGTTATGACTTTTTCAGACAGCGAAAACTTACTACCTATGATTTCTAGGCAGTCAGAATTTTGTCATGTACAAAAGATGGCAGATGAACCCTTGTTAGTTATTACCTTCAGGTGGTTCTGATGAGGGCAGCAGAGATGAGAAGGCTGATATTCTAACCAAGGGAAAAATTAATTAGAGCAGAAGCTCTCCTCTGTGATTCCATTTTATGTCTGGAGAAGAAAAAAAAAAGATACTAAAAACCATGCTTCAATCCATTCCTCTCCTCTCTTTAATAATGCAGTATTCTTTTTTGCAGCCAGTTACCTGACGAATGCTGAAGCACTGAAAAGGAGCAGTCAGCATCTTACAGGTTTCCCTGTGTCTTGAGGCAGATAAGTTTGCTCAAGTCTCCAATGGAACTAAGAATCCATCAGACACATGCTCTACCAAAAAATTGGGATGGACTCAGAGTGTAATCAACTCAGACTCAAACACACATAGACATTTGAAAGTAAAACTGAAAGTCAAATCACACACTTGAAATAAACCACATTTATAGTGAAATAATAAATATATCAGAGTATTTGCTCAAATATCGTATTTTTAAGGAGTAATATCTAAAAAGCATTAGCTGATTAGCTTTCAATCTGTGTTTCCCATTCCATTGGTCATATAATGATCCATACATTTATTTATATGATCTCTTCATTAAAGTTGCCAGTGTAGAAAAAAAACAAAAAACAAACGAGTGTAAGACTGTTCCTCAAGTTTGATTATAGAAACACGTCAAGAAGACACAAAGACAAGAGGAATAAATGGAGAATAGGAAAGGAGTTTGTAATTTCCATGCCATCTCACTTTCCCCCAAATTCTTGACATTTTGAGGTTGAATTTATTCTGCTATAGTACTAATTTGTATAAGGAACATTATCTCATATGTTTGGAGTGAAGAGGATGCAGGGTAGGAGGTATTCAGTAACACCTATTATGTTACAGCAGTAACATTACCCATTTGTAAAACTAGTTCTTATGCTAGTCACTTGAAGACATTAACCAATTTAATCCTTCCAATAACCTCATTTTTTTTTCCCTCTGTTTTACTATTAGGGAAATGAAGGCTTACAGAGGTCACACAGTATCAAAATCAAGATTCAAATGTACTTTCTAAACTTGCTTTTAACACTTGTATGCCATTTCCCTGATCCCAGTGATAAAAACATCCCCATGTTCATTTATGTATTCATCCTTCATTATGAAGAGATTAAGGGCAGGTTTTCTCAGACAAAGCTCAGTAACTGCAGCAACTCTTAGCTAACAGGTCAATTTTTGGAGGACAAATGATTCAGAGGGGAAGGCTTCCAGAGTAAACTTGTTGGGGGGCGGGGGGCGGGTGGCAGAATAGCACCAAAGCACCCAAGCACACATGGCCACGTGTTGGGTAAGTGGGCAGGACTTGGCAAAGACTAGTATCCCTCTGCTGAGCCATGCTCCTTTGTCTGGAGTGCCCCAGAATGCTCCAGGACATTGTTTAGTGGCTGTTGGCTGCAACAAAACCTCAGGGGTAAAGCAAAGGGAAGCACAGAAGATCTGGGGGCAGTCAGAAAGCAGGCATTCACTCAATTGTGGAATTTTGCTCATCCATATATTTAGGCAAAGAATACATACATACACACACACACTTCTGAGTTTTATAATTTTGTAATTTACCCATCTCTAAGGATAATTTAAAATAAATGCATCATTTTCTTTGCCTGTTATAGAATATACAAAACTAGAGTAGATCACTTATATGTGGAAACTAATCAAGTGGACCTCATAGAAACAGAATGGTAGTTGTTGGGGGTTAGGGGTTGGGAAAATGGGGAAATATTGGTCAAAAGTATCAACTTCCAACTAGAGTAAGTTCAGGTGACTAACTACTTCATTTTATATTGAAAGCGAGAGTAGATCTTTTTTTTTTAAATTTTTTTTCAACGTTTTTTATTTATTTTTGGGACAGAGAGAGACAGAGCATGAACGGGGGAGGGGCAGAGAGAGAGGGAGACACAGAATCGGAAACAGGCTCCAGGCTCCGAGCCATCAGCCCAGAGCCTGACGCGGGGCTCGAACTCATGGACCGCGAGATCGTGACCTGGCTGAAGTCGGACGCTCAACCGACTGCGCCACCCAGGCACCCCAAAGTGAGAGTAGATCTTAAACACTATCACCAAACACACAAACACACAAATGCACAAAATCATAATTATATGAGAAGAGGAAAGTATCAACCAACCTTATTGTGGTAATAAGGTTTTCATAATATATATGTGTATCAAATCATCATGTTGTGTAACTTAAACTTATATACGTTATGTGTGAGCAATAGGTCACTAAAGCCAGAAAGACACTGAAAACACCAACAAAAACTCCGGAGATGTGTGACGAAGGAAAACAACTTAGTATGTGCAGAGTTGGGAAGAGGATGAGTAGTTGGCTGCACACAAGTTGAGAGTGTGTATTTGCCATTAGGATTAGTTAAAATGGATATGAAAGTGTTGACTATTAAAATGATAAGATTGGACAAATTATGCCCCACCATCCAAAAATAATTTACTTTGGAATCCAAGTTGTATAGGTGGCTAATTACGATTGAGGTAGCAAATGGAGTCGTTTCCAAACCACATCTTTACTTCACACTGAATAGAAACATGCTCATGGTAATCTCAAGTCAAAGTTTTATTTTTGTCACAGTTTATTCTTACATCCAGGGAATAGCTCTGCAGGCTTCTCTTATTTAGAAAGGTTTTTTGTTGTTGTTTTGTTTTGTTTTTTTAAGTGTGCACTAGTGGACTAAGAAAGTCAAACTTTAACCAAGGGAGGATATGAATACTCTGGTGCCATTCGTGTGATCCTGTAAAACCCAACTACCATTTACAGGGAAGAGGTATAATGTGAGGGGCTCCATACATGGTAGTCTACTAGAGCATCCCATACAGATCTTACAAACACTCAATAAGGTAGTTTTTACCCCATTACACAGATAAGGAAACTAAAACTTACGAGGGTTACTTATTTGCCGGTCTTGAAAATGGCAGGGTAGGGATCTCCGCCCAGATCGAATTCTACTCAAAAGCAAATGGCCCTGTAATAACTGCATGACATGGGTGAAAATGATACAACTATTTAGGATAGTTCATCTCCTTGGTGCCTGCAATTAGCCAGAGTAAGGGAGTGACCTCAATGTTCTCTGTAAATAGAAGCTATAAAAAGGTTTAAAAAAGGGGAGGGGGGTGGGGAGGCTTATGCAGGCAGTTTTAAATGCTGCCTCCTAGCCACCTCACTACATTAAAATGTCATAATTTTTCCTTCTATAATGTGATCTTTCAAGATTTACTTTTTCTATTTAATTCTATTACAGTGATACCCAGCTCAGATTTTGTAATAAAGTCCATAGAAAATGTAAATAGAAATTCACTTTATGAAAAACTTTGCCATAAGATGTGTTCTGATCAACACAGATCATATATACCACACTGAGTTTCTACTTTAATATTGCAGCTTGGATCTCCTGTAGATTGTGAGAGTTAAGACAGAAAACATTGCCATGAAATCTCTCAAGTAACAATACATATGATAATTTATCACACTAGGTTAGAAACCCTTTGAGCCCTGAAACTCAAAAGGTGTATTCCCAGCCTTACAAAACCGTGGGGGAAGCTATGAGGCGTAGGAAGATTAAATGAAGATGGTCACCAGTTTGAGTACAAACAGGGTAAAAAAGAAGATGCCAGGCAGAGGCAGTAGGGGAAGCATGTGATGGGGATCAAAAAGCCAGTCTTCTAACTAGTCACAAGGCTGTATAACTTCAGACAAGTCAGGAATTATGTTTCCTCATCAAGTTGAGACACCAGCATCAGATGCATTCTGATTTCCCCGAATAGGAGATCTGTCTCCGAAAATTAGGCAGTACAAAAGCTTTAGGACCAGGTGCAAACAGCAAGCACAGGCATTCATTTCACACTGATCTTGGCAGTAGAGGAACAAGGAGACAAAATTAATTCTCTAAATTAGGCAGTCATGTGGGACCCTGAGACTGAATGCATTTGAAATTTAGATCAAACTTTTGGGGGCAAAAAGACATTGTGAGGTGTCTCTAGAGCTGTCCAAGTTTGAGGTGGTTCTGACTCTAGAAACTTAAACCCAATTGTTTAAAACACTTTGTTATTGCTAGGGTGATGGAAGGGACTGAATGACAAACCCTGTGCAAAAATTCTGCATAGCCCATCAGCTCTCTTTAAGTAGTGGCTCTATAGATTTTCGTGTTGCAACTAATTTACACAAGAAACATATCTTAGAATTGTTTGACTACTTTGTAAGTGGTCTGAAATAAGGAACAAGATCACCCTCAGTCTCCTTCTACACCCACCAAAACAGTCTAAGCTTGTGTTGTAATCTTTGATCAGTTTGTTTCATAAGAGATAGAGGTTTATTTTTATTTATTTTGAGAGACCACGCATGTGTGCACATGCGCAAGCATGAGCAGGTGAGAGGCAGAGAGAGAGGGGGGGTTAAAGAGAGAATCCCAAGCAGCCTCCACTTGGGCTGCACAGAGCCCAACATGGTGTTTGAACTCATAGATCCTGAGATCACAATCTGAGCCAAAATCAAGAGTCGGATGCTTAACCAATTGAGCCACCCAGGAACACCCAGAGATTCATTTATTGATGCTTCTTTCTTTCCTGCTAAACTATGAGCTCCAGGGACTACTGAGTGTTTGCCACTGCCTTCCACACAAGGCTGAGCACTGTTTCTGGCATATACTAGGAAGTCCAATAAATGTGTGCTGACTTGAACCAAATTTATTTTTTATTTTTTTTTTATTTTTTTTTTCAACGTTTATTTATTTTGGGGACAGAGAGAGACAGAGCATGAACAGGGGAGGGGCAGAGAGAGGGAGACATAGAATCAGAAACAGGCTCCAGGCTCTGAGCCATCAGCCCAGAGCCTGACGCGGGGCTCGAACTCATGGACCGCAAGATCGTGACCTGGCTGAAGCCGGACGCTTAACCGACTGCGCCACCCAGGCGCCCCAGAACCAAATTTAAAATAAGGCCAAATTTCTTCCTTTCCCTTACTCATTTAATATCCTATAATTGAATGTTGAACAATAACCACAGAAAGTAATCGGTATTTATATCAAGCTAGTCAAAATCATTGGGCTGTAAAACAAAATGATTAGCTTGGAGTGGGAAGGAATTTTTTCTTAATCGTAGTACAATACACATAACATAAAATTTACCATTAACTACATTTAGTACAGTCACAGTGTTGTGAGGATTTTATATTTAAAGCATAATAAAGTATTAACAAAAACTACCCCCTCTAAAAACACAATCTTGTAAGGTGCCTGGGTGGTTCAGTTAGTTAAGCATCTGACTTCAGCTCAGGTCGTGATCTCACGGTCTGTGGGTTTGAGACCCTCAGCTGGCTCTGTGCTGACAGCTCAGAGCCTGGAGCCTGCTTCAGATTCTGTGACTCCCTCTCCCTTTGCCCATCTCCTGCTCGCTCGCGCATGCCCCCCCCCTCAAAAAAAATACACTAAAAATAATAATAGTAAAATAAAATAAAAACACAACTTTGAGAACATTCCCATTTCTGTCAGTTCCCACTTTGTATATATTACTCTGAAGCTCTAAGTACTGTCATAACTAATATACATATACTAATAGTATCTAGATTTCAGAATCTATTTTAGCAATAAAGTATTCCTGTGAAGGCAATATCAAACTGTTTTCAGCCTTATGGGTAGTACTCAATAGCTCCTAAATGACTTTATAAACAGAGGTGAAGAGTGTCCATGTTTCACACACACACACACACACACACACACACACACACGCACACTACACAACATACTTTACCAGCCCCACGAATATCTAGCCAACAATATGGTCTCAGTTCCATGACCTGCTCAACTCCAGTGATCTTTTCCTCCATTCCTCTTCTACCATCCTTTCCTTGGACCATAGGGCATTGTCATCACCCATACTTCGTCCAACTACACAATGATTCCCTGCTCAAAATTTCTGTTACTTTTCTTGTTCAATTTCTCCCAGTGTGACCAATCTGCAAAATCCATGAGCTATCCATCCCTCTGAGCCCCCAATTTTATCCCATTTCACACACTTTTTTCAATTGCCAGCATATGCAAATTAAATTCCAAGATCCATGGTTTCAGTAACATCCTTGCTAATATCCCAAACTCCTTTGCCCTCTCTTTTGTTTTGTCTTGTAGACAAAGGCCATCTAAGACAAGATTGCCTGACAGCTAAGAATAGCAATCTGGAGCTAGATGATAGAGGTCTGTGTTCAATCACTGAGCATTCTGAGCACCTAGACTAGTGCCCACAGGCTGTAGGCAATAAACACGTGTTTGCTGTGTGAACACTCCATTCCTTAATATGCTTAAATGGAAGAAACATAACTAGATTGACCAGCACGAGGCAGCAGCAAGAGGGGGCAGGTAGGCTTTTGTGATACTGTGAGACCACCCAGCTGACTGTGCATGTATGAAGCCTCAGGACGCTTAGTACCAACTGCTTCTCTAGGTACACTATACTTTCCATGGATTCTTGAGTTTCCGCCCCCATCTACTTCCACCCTACCACATCACGCCTGCCCCTCATTTCTGTAGAGAATACTCTAACTGTATTTTAATGTTTTGGGGATGGAATTTCAAAAGCCCTGTCACTTTGATTGTATTTCAGCCAACTGTAGATTGCTCTAATTACCCACATTATTTAGCTGGAGCAGTTTCAATTTTTCTCATTTCCTAGTTTCTTTCATTCTAATGAAATGACACGAATACAGCAAGGGAAAAATCATGTATCTTACTAACCTTGTCTCTTACAATTTTGTATTCCTTAATTCCACATGTTCAGCATTAAAGATGATCTCTAGCTTTCTCTTTTCTCATAATCACTTTTTTCCTAGGCTTGATATATAAGACTCTTAGGAGGAAAAAAACAAAAGAAACACTTAATTTTGATTCCATTGTATAAAAAGTCTTTAGAGAGCAGTTCAGATTCTCTCTCTACACAGGATACTATAGATAAAGGTATCATCTAGATAATTAAAACTCAAAACATATATCCACCTGTAATTGTCTTGCACTTAATGGCACCATATTTTGGTGCTTCTGTGACTGAACATATATGCTCCAATTCTCAGCATATATTTGCCAAAATATCAGACGTAGAAACAAAAAGTTGAATTTCCAATACCCTAGCCAGGTCATCTTAGTATTACAAGTGGACGGTGAAGTTATGTTGATTTCTTGATCTTTTTGACCATAGCATTAACCTTTCACCTGGACTCTGGTATCCCCATAATTTGGGAGAGTGTTCAAGTAACAAAATGATAGTATGCTGACACTCCACATAAGGTTAGAAGAGGTCTCTTATTTTTCTTTATTTTTAGAGAGAGAATGTGAGTGAGACAGAAGCAGAGGACAGGCAGAAGGATAAAGAGAAAGAACTTTAAGCAGGCTCCATGCTCAGCACACAGCCCGAAGCAGGGCTCTATCACACAACCCTGGGATCACGACCTGAGCCGAAATCAAGAGTCGGACACTCAACTGATAGAGCCACTCAAGCACCTTAAGAGGTCACTTATTATATGCTTTACTGAAATATAAACTTAGCCATAGCATTTTATCATTTATAGAAATTTTCTCCCTTGGGTTTGAAAAAGAGAGAATGCCTTATCCCTTCAACATAAACCAATACATTGAGTAGAAATCTGACTATTCTTTCATAAGCTTGTCCTAAGAGCCATTTAAATTTACAGCTCTGTGACAAAGTTAACTCACAACTTCCATTTGAAGCCTAACTTTCATTTCCTTGAAGTTAGAAGACAATATCCAGAAAGCTCATTCAATGGCAAGTTGTAAAAATGTACAATGACCTCTACTTTTGGATTTCATCTTCATCTAAGGAGACTTATGATAGCAGGAAAAGCCCTGCCCTGAAGTTGGAGCTTTGGGGTTTGCATTTCAAGTTGATCAATTTATAGCTATATGTAACACTGAGCAAACTACTTGTTGACTTTAGTTTTCTTTATTCATTCCATTAATATTTCCTTGGCAAGTATCAGTCACTAATTTAAAAATAAATTTAAATTATTCAAACATCTATTATGTGAAATTACTATGCTAAGCAGCTATGGTTCAAAAATAAACAATGCCTCCCTCTACCCTCAAGCACACACTGTAGTGAGGCAAATAGACATTTTGCCAATAAAGATTTAGACCTAGAGTACTATAGGAATGCAGCAGAGAAACACCTTACCAGACTGACTGAGGCGATAATGAAGATAGCTTCTGACAGGCTATTTGAGTTAAATGAGATGGCAGACATAAAATGACAGGCACAGAGTAGTTATTCCTCCTACAACCTATCACTACAAAAATTCAGGCTCTTTTAACAATATGTAGAAAATTTTGAATGAGAAAGGAGACAATGGTAGACCAAAGAAGAATTGCTTCTTCTGTTGCTTTTTTTTTTTAACGTTTACTTCTTTTTGAGAGCAAGCGAGCAAGAGCAAGCAGATGCACACCAACAGGGGAGGGGCACAGAG
The DNA here is from genome assembly GCF_014898765.1 of Herpailurus yagouaroundi. Lineage (NCBI taxonomy): Eukaryota > Metazoa > Chordata > Mammalia > Carnivora > Felidae > Herpailurus > Herpailurus yagouaroundi. The sequence goes on along the minus strand of NW_024412415.1, from coordinate 19,653,710 downwards.
AGAGGGAGACACAGGATCCAAAGCAGGCTCCAGGCTATGAGCCATTCAGCACAGTGCCCAATGCCGGGCTCAAACCCACAAACCGTGAGATCATGACCTGAGCCATAGTCAGACTCTTAACCAACTGAGCCACCCAGGCACCCCACTGCTCCCTCTTCTATTTGAAGCTCAGAGCCATGCATACTTTCCTGGCTCCTGTATACCCCTTTGAAGGCACAGCATGTGTCTGTTCACACTCTATTGCATATGGCAGCTAATGGTTCGTTAACAAGAAGCTCCGGATTCTGCTCTGACATTGCTTCCAGGGGATGTAAGAGCAACGAGAGATTTGTGATGAGGAAATCTATCATTCCTAGATGGCTTAGAGGCAATTTCTCAGGAAACCAGAAAACCCTAAGATCTTTCCATATCCTTTTCAATCTTACGATTTCACAAGCAAACTCAATAACTGACGTGTTAATAAGTGTAATCCTAAATGCTATGGGACATGTCAGTTATATCTATGTATCTGTTCTGACTCTGAGTCATTGCCTACAGTCCCTGCCACAGAGCAACTGCCCCCCTTTTGTAATGCATCCATTTTTAGAGCAAACTTCCTCAGCTTTAGCCAAATCCAGAATGGACAATCTGTATTTTGTTTGTCCTATGATACTCCTGGGTGATGCCATAATACTGCTATTTCAGAAATATGCTAGAGTCTAAGGATTCCTCCAGGTTGAGGTGGACAGGAGCTGTAGAATCATTGCTAATGTCCCTTGACTTTTGGGGCCCTCCTAAGGTGAAGGCCCTAGAGCACACATAGCCTAGCTCCTACCTACCTGTCATGCTTTTAGAAGAAAAACCATCAATTTCTCATTTCCCTCAGGATTCGAGAGTGCCTGCTTTGCATGAAATTAATAGAGGTTTTCCACATAGAAATAAAATGTAATCTCTGATCATTTAACCATATGAACCTAAGGAAAAGAAGAATTCTCAAAATGCATTTCAAAATCCTCTCATCACATCAAAGTCTGAAGCACAATATAAAATGAAGGCTAAATTATCCCTTGAGAGTAGCTGTTGTGAGGTGTTAATTCATTAACAATAGGCTCTATTCACATCTATTTTACTTAATGTTTCAAACATAGAAGTCACATATTTCACATTTAGCACTTCACATAAATACAAGGCACTTCAGCAATCTGATTTTCAATAACCTCTCAAAACAAAAAACAAAAAAACAAACAGACATTTTAAGAGATTGTAAAATTTCACCATTTTTATTATATATGCCCTGAATATTAGGAACATTGTTGGTCACTGGGCTTTAGTGGTTTCTTTGTAAATGTGAAGAAATGTAAGCTTTGAATCCCTTATTTCATTGCAAATTTTTTACGGGTTTCAGTTTGCCTACCTTTTATTCCTAGCTCCTAACCAAGTGCCTTGAACAGTGGATTCCCAATCTGGCTACAGATTAGGATTATCTGGGAAACTTTTTTCTTTTTTTTTTTTTTTTAACGTTTATTTATTTTTGAGACAAAGAGAGACAGAGCATGAATGGGGGAGGGTCAGAGAGAGAGGGAGACACAGAATCCGAAACAGGCTCCAGGCTCTGAGCAGTCAGCACAGAGCTGGACGCGGGGCTCGAACACACGGACTGAGAGATCATGATCTGAGCTGAAGTCGGACACTTAACCAACTGGGCCACCCACGCGCCCCTGGGCAACTCTTAACAATCCTGATGCCCAGGTTACAGCTCACAAACTAAATCAATGTCTAGGTTGGTAGCCAGTCAGAAACAAGTTTTTTGTTTTGTTTTAAAGGATCCCAAGGTGTTAAACAGGCATCAACGTTTAGAACCACTAGCCTAGCACCATGTTGGTATTCGATCAATACTTGATAATAACATGATATTCAAGAATTGTTGAGTGGGAGGGTGGACTGAGGAAGAAAGAGAATGAGTGGGAGAATGATATAGACTTAGAAGTCTTCATTACAAGATCTAGCTTATTTCTGTGTAATGTTGCGCAAGTAACTCCTAAATCCATACAGCTTATTTTCTTTTTCATGTCAGCAAAATGATAATATTGTCCCAATGAGTAACATCATCCTATTAACCACCATTACCATGTTTACTTCTCAACCACCTTATGAATCTCCCACTTTGGTTCACATTTACACAAATTTAGGGCAGTGACCATGCTGCTGCAAGTCACGTGTCCAAGGTCTTCAGAATCCCTACTTTCTAGAAAAGATTATTCTTTTCTTCTCAGGACAATGACTGCTCAAGGATTGGTTTACTTTAACATTTGCTTTCAGAATATCACCTTAGCCTACCACTACAAGCCTCAACATTGCCCAAACCTCCCCACATGGTCCTACAGTAGATGTGAGACCCAAAGAGACAGATCTTCCTGTGTGACCTCTGTATTTTGTTCTTTGCAGCCAAACTTTTCCATTTATTGTGGCTTAAGGGATGAATACACCTTGAACAAAGACCAAATCCTCATGTCCAGCTGGTCTCCAGCTCTGCTGGGACAGAGCCAAAGGAATCACTTGAACTTGCAACAAGATGGATTTAATATAAGGTGTCCCAAGAGTGAAGGTTATTTGCACTTAAATAAAAATAAATGATGAAATACTCTTTTCTTAGTTACATTTTAGGTAACCTTTCCTAGCATTTGGTAGGAAAAGTAATCCTCGCAGGATAGTGATTAAGAACATTGATTTTGGCATCAGACAAAACTGAATTTTCATCCTGCCTCTACTACTTGCAAGTTTAAACAAATTGCTTAATCTCTCAAAGCTGGCTACCCTTTTGTGATCTGTGGGATTAAAAGACCAATACATACTTTAGAAAAATGTCTTGAGGGAAAAAGTGACTACATAATTTATCACTCAAACTAGGGTATTTCTAAAAATGAAAAGAGGTCACTACAATAATTAATGAGTTTTAATTAATCTGCAGTCGAGTTAAACAAGGTCTGTCCTGTCAAACCTGGATACAAAGTCAACCCAGTTAGTGGGCATCACAAAAATGACTTGCCTATTCACATTATCCTGTCAAGTATCATCGAAAGCCTCTACAGGTAAGAAAGATGTGAAACCAGGGTAAAGTGTTGAAATGAGTCAAGTTGGAATTCAGTCTTCCCAATTCAGCTTGCATGTTGACTCCTTGATGGGTCATTGCTTGTGCCTAGTCATCTATGAATGTCAGTTTATTGAGTTACATTGAGTTGAATTGGGATTAAGACAAAAGAGATTTTCACAATGTTACTGACGTGTATAAACCATCATTAAATAGTTTCACAAAAGAGACTTTAGAAATTATACAACCCACTGCCCATAGCTTACAATTTAGGTAAGAGATTCAGAGAAAAATCTTCCCAAATGCCTCTCTCAATGAGTATTAGAAAATGGAATAAACTCTAGAGTTCTTTCCATCCAATTATTATACTTCTCATCGCAATGTATCAAAAAATGTTGTTACCTAAAGAACTAAAACCTTTGGGAATATGTTTATGAAGGTAGTATTCTTGCCTTAGCTAGTTTCCTAAAACCCTTTTTGAACACAAACATGCCTAAGCTAAGCGTAACAAAGTATTGTAACCTAATGCTAACCCTGAGCTTGTTCTCTCAGCTGAGAGAAAAATACATAATCACTGGCTGCTATTCAGTTGCTGTGTCTTAGGTCCCAAGTTTCCTATCTTACAGAAGCATCAGGATTGCTAATATGGACAGATGCCAGAAGTAGACCTACTGACTGTAATCCATATGTAAACATTAAAAATTAGAATTTCAGTTGAAACCTTGGCTCTCCCGACAATTGTCTTCTGTTGCCAAAGATGAAAAGTTACTACAAAATTAGGGTACTGCAAATTTATATCAGAAAAGGCTAGCATCAAATTAGCTGCTAAACCTCAAGCCCTACAGAGGCCAAAGTATTTATCAGCTTCTCTTTCTGTCATTAGTGAACCTTTTTTTTTAACAGGCAAAGGTTGAAAAAAATTGCAACCTATTTAATAAAATTAAAAAGCCAAAGAGATATTCTCTGGAAAATTACTTGACTTCCCCAACTGTTAATTTTCTGTCTATAAAATGGAAATAAAATAGTCTACATGGCTGTTGTGGAAAACAAATTCATAAATGTGAGGCATGTCCCATATGGTAGTCTCTCAATACCTACCTGATTATCTTGACCCTGCCCTTTAAGTTTAGAAGCTGCCATAGAAATGACCTTCAGGGACGCCTGGGTGGCACAGTCGGATAAGCATCCGACTTCAGCCAGGTCACGATCTCGCGGTCCGGGAGTTCGAGCCCCGCGTCGGGCTCTGGGCTGATGGCTCAGAGCCTGGAGCCTGTTTCTGATTCTGTGTCTCCCTCTCTCTCTGCCCCTCCCCCGTTCATGCTCTGTCTCTCTCTGTCCCAAAAATAAATAAACATTGGGAAAAAAAAATTAAAAAAAAAAAAAAAAAAAGAAATGACCTTCAGTTGCCTGACAGGGATTAATGTGATTTTTCTCCATATATGTACTGATAGAATATACAGAGGTAAAAGTGTCACAGATCTTGTTTTAGAAAATTTTCTGTGTATTAACATTTATCTTCTTCCTGCATGTGCTTCTGACATTGTGGGTAGTAATTCCAACAATATGAAAAGGAACAAAAATAGTGGACATTTTTAAGGTGAAATATAATTTTAGTTAAACCCAAATTTATTGTAAGGTGCTTTCTTCAAAGACAGTAAGTACTTGAGTATCAGTTCAACAACCAACATTTTACTGTCTTTATTAAATGATTTTCAGACTTCAGTATGCATAAGAATCTTCTGAGAACTTAATTTAAAATACAAACTCCCAAACCCTTCTAATAGAATCTGATTCAGTAAATCTGAATCAGGACTCTGAGAAACCATTTTTTTTTTCATGTCCCTAAAATGGTCCTGGCATGATGCTTTGAGAAAACAATCACTTTGACATTCCAGATACTCTGCTTAGGACTCCATTTAGAGTCCTGGGGTGCTCACAAACCTCCAATCCTGGGATATGTAATGAACATGTATTACAGTACTGCTGTAAATACCAGTGAAGGTCTACACAGAGTGCTATGGGGAAAGAAAATGAAAATGACGATGTTCTGTAGATCATAATTAGGTAAATTATCAAGAAATTATTCTATACAGATTACTTTGGAAGACTTATACTTTCTTTCTTATTTCCTTTAAAACAACAAACAACACAAAACAAACAAACAAAAATGCATGGATTTCGTGGGGTACTTCGATGAATGATTCCTATCAAGTGCTGTTTAAAAAAACAAGGGCACCTGGGTGGCTCAGTCAGTAAAGTAACTGACTTTGGCTCAGGTCATGATCTCGCAGTTTGTGAGTTCAAGCCCCAGGTCAGGCTCAGTGCTGACAGCTCGGAGCATGGAGCCTGCTTCAGATTCTGTGTCTCCTTCTCCCTCTGCCTCTCCCCTGCTCATCCTCTTTCTCTTTCTCTTTCTCTTTCTCTCTCTCACACAAAAATAAACACTAAAAAAAATTTAACAACAACAACAAGCCAATCTCCCTTCCAACAAGTAGGAAGTGGCCTAGGATTTAGGACATTAACTATCAAATAGCAGCAGATACTTTACCTAAATAAGTAGCTTACATGTTGTCAGACTGCAATCTAAAATAAGCAATCTAAAATATCCCTATATCCTTAACAAGGTGTCAAGCATGTCTACTGCAGACAAAGATAAAGCATTAGATTTTAATTGCCTATCCATTTCTCTGCACCCCTCAACTATAATTCCCCTGAAAGAAGGCACTGTGTCTTGTATAATGCCATCACCCCAATGCCTAAAATACTGCCTAGGGTGATAAATAGTTGTGAATGGATTAATGGGTAATACTGTTAGCTGTTTATCTCACATCAAGAATAAATTCCAAGCTCTTTAAGCCCAATATCTAAGGCTCTAACTATGTCTAATCTCGTTTCTCACTATTTCCCTGCCTTTTACTTCAGCCTAAGCTCCCTCTATACATCATACTGTGAATCCACTATATGGCTTCACTCCCATTTCCTTTACTTGAAAGCCTATTTTCTCAACTGGCTAATTCCTACACGTCCTTCTAGAATCATTTCATTTCCTTCTTCTATTTTTAAGAATCAAAAATATAAGGACCCTGGTCCTAGACTGCTAGAATGTAGAATGTTGGTCTTTACCACCTATGAAAGCTCTTTCTTGTGGTAAAGATTTCTCAATAAAGTACTTTCTTCTGAAAGCAGGATCTTTTTTCCTCTGTCTTCAAAATCTCTATGAGAACCACCTTCAAAAAATAACATTCAGTAAACTGGCACTTAAATTGAAAATAAAAGGTAAAGAAAAATTATTGTGTTAGAAAGTCTAAGTACTTCTTTTATGGATAGTTTTTGAGATGTGGAATTTAAATCAACATTTTGAACTATACTCTCAGCCTACTCTTTTTGTTACTTTAAATTCTTACTCATTTACCTTTACAATATATTCACCTAGTTTCATTATTGAATTACACAACCAATCAATACTAGTGACAAGTTAAAATGTTTTTTCAGAAGATACTGCTGTCACTTTCCAAAATTATGTCATAATACAGTTCTATAATTTTTTTTTCAATGTTTATTTATTTTTGGGACAGAGAGAGACAGAGCATGAACGGGGGAGGGGCAGAGAGAGAGGGAGATACAGAATCGGAAACAGGCTCCAGGCTCTGAGCCATCAGCCCAGAGCCCGACACGGGGCTGGAACTCACGGACCGCGAGATCGTGACCTGGCTGAAGTCGGACGCTTAACCGACTGCGCCACCCAGGCGCCCCTGTCATAATATAGTTCTAAAAACAAAATCATTTTGATACCATGCATGAGTTTTGGTTCTTGGTGTTTTTCTGCCCATCTGTTTCTTTGCAGTAAACCCTGAAGGGTCATCTTCCAACCTCGCCAGTCCTTCACCATCATGATTGAAGGACTCCCAGACAATACCAACAACCACCTCCTGTACTCAAAACTTTCTGCAGTAGACCTTCAACAAGGGCCTCTATTAAGTACAAAACCCTGTATCAAGGGCTGTGGTGACCAGACCAAGGAGATATTGATGCCCCTTTCAAGAAATAAAGAGAGCTGTAGAGATATTCAGATATGTGAGTAAGTATCTCTAGAAAGAGGTAGAAAGTGATCAGTACCATTATAAAGGACTATAGAATTTAAAGCAAAGGAGAGACTGCTTCCATTGGAAAGAGGATTCAGGAAATGTTGTGAAGGAATTAAATTTTAAACTCTGCCTTGGAGGATGGGGGTTTGATATGGACAAGAGAAGATTCAAGAAAGGATAATCTGGACTTCTGGGGAACATGACAGAGTAAGAAGATCCTAAACTTTTTCCCTTGTACACAACTAGATAACACCCACATCAATAGAAAAAACACAGAAAACAACCCAAAGATTGGCACAATAGACTCTTCACAGATAAATGTAAAGAAGAGGCCACATCAAAGAGGGTAGGAAGGGCAAAGGTGCAGTACAGAACTAAAGAGACCCAAGGACTGTCCAGGAGACGGAAGGACAGGTTCAGACAGAGTAGAGGAACAGATCCCACCAGGCACCTCAGACACAGGGAAGCTACATGGAGAAGATGAATCTGCATAACATTTGGCTTTGAAAACCAGAGGGGCCTAATGGAGAGGCTTACCACATAGAACTTTAAAAATCAGCAGGCTCAGCTCTGGGATAGCTACAAGCATACAGTCCTATCCCTTAAAGGGATAGCACAATAAACAGCCCCACTGAGATACAACATAGAATCAACAGTTTGAAAAATGCTTGGGGTATATGGGAAGGAGATCTATTTACCAAGCTCCCAGTATGTGCTGGAGGGGCAAGGATGTTCAGGAGACTTCTCAAAGAACAAAAGAGCTGGCTGGCACCATTTCCCTCCCACACACCAGCCTACATACACAGAGAAGAGTGGAAACCGGCTCAATACCAAAATTCTCCACTTACTTGCTAACAGCATGTCCCACCCCATGCACTTCCCCAACCCCTCCAACCCTTCCAAGAGTCTGCAGGAGTTTTCCCAGATAGCTACTGGTTCCCTCTCAAAGCAGACCAGTAGAGACCTTGTTGGTACTGCACGCCACTCCTGGGGTCTGCTGCTGACACTCTCTCCAATATGCCCTTGTCCACAGCACATTCAAAGCACTGCCACAAGCCATGCAGTATGTAAGCAGTGCCAGCAGGGGCCAGCACCGCTTCAAAGTGACTTTTGACCTGAGGAATGGGGTAGATAACCACACATACCAATCCAACTGCACCCCAGCAGTGGGCTGGGGTCAGACATTTGGTATGACCGCAGGTCTCACTCCCCAGTGAAAGCTTCTCAGGGGACAACTCAAGGAAAGCACCCTGTAATTCAGAACTACTACATCTCTGGCAAATGCCTGGTCTAATTCAACTCAAACCCAAGGCAGCCCCAGACTGGCCCACTAACAACACAGGGACCAAATCCTACCCACAACTCACAAATAAAATGATTCAAGATGACCAGATAGAAGGCAAATGTGGCTCAGCCACATAGTTAAGGACACACAACATACATAGGAGACACCCCCGAAACACCAGGGGCTGGTGAAATGGAACATTGGACTACAGAGCCCTAGAGGAGGTCTTCTTCTTAAGGTCACTACTTTCAAGAACAGGGGCAAAAGCAGACTTTCCTAACACATACAAACATAGACTTAGATAAAATGAGACAAGAATATGTCTCAAATGAAAGAAAAGGACAAAGTCACAGCAAGAGAGCTAAATAAAATGTAGGCAAGTAATAGGCCTGATAGAGAATTTAAAGTAATGGTCATAAAGATACTCCACAGACTTGAAAAGAGAGTGGTGGAACTCAGCGAGACTCTTAACAAAATAAATAAATAAATAAATACACACACCTCAGTAACTAAGACACACTAAAAAAAAAAAAAAAGGAATAAATAGTAAACTAGAGGAAACAAAGGAATGAATCTGCAACCTGGAAGATCAAGAAATGGAAAGCAATCAAGCTGAAAAGGAGAAAAACATAGTAACAAAAAATCAAAATAGACATAGGGAATTCAGGAACATCATCAAGCATAATACAATTTCCATTATAGGTATCCCAGAAGGAGAACAGAGAAAACAAGGGGGACATAGAAGTTATTTGAAGAAATAATAGCTAAAAACTTCGCAAATCTGGAGAGGAAAACAGAAAACCAGATCCAGGAGGCACACAGAGCCCCCAACAAAGACAAGGAACTCCACAGAAAGACATAAAATAATGAAAATGGCAAAAAGTAGTGATAATGAGAGAATTTAAAAGCAGCCAAAGAAAACAGTCACATACAAGGGAAACCCCATAGGCTACCAACAGACTTTTCAGCAGAAATACTGCAGGTCAGAAGGAAGTGCCAAGACATACTCAAAATGCTGAAAAGGGCAGGGTGGGAGGGAACCCTGCAACCAAGAAGACTCTATCCAGCAAGGCTTTTATTCAGCATAAAAGGATACATAGAGATTCCCAGACAAACAGAAGTGAAGTAAATTCATGACCACTAAACCAGCCCTATAAGAAATGTTATAATGGATTCTTTGAGGGGGAAGAAGACCATAAGCAGGAATAAGGAAAGTAGGAAGCACAGAAATAGTAAAATTAAGTGTATGTATCAAAATCAGTCAAGGGATTCAGAAAATAAAATAATGTAAAGTATGGGGTGGGCTGCCTTGGTGGCTCAGTCGGTTAAGTATCCTACTCTTAATTTCAACTCAGGTCATGATTTTATGGTTTAGGAGTTCAAGCCCTACCTACATAGGGCTCTGTGCTGACAGTGCAGCACATGCTTGGAATTCTCTCTCTATCTTTCTGTTCCTCCTCCACTTGCTCCCTCTGGCTTTCTCTCACAATAAACATTTTCAAAAAGGGATGTAAATTATGACATCATATACCTAAAATCTAAAAAGCAGGAGGGAAAGTGGTACATGTCTTCAAACTTAAGCAACCATGAACTTACTATGGACTGCTATATGCATAAAATGTTATATATAAACCCAATAGTAATCACAAATCAAAACCCAGTAATATATATGCGAAAAATAAAGGAATCTAAGTGTATCAGTAAAGAAAGCCACCAAACTGTGAGACAAGAGAGCAAGAGCAGAAATATAACTGAAAAAATGAACTATCAAACAAGCAACAAAATGACAATAACTACATACCTATAAATAATTACTTGGAATGTAAATGGACTAAATGCTCCACTCAAAACACACAGGGAAATGGGATAAATTAAAAAAGCAAGACCCACCTATATGCTAGCTACAAGAAACTCATTTCAGGGGCCCCTGGGTGGCTCAGTCAGTTAAGGGTCCGACTTCGGCTCAGGTCATGATCTCCCGGTCTGTGAGTTCGAGCCCCGCGTCGGGCTCTGTGCTGACCACTCAGAGCCTGAAGCCTGTTTCCGATTCTGTGTCTCCCTCTCTCTCTGACCCTCCCCCGTTCATGCTCTGTCTCTCTCTGTCTCAAAAATAAATAAACGTTAAATAAAAAAATAAAAAAGAAAAGAAACTCATTTCAGACCTAAAGACACATGCAGACTCAAAGTGAAAAGATGGAAAAGCATTTATTGCACAAATGGAAGTGTAAAGAAAGCCAAGGTAGCAGTACTTGTAGTGGACAAAATAAACTTTAAAACAAAGACGGCAGGGTACCTGGGTGGCTCAGTCAGTTAAGTATTCGACTTTTGCTCAGGTCATGATCTTGCCATTCACGGGTTCAAGCCTCATGTCAGGCTCTGTGCTGACAACTCAGAACCTGGACCCTGTTTTGGATTCGGTGACTCAATCTCTTTCTGCCCCACCTCCCATTATTACACGCATGGACACTCTCTCCCACTCTCAAAAATAAAATAAACTAATAAAAAATAAATAAAAGTAAAAGACAGTAACATGAGACACAGAAGAACATTGTAAAATCAAAAAGGGAACAATCCAAAAAGAAGGTATGACAATTGTAAATATTTATGCACCCCACATCTGAGCACCCAAATACATAAGTCAGTTATTAACAAAAAAAGTAATTGATAGAAATACAATAATCGTAGGGGCTTTAACACTCCAATTATATCAAGAGATAGATCATCCAGACAGGCTATCAACAAGGAAATAATACCTTTGAATAACACACTAAGCCAGATGGATCTAGCAGAAATATTCAGAAATTCCATCCTGAAGGACCAGAATGCACATTCATTTCAAGTGCACAAGGCATATTCTCCAAAATAGATCACATGTTAGGCCACAAAACAAATGCCAACACATTTTTTAAAAATCCAAGTGATACCATGGATCTTTTCTGACCATAATGTTAGGAAAACTATAAATCAACCTCACAAAAAATCTGGAAAGAACACACATACAGGTTAAATAACATGCTACCAAACAACGAATGGGTGAACCAAGAAATGAAAGAAGAAATGAAAAAATACATGGAGACAAATGAAAATGAAAACACAACAGTCCAAAATCTTTGGGATGCAGAAAAAGCTGTCCTAAAAGGATAGTTTGTAGCAATACAGGTCTACCTCAAGAAGCAGAAAAACTTCAAATAAATCACCTAAACTTATACATACGGAAGCTAGAAAAAGAGCAAAGACCAAAAACAGAAGGAAAATAAAGATTATATAAAGATGACAGCAGAAATAAATGAAACAGAAAAATAGAAACTAAATATAAATAAAATAGAAAAATAGAAACTATGGTTTGGTTCTCTCCCTCCCCCCTTTTTTTTTCCTCCATAAGAGATTCTTAAAAACTGAGAACCATCTGAGGGTTGATGGGGGGTGAGAGGAAGAAGTGGAGGGTGGGTGATGGGTACTGAGGAGGGCACCTGTTGGCATGAGCACTGGGTATTGTATGGAAACCAATTTGACAATAAATTTCATATTAAAAAAAAAAAGAAAGAAAAATACAAACTAAACAGAAAAAAAAAATAGAACAGATCAATGAAATCAAGAGCTGGATCTTTGAGAAGATCTACAAAATTGATAAACCTTTAGCCAGACTCCTCAAAAGAGAGGATTTAGACACAATCATAAGAAGAGAAATAGCAAACACCACCACAAAAATACAAATAATTACAAAAGACTTATGAAAAATTGTATGCCAACAAATTTGACAGCCTAAAAGAAATAGGTTGATTCCTAGAAACACATAACCTTCCAAAACTGAATCAAGGAGAAATAGAAAATTTGAACAGACCAATTACCAGCAATGAAACTGAGTCTGTCATCAAAAGTTCCAAGGAGCCAAGGTCCAGGACCAGACATCTATGCAGGTGAATTCTACCCAACATTTAAAGAAGACTTAATCCCTATTCTTCCTCAAGTATCCAAAAAATAGCAAAGGAAAGAAAGCTTTCAAATTCATTCTATGAGGCTAGCATTACTCTGATACAAAAAAACAAATAAAACACACTACAAAAATGAGAACTATAGGCCAGTAACTCTAATGAATATACATGTAAAATCCTCAATAAAATATTAGCAAACTGAATCCAACAGTATGTTTAAAAAATCATTCACCATGACCAAGTGAGATTTATTCCTGGGATGCAAAGGTGGCTCAATATTTCCGATTCAGTCAATGTGATATATCACATCAATAAGAGATAAAAACCTTATGATCATTTCAATAGATGAAGAAAAAGCTTTTGACAAAGTACAGCAGCCACTCAAAATAAAAACCTCAACAAAGTAGGTTTAAAGGCAACAGACCTCAACATAATAAAGCCCATACATAAAAAACCTACAGCTAAACCTATTAAATAGTGGAAAACCAGAACTTTTCCCCTAAGAGCAGGAACCAGACAAGGATGTCCACTCTCACCACTATTATTCAACATAGATTTGGAAGTCCTAGCCACAGCAATCAGAAAAGAAATAAAAGGCATCCAAATTGGTAAGGAAAAAGTAAAATTTTCACTATTTGCAAATGATATTATACTAAGACTCCATCAAAAAACTACCAGAAATAAAAAAATTACCAGGAGAGCAGATAAATGAATCCAGTATGATTGAAGAATACAAAAAAATCTGTTGCATTTCTATATACTAATAATAAAGTAGCCAAAAGAAAAATTAATAATCCATTTTATAATGGCATCAATAATAACAAAATGCCCTGGAATGTACTTAACCAAGAAGGTAAAAGATTTATACCTAAAAACTATGTAACATTGATGAAAGAAATTGAAGATGACATAAATGGAAAGATACTCCATGCTTATGGAATAAAAGATTATTAAAATGCCCATTATACCCAAAGCACTCTACAGATTTAATGCAATCCTTATCAAAAATACCAACAGGATTATTCACAAATTAGAACAAATAACCTTTAAATGTGTACGACACCACAAAGCTTGAAATAGAAGAACAAAACAATCTTGTGAAAATCAAAACGGGAGGCATCAGAATCCTAAATATCAACATACACTACTGAAGTGAAGTAAAACAGTATGATCTGGCACAAAAATAGACACATGTCAATAGAACAAAATAGAGCTGAGAAATAAACCCACAATTATATCATCACTTAATCTTCAACAAAGGAGGCACAATATGGGATGAGAAAAAGACGGTTTCTTTAACAAATGTTGTTATGAAAGCGGGACCGCCCCATGGAAAAAAATGAAACTAGACCAGTTTCTTATACCATACACAAACAAATTCAAAATGAACTAAATGTGTCTAGATATGTCTTCTGAAGCAAGGGAAATAAAGGCAAAAATAAATTTCTAGGACTGTATCAAAATAAAAACCTTTTGCACAGTTAAGGAAATAACAAAACTAAAAGACAATCTACTGAATGGGAGAAGGTATTTTCAAATGCTATGTCCAATAATGGGTTAGTATCCAAAATACACAAAGAATTTATGCAACTCAACACCATAAAGACAAATAATCCAATTTTTAAAAGGACATAAAACATGGACAGACATTTCTTCAAAGACAACTTACTGATGGCCAACAGACACATGAAAAGTTGTTCATCACTAATAATCAGCGAAATGCAGATCAAAACTACAATGAGATATCACCTCACATGTGTCAGAATGGTTAAAATCAAAACACAAGAAACAAGTGTTGGTGAGGATGTGGAGAAAAAGGAACGCTCATGCACTGTTGGTGGGAATGCAAGCTGGTACAACCAATGAAGAAAACAGTATGGAGGTTTCTCCAAAAACTAAAACTAGAATTACCATATGATCAGTAATTCCACCCCTAGATATATACCCAACAAATAGCAAAACACCAATTTGAAAAGATATATGCACCTTCAGGTTCACTGAAGCATGTATACAACAGTCAAATTATGGATGCAACTTAAATGTCATCGACCCATGAATGGGTGACAAATATGTGGTAATATATACAGTAGAATATTACTTGGTGATGATAAAGTCATCTACATGGATCTAGAAGGTATAATATTAAATAAACCAGTCATAGAAAGACAAATACCATTTGATTTCACTCAAATGGGAAATTTAAGAAACAAAGAAAACAAGAGAAAAACCAAAAACACTCTACTACAGAGAACGAACTGATGGTTACCAAAGCAGAGGTAGGTGGAGGAGTGGGTGAAATAGGTGAAGGACATTGAGTACACTTTCATGATAAGCACTGAGTAATGTATAGAATTGGTGAATCACTGTGTTGTATACCTGAAACTAATATAGCATGTACATAAACTGTGCTGAAATTAAAATTTTAAAAATAAAGTAAAACTCAAGAAAGGATATTCTAACAACTGAGGAGTATTCTTGACCTGAGGATCAATAAATCAGTTCTCCATTTCATTAATTCATTCATTTGACAAACATTAGCCAAATGTTTTCTGTGGCCCGTAACTATGCTTTAAGTATAAAGTGGTGAACAAAGAAGATACAACACTGTCTTAATGGAGCTTAGAGTTTAAAATCCTCTATCTACTTTATTATCTTGTTTTTTCCCTTCCCCAAGTCTGGGGCAGTGTACTATCCTGGAACTCATCAGAGGATAGATTCAAGAGTCCAGAGCAGGCCATATATGTTGTTGTTAACTGACTGCACCTAACTCATCACTGTAAGGTTGAGGACAAGTTTTCTGTTTATATTGGCAAATACAGGGAACAAAAGACAAAAAATTGACTATTCCATTTATTTGCCCACAATCCAAGTATAACAAGTTAGAACTTTTATTACAACTTGCCAGGCTCTGTGCTAAAGATATTTATAAATTGAGCCAAACAAATTAAATTATCAACCTAATAAAATAACTATTTTTAGAGCTTTAAGAAACAAGAACAATTAGAAGCCTGGAGCCATCTTAGGATAAGCCATTTTGTATTTCAATAAAAAAGATATAAATATAGTTATATATAGATATGATTATATTAATATATGTATTCAAATAAATCTATTAAATGTAAATCCTTTAAACAGATCAATTAAAAGTGCAGTAAAGCATGAGCCCATCATATGCTGTCTGTAAGAAGTTTAATACCAATATAACAATATAAGCATGTTGAAAGTGAAAGAGTAGACAAAGATAATGTGTAAATGTTAGTTTAAAAAAGTAAGAGGGGTGCTGGGTGGCTCAGTAGGTTGAACGCCAACTTCGGCTCAGGTCATGATCTCCCAGTTCATGAGTTTGAGCCCCGCGTTGGGCTCTATGCTGACAGAACAGAGCCTGGAGCCTGTTCTGGATCCTGTGACTCCTCTCTTTTTCTGCCCCTCCCCCTCTCACCCGCTCTCTCTTCTCTTTCAAAAAAAAAAAAAAATTAAAAAAAAAAAGAATAGCTATTATCAAATAAGACTAGTGACTTTAGAGCAAAGAAAATTATCAGACACTGAGAGAGCCATTATATAAAGATAAAAGGGTCAGTCCACCAAGAAAACCTACCAGTACTAAACATATTCACACCAAATAGAGATCTGCATAGTATGTCACTCAAGAACTGTTAAAATTGAAAACAGAAATAGATACATTCACATTTATAGTGCGAACTTTCATCAACCCTCTATCAACAGCAGATAGAGCAACTAGGCAAAATATTAGCAAAGATACAGAAGAATTCAACAATAGCACCAACCAACAGAATTTAGTTGACATTTGTACAACAATCCCCCGGTAGTAGAATACACATTCTTTTCAAGCATCCACAAAACATATGCCAAAATTGGCCATATTATGGGCAGTAGAGTAAACCTCAAGGAATTTAAAAGAATTGAAATTATATATTTCCCACCTGCAATGAATCCAAACTCAAAATCAATAACAGAAAGATAACCATCTTCATACACTTGAAGACAAAACCACACACTCGTAAATAGGGAGTCAAAGAAGTCTCAAAGGAAGTTTAAAAAGCACATTGAATGGAGTAAAAATGAAAACACAACATATCCACATTTGCAGGAAATAGCTAGAGTAGTGTTGAGCAAGGAATTTAAAGCACTAAATGCATACAATCAAAACCAAGGCTCAAATCAATAATCTAAGCTCTCATCTCATGCACCTAGAATAAGAAGAGCAAAATAAGCTGAGAGCCAGCAGAAAGATGGAAATAGACAATACAGTAGAATTGATAAAATTGACAACAGAAAAACAGAAAAATCAGTGAACCCAAGTGTTCTTTAAAAATAACAATAAAATTGACAAACCTCAAGCAATACTGACAAAGAGAAAGAGGAGACACAAATTACCAACATTAGGAATAAAACTGGGGATATCATTATAGATTCTACAAACACCAAAAAATACTTCAAGTATATTATGAACCACTTTTCACTGTAAATTTGCCAACTTTAGTGAAATATACCCATTCCTGAAAAAACACAAGCTACCACACCTAAAAAGCAAATAATTTTAATAGCCCTATACTATCTAGGAACTTAATTTTAAAAAGTAGAAAAAAATACTAATCTCCAGGCACATAGGGTTTCACTGGAAATTTTTACCAAATCTTAAAGAAACCATTGTTAAGTCCCTATGTTTTTGGTGGCTTGTTCCATTGTATCATATAACTAAAACCAATGACATCGCAGTCCTCCCCCTTTTATGTCAGTATTAGTAGGTCATTCTTTTTGCTTTTTGATACTGTTCTCATGGAAATTCTACTGCTTCCTTTAACTGTAGTGTTGAAGCCATTTTCTAGAATAAAATCTATACTTTGGAAAATGCTGTTTTCTATAAATTTCCAGTGGGTAAAATGCCAGATGATAGGACTTTTATTATAATAGTCTGCCCCTAAGGTGTTTATAATCAAATTCACTGTACTTGAAATACGCAAGTGCTCAGAAGTTTTGCTCTTTAAATTCTTCTTGTATTTAAGCAGTTAGTACAAGAGCAAATCCTTGTATTTAATGTAGCCTGTCCCCACTACATGCACCTGAAAAAGTCATTTTTAGGTCTAACCTATTTTTTTTATATAGACAACTACATATCTAAATATGAAGTTTTTTCCAATCAGTCTAAATTTCACTAAGTGCTTTAAAACTATTTAGAGTTGATCCATTCATCAAAAGTCTCTGACAACATCATTTTTTAATTAATGGCATTTTAAGATCATATGGCACAATGAGGTAAACTCTCTATAAAACATCTTAGTGAAGACTAAGTGTGACCCTTTTTTTCAATGATTCCTGACATGATGTAATCTTCATCCCTTTCTCCTGGCTAATTATCAGTGAGGAAAAATAAAAGGCATGTCCCACTCCTGAAATCAGTTCTTCCACCAACATAAATAATCTTTTGTATATTAAGATTGCTTGTACAAGGAGTAAAATATTAAGTTAGACCTCCCAGTGCGCTGTGAAAGCAGCAGTGCCTCTGGGAATGTACCCTAGCCAGCCCCTGGAAGGCTATTCACTGTAAACCACCCTACATTATAAATCCCAACTACAAGAGCCTGCATTGAAATTTTCTCTTAACAAAGCTAAAAGCAGATATAATCAAGTGTCTTCTCAAGGGAATCTCAACAGAGTCCTTTGAATAGACAGATATTCTAGTTGAGCAGTTACAAATGCCTATTTCAACTAATAGCTGGCAGAATACACCAATACAATTTTGCTTATTCTACCATTCTTGAAGATATCACAACAGCCACCTCTCCCTAGAGTTCTATTCCAAACCCTTTGCCCTTCTCATTTTATGCACCCCCCCCCAAAAAAAAGGGCAAACTTAAGTATCTACATCTCCAAGGCCAGATCAAATCAGTAAGGATCTGTTTATAATTTCCCTGGGCAATCACATATATACCTATAGTTTCCAATGATGACTTCCAAAGCTAAATTTCAGACTTAGAACTTTCATTTGAATTCTAATTCTACACAATCACCTGCATATTCCACTGCTGCTTCAGAATGCACATGAACAATTGTCTCTTTCCTCCCGTTCTTAATCCAGTACTTCCTATCTTAACTTAATTACCACCTACCCCAAATCCTGAGATGCTTAACTTCCTTATAAACCACATTCAGCCCAGTAATTACTGTCAATTCTACTTCCAAACATACCCTTTGAAACCACCGATTTCCTCCCTTTTACCTCATTAATACATGATTTCTTCCCTGGACTTTGTACCTGTACCCAGGAGCAAAACTGATCTTTCTAAAACATGTAACTAATCCTGATTGGCAGAATAGTGGAGTGGTCAAGAATGTGGAATCCAGAGGCTGAGTGGAATCTTCTTTCCATCACTTACTGGCTGTGTCATCTTGGGAATGTGACTTAACCTGTTTATACCTCACTTTCCTCAGAAGTTAAACAGAAATAAAAATATCTACTTCATCTGATTCTTATGAAGAAGAACATTTATAAAGCTTTTAGAACAGTGCCCAGCACACAGAAAGTGCAATGTAAGTATTTGTTAAATAAACGTATACCATTTTTCTGCTTAAAACATTTTCCTAGAGTATAGTCTTACTCTTAGAAAGTTACACTCCATATGTGCCACTTGGTTACCTGTCTGAACTCAGCTCACTCCATTTATCCCATGTCAGAGCAGGGTGCCAGGCATAGAAACCTACTGGCATATCCCTGAACTTGCCCTATTTCATTCTCCCATGCCCTTCTCTCTGGAGTACCTTCTTCTCGACGGCAGAAGAGTCAACTCCTACCAATCCTTGAGGCATCAAAAGACTGGATGTCTTTTTCCATTGAAAGCTCTTCCAAACTCACTCAAGCCAAACTTCTCACTTCTTTAGTTCTATTCTGGGATCTAGTAGCTATCTCTACTATTTCATTTACCACATTGCCTTACAATTATCCTTTTGACAAACTTACTTCCCACACCAGGCATGTTCTTTCAGATCACAGACAGTATCATGTGTTCTTGAATCTATAATGAATAGCACATTACAGAATATAAGATTAAACAAATATTTGATTTTCTAGGCTTTCTCTTGCCTCTCCCAATAGTATTGTTAAAAAGAAAACCACACTGCTAGGAAAACTGTCCAGCTACATGTAAAAGGATGAAACTAGAACACTTTCTTACAACCGGTACAAAAATAAACTCAAAATGGATTAAAGACCTAAATGTGAGACCTGAATCCATAAATCCCTCAGAGAAAACAAAGGCAATAACATATTAGACGTTGCCCTTAACAGTATTTTTCTATGTATGTCTCTTCAGGCAAGGGAAACAAAAGCAAAAATAAACTATTAAAACTACACCATAAGCGAAAATCTTTTGCACAGGAAAGGAAACCATCATCAAAACAAAAAGTCAACCTACTAAACAGAAGATGTTTACAATTTATATATATACACACACACACACACACACACTCTCTCTATATATATATATACACACTACACACACACACACACACACACACACACGATAAAGGGTTCCTATAAAATCATATGAAGAACTTACACAACTCAGCACCAAAAAAAACAATCTAATTAAAAATGGGCAATCTGAAAAGACATTTTTGTCAAGACATACAGATGGCCAACAGACACAAGAAGAGAGGCTGAACATCACTAATCATCAGGGAAATGCAAACCAAAACCATAAAAGATATCACATTACACCTGTCATAATAGCTAAAATCACAAAGACAAGAAATATCAAGTGTTGGCAAGGATGTAGAAAAAAGGGAACCCTGGTGCACTACTGGTGGGAATGTAAATCAGAGCAACCACTGTAGAAAACAATATGGAAGTTAGTCAAAAAATTAAAAATAGAACACACAATCCAGTGATTTCTCAGCTGGATATTTACCCAAAGAAAATCAAAACCCAATTTAAAAATATACATACACCACTATACTCACTGCAGTATTATTTACAATAACCAAGATAAACAACCTAATTATCTGCCAATAGATGAATGAAGAGAGAAGATGTGATATATATACACACAATAGAATGTTACTCAGCCATAAAAAAAGAATGGTATCTTGCCATTTGCAAAAACACAAATAGACCTGGAGGGTATTATACTAAGTAAAATAAGACGTACCACAGGACTTCACTTTAAGTGTAATCTAAAACACAAAACAAAGAAACAGACTCTTAAATATAGGAAACAAACTGATGATTGCCAGAGGGGAGGTGGAGTGGTATACTTTTCATCTCTGAAAAGGAGATTATAAACAATAATATTCTAATAATGAATAACAGATGATGACTATACTTATTTTGGTGAGCTCTAAGTAATCATCGAATCAATATGCTGTATACACGAACATTATATATTAATTGTAACTAAATGAGAAAAAATAAAAACCTAGAAAAGATGCAAGAAAAAAAGAACATAGCATCTCTACTTTGCACGGGGCTCATATAAATATATAAGGTCCAAGAGAAAGAATAGATGGTTCCTGCCCACAAGGTTTTAATAATCTAGACATAGATTCATTGTTTCTGAGAATATTTTCCCAATAGTGTCATCCACATGTGTTGAGTTTAGTGAGCATCTACTACTCTATGTAAGAGTGACTCTATGGAGTCATTGTGGTTGATCTAGACAAAACCACCATATGCCCAAAATGGTGCCACTTAGGGAGAGTCCCCAAAGAGGGGATTAATACCTAATCTAACTGTGGTTTCTATCTCCCCCAGAAATAGTTTCAATAGCAATGATGAATGATGAAGTAATCTGCCATACTGGCCCTCTCCATTCCCAAAAGCAAGATGAGTCACCTACATGATAAGACCCTTTCCCTTCTCCCTAAGAGAAAGCAACCTTGCCCATAATAATCCTTTTCTTTTGCTAATAATGTTCTTACTCCACCCTCCTTCATATAAAAATTTTCCATTTTGGGCACCTGGGTGGCTCAGTTGGTTGAGTGAATGCCTTTGGTTCAGTTCATGATCTCACAGTTTGTGGGTTCGAGCCCCGCATCAGGCTCTGTGCAGACAGCTCAGAGGCTGGAGCCTGCTTCAGATTGTGTCTCCCTCTCCCTCTGCCCCTCCTCACCTTGTGCTCTGTCCCTCTCTCAAAAAAAAAAACGTGAATATAAATACATAAAAATAAAAATCTTCCATTTTGTACAACTCTTGGGAGCCCCCTACTTGGTACATGCGATATTGCTCAATTATTTAATAAAGCCAATTGGATCTTCAAGTTTACTCAGTTGAATTTTAGTTTTTAATACTAATAACAGTAGTAGTACTAATAGTAGTAATACCTAACTGCTCTAACATTCATGAAACACTTTGAAACACATTTTATTTTGATCCACAGTATATACAATTTATGTATATATATGTATATTTACACATTTGTGTGTATATATACATATGTATATACATATATAGGTACACATGTGTGTATATATATGTACACATATATGTATATATGTATGTATATGTATGTGCCCACTTTACTGCTGAGAAAACTGACGTCTCAGGAGTTCTGTGGGTTCCCTCCAATGATACAGCCGTTACTCATCCAGGGCTTACAAATTCCAAATCTTACATTTCCCTCCCACCATTCACAATCACAGACTCTACCGTCTAGATGATCATTTTTTACTAGTTACACTGGGAAATTAAAAATAACCAACTAAGCCACCCAGGTGCCTCAGGACAGTAAGCATCCTCTGGATACACTCAGGTCATAATCTGGCAGTTCATGAGTGCAAGCCCCACGTCGGGCTCTGTGCTGATAGCTCAGAGCCTGGAACCTGCTTCAGATTCTGTGTCTTCCTCTTTCTCTGCCCCTCTCCTGCTCATGCTCTAAGACAAATAAACGTTAAAAAAAAATCAACAGGGGGCCCCTGGGTGGCTCAGTTGGTTGGGCGTCCGACTTCGGCTCAGGTTGTGATCTCACAGTCCGTGAGTTCGAGCCCCGCATCGGGCTCTGTGCTGACAGCTCAGAGCCTGGAGCCTGTTTCAGATTCTGTGTCTCCTTCTTTCTCTGACCCTCCCCTGTTCATGTTCTCTCTGTCTCAAAAATAAATAAATGCTAAAAAAAATTTTTAAAAATCAACAGAATATCATCCTATCCACCTCCTTCACCAAACACCTATGCTTTGAGATTCACACACTCGCACCAAAAAGAGGTATCTTGTTTTAATCAGCAAAAATAGTATTGTTCCTGGATAAATGCATTCATCTCTGACAAATAGGTCTTATAAATTCCCAGATGGGTTTCACTTAAAATACTTTGTGTTCAAAGGAAGAGGACACTAAAATCCATAGGACTTATCCAAGGACACCAAGCCCTTGAACCCACATAAGGAGGTCTGGTCTGCGAAGTCATTTCGTATATTACAGACCCAGGCAGGAATGGTCACAAAAACAAAGCATCTCGTCAGGCATGGAAATTTTTCATCAGATCTAAACAAAAAGGATCTTTCTTTAAAAAATAGTTTTGACACACCTCAAGATTAGGCTCAGAGCCAGTGTCACTGGTAAATAATAGTCTGGTGTTTCTATTTTCACTGGGGATTGTTTCTCATGACACTACAAATTAAATGAGGCAGCCAGACTCCTAGAGCTTACAGTTTTACCAGGAGAGCCTTATGTTTAAAGTCCAAACAAAAGGGCTAGGCTACCTTTTGAAGGAGTTTAAGAAAAGCCACAATTTACAAAATAAAAACATGCCTATCCTGCTTGACTAAGGGGCTTTATTTATACCAATACCAAGACTCTGAAAGTATTTGTTCCTCACCTCAGAAGTCCTTCCAATTTCAGGTGTGTGGCAAATGCTAATTGCTACAGAGAAAGTAAGCCTCTCTCCTGAGGAGGAGAGGCTGTATTACCAAACACAGATCCTTTGGGGTTTCAGATCTTGACAGGCCCCAAACAAAATCATCTTGTTTTTTTGTGTCCTCTTCCTAAATTAGAGTGTTTTTATATTATGAAAAAGATATAATATGATGTGGTTTATTATTTTTAAGGAAAATGTCCTGCTCTTTGAGATAATCTGTGAAATAAGAATCTAAGGTAATTGTTATAAAAGTCCATGAATAATAACCAATCAAATCACTAAGTGACCTTTACCCCCTCCGTTGAAAAACGAAATAATGCCAACAAATTCTCTTTGTTCTGGGATATACTCCATGAAACAAAATGCTACTTTGTCTTTATAAAAATCATTGACTGAAACAATACTCTGATTCAATGTTTGGTATACAACAGCTGTGAAAGCACAGTTTTCTCCTGATTGCTAATTCCCATCTCACCTAGGGATTCTTAGTTCTAAGTAGGCTCACAAACACATAAGCCATATATCATCAACACAGTTTACAAACAACATTGCATCTTCAAGGGGAAACATTCATTTTTGAAATCAACAGTGTTTATATACTTGTGCTTAAAGACATATGTTGATTGTGGTATACTCAGATGATTCGACGTTCAAAAGCCTACGATTTAGTCAAAAGGAACAAAACCTTTCTTCGGGATTAGGAAAGGAGATCTGCTTTTTCATTTTCTACTAAAAACCTGTATTAGGGCACATCAAGTCTTCTAAATTTGCCCAAGATCATAAGCCAGTGTAATTGCCCAAATTATCCCCAAGCTAAAATTTACCCCTAACCACAAGCTAATAATATAGTGTGGTCTGTCATTTTTTAATTCATGAAAGTAAAATATAAATGGACGAGGTAAGTAACAACATCTTACATCTTCCCAACACTAATCTTTTTTTCTAAATGGAGTCTTACAACAATTCTGTGAAAGAGAAGGAAAAGTATCATTAATTCCTTTTGAAGTCTCAGATAGAGGACATGCTTTCTGCAAGGTCATCCATTTGGTAAATGGCAGAACTAGAAACAAATCCAGTGTCTTGGCACTGAATAACCTTTACTGTTGTCTACAATAATCCAGTCAGCACTCAAACTACAACTGATGGCCAATCTGCTGTCAATTAACTCTAGCACTAGTTCTGCAAATCTGGTCCCGTGGTTGCAGTGTTCCCGAGAAGTAGCTGTGGAGCACCTACAAACCAAGAGAAGACTTTCAGGGTGGTATTTCCACACCAAGGAAGAACCCAACTCTCCCTCAGTATGCCCCCGGTTTTCTGCGTGCTCATCTCTTTCCAACCGCATCCTATTCTCCGCAGCTCCACCTTTTAACAGTTTCCAGCAGCAAACAAATCAGGTCACCTCAATAAGGGAAGCTAACACTGAAGAAAGAAGGGACACATGGAGTCACAGAGTCACTTCCGAGTAGCACTCAAAGGTCACAGGAGGAGTTTCCTGCAAATCATTGGGCTTTTGGGGACTTGAGTTGTCCCAATCACCATCATTATTTCTACCGTAAACACCACGACGCATCAAGTATGCAATGAAGAAACCCCTAGAATATAAAACTTGTTCTTTTTAGTACACTCAATGACAGACACATGGAGATTAAGTTTTTCCAAGGTCTCTATAATAAAAAATTATTGTACATCTATCATGTGCCAGGTTCTAGACTAGATTCTGAAAATACATTAGTCTTTTTTTTTTTTTTCAACGTTTATTTTATTTTTGGGACAGAGAGAGACAGAGCATGAACGGGGGAGGGGCAGAGAGAGAGGGAGACACAGAATCGGAAACAGGCTCCAGGCTCTCAGCCATCAGCCCAGAGCCTGACGCGGGGCTCGAACTCACGGACCGCGAGATCGTGACCTGGCTGAAGTCGGACGCTTAACCGACTGCGCCACCCAGGCGCCCCAATACATTAGTCTTAATACAGAAAACAGACATACAAACCAATGGTTACATAGCGTTCTAGTAGGTGCTATAAATATCTGCTTTGAGTGTAATTGCTTCCACTTGGGTGAATGGAAGGCATCACAAAAATTACACATTTGATCTGCTTGTATGTTAAGTAGTTCAGTAAACGAGTGCAAAAGGTAGTATTGTAGTCCTGCTGCGGTTCATAAACATACAAATACAAAATGAATACATCAATTCCCATGGGAAGTCCTTACCAACCAAGTGCTGAAATAATTTAGTAGAAAAACCCTCTAGGATAATGTATAGAATGGCTTAGTAAGCACCAACTACGGAAATACACCTCACGCATTTCACTGCTAATAATTGCTCTGGCAAGTAATGAGCACTTCAATTATTATTTCTATGCATAGATTCTCAAAAATATTAAGGGCAGAAAAGTCTACATCTATATTCCAGTCTAGTATCATTTTTTTGATAACCTTTCTATGCCTTAAGTGTCTTATTTCAAAAAAAATCATATAGCTAGTCACTGCACTGTCCAGGTTAGTTTCTTTCTACCATATTGCATTCTCTATTGTTGTAATTTAATAGTTTATGGTAAGAGAGGTCTTTTATAAGATATAAAACAGTAGTAGTTTGAAGTCAGAGGGTCATGTTAATAAAACCCATTGAAGTTGCTATTTATTTTCCACCTAATACAAGAAGGAATAAATCCCCAAAGAAGAGAACATGTGGCAGGGTAAGAAGTTCCAAAGGTGAAGGACAGGAATGGAGGTAAATATCCAAGACCAAGAGTCAGGAGACCTGCATTTTGTTGTAATTCATTCTTGATAACTCATCTTTAACAAGCGGCTTGTCCCCATCCGATTCCGTTTCATCACCTGTAAAACTGAGTCAATAGTACCTGGCTGGGAACCGTGTACTTGTAGGTTTGCCTGTATTAATTAGTTGGGGTGTGAACATGTGTTGTATTGCTAAAAGTATTTATATAAACATCTCCTAGGAACCTTTCTCGTTTATAACGTCTATTATTGCTCAAGGCAGTCTCCCAAATGTGGTACTAGTAACACCAGTGTAGAAATGAGGACACCTTGTTGCCAAGAGTTTATATGATTGATCCAACACCAATTACCTAGATCACAGAGCTTTAGTTTGAACACATTGCTCTAAGGCCATTGCTTTTTCTGTTGAAAACTCCTTTCAACTAACTCAAAGTCCATTCTGGTTCTAAAACTGGATTTTTAATACAGTAAGAGATATTAAGCTGCTTCTAGAAAATGTAAAATGGCATGAAAATAGAAGGTGGCCATAACACAGCATTCATTCACACAGCTGGATCCAAAGCACTGCAAGCTCCACCCATCTCCACCTACACGCCAAAGTAGAAGTATTCTGAGTCTTTTATAGCCCCAAGATAAAGTAATAAATAGCCATAATTTGTCGTGACATTTAGAAACTTGATACACCACTGAAGAAGTTATTAGATTCCAGAGCTAGAAGAATGATATTTAAACAATTTGACTTCCTTTCACATGCAATATATAATCTCTACAGACATTTGGCTAACTTTAATGTCAACCAGAATATTTATTTTTGCTTTGCTTGACTCAGAAGTCAGCTTAAAAATGAAATGCTTTTTATTAACGTAAGGTTGCAGACGTAAATTTCCTTTCTTAAAATGAGCTATTCAATGACAACTTTCTTATGAATTATAAACGCAGTATTTTTTTAAAAAAATTTTTTTTTCAACGTTTATTTATTTTTGGGACAGAGAGAGACAGAGCATGAACGGGGGAGGGGCAGAGAGAGAGGGAAACACAGAATCGGAAGCAGGCTCCAGGCTCTGAGCCATCAGCCCAGAGCCCGACGCGGGGCTCGAACTCACAGACCGCGAGATCGTGACCTGGCTGAAGTCGGACGCTTAACCGACTGCGCCACCCAGGCGCCCCTAAACGCAGTATTTTTAATAAGCCTATAGCGACCACCAACCAACTTTGAAGGCTTTTACCAACATTAGAAACAGTTTTTACCACAGCAATGAGGAGTTTGCAGCATAACAACTAAAAAGGGGTGTCTGGGTGGCTCAGTCCGTTAAGCATCTGACTTCAGCTCAGGTCATGATCTCACCATACCTGAGTTCGGGCCCCTCGTCAGGCTCTGTGCTGGCAGCTTGGAGCCCGGAGCCTGCTTCGGATTCTGTGTCGCCCTCTCTCTCTGCCTCTCCCCACCTCACACTCAGTCTCTGAAAAATGAATAAACCTTAAAAAAATTTTTTTAAATCAATAAATAATTAAGCAATAAAAGCAATCCATCCATTCCCCCATTCTCACCCAGAGAAAATATTCTAGAATGATGTGCCTTCTTGTCCCAGAAAACAGAGGATGCGTCAAGATCGGTGTTCCAGCTACCTGGGCCTGGCTTTCCTATCTCCAATGATCCTTTTTCCTCCTGCCACAGGGCTGGTTCAAATGCTCTACCCACTACCTTGAAAACACCCTCGTGCCCTAATCTAATTTCTATTCATCCTTCACAACAAAGCTCCCGTGTTACTTTTTCAAAAAATTACTGAGTCTCTTGACTTTTTCAGTCCTGAAAAAACGAAAACGACACCAAAAAACAACTCTTATGAAATATACATTTCATTTTGTACAAATAAGACTTCCAACAGTAACCGCAATTATTTAAGATGGCTCCCTCACTAGATTCAATCTCGAGGAGGACAAGGACCATGGCTTTTTGCTCACCAGATACTCAGGGCCGAGAAGAGGGTTTGAAACATGTAAAATACTCAGGTTTTGTTTTGGGGGGTTTGGTTTTGTTTTTGAGAGACAACAAGTGGTTCTCCCTAGAGAAAACTTCATCTACTCTGCCTCCATGCTGCATACCCTCCAACTCTTTGTCTGGGGTTTATTCACAAGAGGGCCTTATACACAAAGAAGCTAATAGTGTGTAAGAAGACGACAGTCTAGTTAATATTATGAGTATGCCATTTTTTAAATTGATGCCTAGAGAAAAAAATCCCACAAAGAGGTTATGTACAAATTAATATGCTATAGGGTTATCTTAACAGAAGTATGAAAACAATTGTAACGTCCACAAGAAAAAAAATGGTAAAACAGTACTTATCCAACAGAAGACTGTCTATACCTTAAAATGAGTAGTTGCAAGGATTTTGTTATACAAGGAACAAACTGCTCAAGGAAAGGGCTAAATAAGGATGAAATGCAAAATTATACATTATATTCTAATATACAGAAGCCTGTATTCATGTATAAAGATTGACAAAGAACATGGAAATCAATAGGGTGTGTGAGTATCATCATCAGTGTGGAGAGATTTTAATGAAGGATTTTAGTTTTTATAAGATTTATATCAAGATACTAATCTCAAAGTATACATTTAATAATACTCAGAGGCTGGTTGCAGAGCATTTTTCACCAAAACTTTAGATACTTACCTTGAAAATACTGTATCATGTTCTATGTGGCATGTTTTCCAGTATAAAGGACAACTGATTTCTGCCTTTTAATGAAGACTTAAGTACCCACTGACATCTAGTCTTACCCTTGGAAATTGATTTACAATTATTGCCTATACTTGGCTACAATCTAAAATTCACACTGTTCCAACCAAAGACTGTGTCAGCTTCTTATAACAGTAGAGCATGCCTACAATCACACGAGGATATTGGAGATGGACATGTGCCGGCCAGGAATGTACATGAGCTTTTTTACATTTTGTTTAGAAATCAGCACCCAAGCAGCTCCAAGGACCTGTCCTCTGAGAATCATTCTGATTACAGCCAGGGAACTAATTTATTATTCAACATGGGAGGCAGTATCCTAAGAGCACCGATTCGCTGAAGCATGCATGGTCGGTCTCCTAGGAAAACAAGTAGACTCTCCTGATACGCGCGCCAGTATGTTTGTGATGCGCCAGACTGGTCTCTGGCTCGCCAACCATTCTACTCATTTCATTCTCCCAACTCCAGAGTAAGCATTATTCTTAACCCCCCGCTTTTTAACAAAAGGAAAAGAGACATCATAATGCTTACATAATCTGTGCAACGTCACAAATGCAGTAAGTGTCCAAGCCACAAAGTGAGCCCAGAGCCCACACATTTAATTATTACACTGTATTACCATGACAATGAGAGATTTGCAAAACTTCAGGGGGGAAAAATATGTTAGATAATGACTGCTCCAATTCTGTATTATTACAGTCACATGAATTTTAAAGCTGCTTATACCTCCACTTAAGATAAGATTGGAGAAGACATCCCACTGTTCACTCCTCCCTCCTGCAGTCAGAGACACACAAACACTGCGCCTGTAGAAAAGTCCCTTGTGTCCCCATCTTTCTAGAAAGTACTCTAAAGCACTAGGTAACACCCCAGATTCACAAGCACATAATTTATACTACCAGATCAATTCCATGGTATGTGGGCTAGAGGCTCTCTGATGACAGGCGCTGGCAGGAAGAAGCATCTGGCTGAGGATCCTTACTTTACTACTAGTCTTTCGTTTGGAAAACAGCCAGTTTTCGGGTCCCTGTGGGTCCAGCCGTCACCAGGCAATGGGAGCGTGCCATCTCCAGAAGCCCCAGACAGCATGTACTTTCAGCTACAAGGACTGGGACAGTCCCAATGCTCAACGCTGACTTAGATTGATAGCAGGGGACCCACATAGTAAAGACTCCCTAGACAGGGACAAAAAGATCAATACCACAGACCAATGGTCCTCTAAGGAAGAGGGAAGATCATTAACAAGCTATGAAAGGTTCAACGTTGAGATATTATTTTCACCTCGGCCTTAACCAAAAAGACCGTGGATGAGTGTGACATGTGACAAGAGGGGAGGAAAATAAAAGACCTTTAGGAGGGAAGTAAACAGTTGTGGACCACAGAGGAAAACAACTGGGCCTGAAGCCAAATACCTGCTTCTTTCAGGCAGTTGCAGCCGGGGTGCCAGGTCGGGAGGTGAGGGGGGAGCAGGGCCTCAGGGCACCGTGGATTTGAATCCCTCTTGCTTCTGCAAATGAGTGCCTTTAGAATCAAAAACAGAAGACAAGCACATAAACAGTGAATTAGGATGGAAAGTGGATAACCAGTCAACCTTACTAAAACAGAATTTAAAAGCCATCCAAGTTTTGAGCAAGGAAAATCCTAGCAGAAGCCTCTCACTAGAGGCAGGTTCAGAACATATTACACAAGCATGCACAACTTTTTCTCTTAGAGTCTCACTTCTCGTTCTGGGTGCTCTTCTTTTGATCCTACTGCTACCAGAACGCCCAGCCCCAGGAAGATCTGACTCTCCCGAAACACGTGAAACTAGACAATATTTTATGAAAACCCTGCCATTCTTTCTCTTCCCTCCGCTAAGAAAATTAAATAAGGAAGGAATACTCAAAGTAGTGCATGCCTTTCCCTCCATTTTACAGATTAGAAAACTGAGATAAAGACTAATGAACAGAATTCAAACAGTACCTTGATTCACACAGATAGATTATATCTTATATTTCCACCAGCATTCGTCAATGTTGCAAACTAGCAGTCTAGTCTTCTCTCTTGTCCCGTAAGAGAGCAGACACAAACTTGAATTAACAGAGAAGCGAACGACAAGGAAAAGACAGGAACCCCAAACAAGCATTTCGTCTCCGTATTTATTGAGCTCACAAGCTATTACCACGTGGTGAATGTGAGGAAAACAATCAGACAGTAATTAGTAACTTGTGTGAGTAAGAAGCAACGGGTAGGGAGCAAGTGGAGTTTGTGATCAAGATACATTGGCTCCAGATGGAAAGTAATTTCCTGCAGGTGATGTAACAAGTTACTCCTGGTCCCATTATAATATCTCATTAGCTAACCTTGGGTGTTTTCGCCCCGTGGTGGCGCTTTCTGCCCTAAGCTTTTATTCTAAACCGTTTATGTAAGTATAAGCTATTTCCCCACACATCAGTATAGCTCTTTTATTTTTTCATTAACGAATATTTAATGTACTACAGTGTGACACTACTGATTTATTTTTGTTTTAAACTTTTACTGATGTAATAAGCAAAATGTGATACTTTGTGTTTTAATTTTTATTTTGCTTGCTAGTAAAGTTGAACATGATTCTCAAATAGGTGTTTATTAATTGAATTCCATCATTTATTAAACATCCACGTAAATCCTTTGTTCATTAGTCTTTTGAGGCCTTTGTGACATTTGTTTGTATGAACACTTTATATATAAAAATTGTTAATCCTCTCTTGGTCATAATAGCTACATTGTTTTCTCAGTCTATATTCTATATTTTTATTTTGGTTGTTTAAAATTTTTCGTATGATTGAAATATTTTATTTTTTAATTTTTTAATGTTTATTTTTTGAAAGAGAGTGGGTAAAGGGTAGAGAGGGAAGGGGACAGAGGATCCTAAGCAGGCTCCTCACTGACAGCAGAGAGCCCAATGTGAGGCTCAAACTCACAAACTGTGAGATCATGACCTGATGTCGGATACTTAGCCGACTGAGCCACCCAGGTTCTCCTGACTGAACTATTTTAAAAATCACAATAAGTAGTTCCATTTGTAAATGTTTTCATTTATGATCTGCTTTTTTTCCTTGACATACAAAGTTATTTCTTCTCCAGATGTTTGATAAATATACAGTTGTTTTTCTCTAATTTTCATTTAATCTACTAGAATTTGGGTAAGGTTCTCATTTGTCTCACAGTTTCTTTTTAGGCCTTTATAATACCCAAGACACTGTCTTCTCTACAACATGGTTATGGTATTCCTCTTTTAAAACCCAGTAGGACTGGGGCGCCTGGGTGGCGCAGTCGGTTAAGCGTCCGACTTGAGCCAGGTCACGATCTCGCGGTCCGTGAGTTCGAGCCCCGCGTCAGGCTCTGGGCTGATGGCTCAGAGCCTGGAGCCTGTTTCCGATTCTGTGTCTCCCTCTCTCTCTGCCCCTCCCCCGTTCATGCTCTGTCTCTCTCTGTCCCAAAAATAAATAAACATTGAAAAAAAAAATTAAAAAAAAAAACAACCCAGTAGGACTAAGTAAGCATTAAAGGGTGTCCTCTGTATTACAGCTAATCATGCAGGGGTTAGACTCTCTGCTTGAGTATTAACTCCTTGGGGTAGAAACTCTTATATTAATCATTCGCCCTGCCCAGCCACCCTGCCTGCCCTAATTTCAAGCACAAGAATGTGCTCAAAATTATATTTACAGAATGAATCAAAAGTCAGGAGCCTTTGGCTTTACTAAATATTTTCATTTTTTTTAATTCTAATTGATAAACTGTAGTACTCTAATGGAAAGATGGTATACCTCTAAATTCAGTTACATGTAAATTTAAGTGGTGTTTTGCTAAAGATACCCAGAAAAGTCTCCATCAAGAAGTGTGACAGTTTTGTGGGAAGCAGATAGATGCAGCTTTCAGACAGAACTTATGACATGGGTCGTGGGTGAATTGATTTGGCCTAGAAGGAAAAGAAGTGTGAAAATACACACACACACACACACACACACACACACACACACACACACACACACACACAATTGTCTCCCCAACATGTTTTCTGTGGGGAAAAAGCAATATCCCCACAGATTTTTCAGCTTATAAAATATCTTGCCTAACTGAGTAGAGTGTTTCTGTGAAAAGTGCCCCTGGCCCTCTGATTGGTGAATTGAGCTGACCTGGGCCCCAGGGATCAGGCCCAGAACTGAACAACCTGGAGCAGAGTTGGCCTGGAATCTCCACAGTCTCTAGTGCTGCTCCCTTGGACTCATGTGGGTCTGAGGCTGACACACTGGCACAACCAGAAGTGGGGACAGAGAGGAGGGAGGACGAGTCCCTCTTCTTTGGGAACAGCCAGCAGAAAGCTATTTTACTCAGGTCCCAACCATGGCAAAATTCCAGAGGGCTCTAAATTTACGCTTTGGGGTTTTATTTGTAACTAAGTCAGAAATGATGAGGGAAACAAAGGGAAGAAAAATGCAGTTTAAATTAAATCTCCTTATACCTTGCAGCCCACTGGTAGATATCAGAGACATGCAGCGTGTAACATTCCTCCAGAATTTTATGGCTGCCTTAATGCCTTAAAGCTTACATTTCATTAAAAACTAAAAGCAACCTCATCTTCACAATAGCTAAATCTTCAGGGTCCTGTAAGACCCTGCTTTCAGCGGACACAAATTTCTTAGAAACTTAGTTTATCTTTAACCCTCTTCCCTCCACAAACTTAAAAGTACATAAACAGTCACTCCTCACAATCCTTGTGTGTAGCTCTTTCTGCCCAGGGGTCCTGTCCCTGTGCTAGAACAAAACCACCTTTTTGTACCAAGAATATCTCAAGAATTCTTTCTTAGCTGTTTGCTCATGAACCCCACTTCAAATTTTATCAAGCTACTCCAAGAAGTCTTAGCTGATCTCTTGGCTAAAGAAGAATGGGACACCTTGATTGACTAGTCCAGCTACATGCCAAGCAGAAGGGAGAAGGTCATTGCTAGAAGAATGGAGAATACTTGTCAGAAGGATCATCAGATGCCACCTACGTGGATGTTTGTTAAAGCGAATGTTGAACATCAGAAATCTGTGGAATTTCAGATGCACCAATGTAAATAGTCTGTGTTGGATTGACAGACCTGGAGTAGGCATAGGGCTATTTATATAACTCCGTTATGGAGACTTTCGATGGTCTCCCAGGGTTCTCTCAGCCTCTGAACATTTCACTTTAGCAAGAAATTGGGACAGTGGATACTTACGGATGAGGTTTTTGGGGTGATAGTGAGGTTCACAGGGTCCGGAGCCAACAGCCAAGAGAGAATTCTTGAAGATGTCTTTGATGCAAAAAGGTGATCTTATTATAAAGCATGGGGACAGGACCCAACAAAAAGAGCTGCCCTGGGACCAGGAGGAGAGACTGGTTAAATACTAAGAAGTTGGGGGAGGTAAAGTCCAGGGGAACTTTCCAATGGGATTTTCATATGCTAAAGAAGACTCATTGGGTACTGGAGGCCTAGCTATTGTCAAGAGAAGGTTGTTTTCCCTCTAGCAACACATTAGCATTAAGAGAGTAGGGAAATTCAGGATAAATGTTTTACTCTGCCAGCCTCAAGTTTTTGTCCACGGGCTGCAGGTCATAAGGAAATTTAGTTCTATCTGCCATTTCCTTCTGCCTGTGTTTCCCACATCACTATGGGTGATGTTGGGGGCTCCAGGAAACGGAGTCTATAGGTTGCTGGAGATTAGGCTATTGATAAGATTGCCTTTTTCTTGGGATTTACTAAGATATTTGTAAATAAATGGAGACTCGGTCCTGCAGGACCATGATCTCTATCAGTTAACCATTTGTTTTTCCCCTTTCCTTTGTTCTTGGGCAGCCAGGAGTGCCTGAGGAATAGCACACAAATCCCACCTGGGTGGGTTGGGAGCCTGTCAGCTTGCCTTATGCTCCCTCATCACTTACATGTATTATATTATGTGCAATTTCAATCTGCTTAATGTGTCAAGGGTAGCAGCACACACTCTTATTTTTAATATCTCTACCCTGAAGCAGACAGTTTCATGTGTCATACACTCATTGCCCAACACATATGAATCATTTCTCTTATGATTTCCACTCCAGGCATACCTCACTTCCAAGCCCCTTGAAATACCTATTTAGTCTAGAGAGATTTTTATGATACTATCTAACACTTACTATGTAAGTTACTGTTTTCTTTTTGTCTTGCTTCGTTTTTATTTTGGTTTTTTTTTTGGGAGCCATTCACAGGCATCTGTTTGCACAAGAGCAGGGGAGGGGCAGAGAAAGAGGAAGAGAAAATCTTAGCAATCCAGGTCTAGCACAAGGTCCTACAACACTGGCCTCAATCTCGTGACCTGAGCTGAAATCAAGAGTCGGACACTTAACCAACTGAACTACTCAGGCACCCCTGTAGGTTACTGTTTTAACGATTTCCTAATTTCATTAATCCTCACCACACTTATAGGTTGTAATTACTATTATAACTAGTCTTCACATGAACAAAACGAGGCATCATAAAGGTTCAGTAATGTGTAGTTAACGAGTAGTAAAACTAGAGCATAAGCCCAGCAAACTGATTAATTCAAAATTTATGCTCAGAACCATGAAAATATAGGGTCTCTTCTCATTGATATAATTTGAGGTATGTGAGAAGAACATTTGCTTTAAGAACCTGAGAGCAGCATTTCGGTGGCTAAGTCAGTTAAGCGTCTGACTCCTGATTTTGGCTCAAGTCATGATCTCACAGTTTGTGATTTCAAGCTCCAAGTCAGGCTCTGTGCTGACAGTGCAGAGCCTGCTTGGGATCCTTTCTCTCTCTCCCTTTCTGCCCCTCCCCAGCTCTGCTTCCTCTCCCTCTCTGTCTCTCTCTCTCACAGAATAAATAAGTAAACAAACAGACAAACAAAAAAGAACAAGAACCTCAGATTTCAAGACTTCAAGATTCTTCTATAAACCTTAGAATAACATATTTTATGAATACATTTTAAATTCTGCAAAATCGAATGTTACTTTGTTAAAGTAATGTGGTAATATCCCTAATGACCTGAAGGCAAACAAAATAATTTAGAGTTAATCCAGCAAACACTGAAAGGATGGTTTTGCTCATTTTTTATTGAAAATATTTACATGAAGATATATTCTTGCATTTATACATTGCAACAGGACAGTTCATATGGATAAAAATTAAAATGAGATTTCCCATTATATTTGTATTCCAAATTATTATGCTTTATAATGTGCATTTATTTGTATAAATTCATTTGGATATATTAAATACTACATCATTTACAAATAAGAAAAGTGAAGATCCCATAAATTTCTCAAATGATATTTAAAAGTGTTGTTTGATAAATATGGCACTATTTCGAACTGGAAACAGAACCAAGTATGGTCTACCATCTCAGCAGGAAAATTCAGTTTCCCCAAGACAAAGGGCTTCTTATTGAACCTGTAAGATTTAAAATAATAATTGTAAGGGTTGCATTTGGCATGGAAACTAGTCAATCTGTTAGCCAATCCATTAAGAATTATTAGGTATGTGGATATTCATGTTAAGGACCCACTGAGGTTCAAAGATTGTTTTGACCTTTTATGTCACTGCTCAAGGTCATCTCTACTTCACATTATCTTTCCTTACTTACATGCTTCCAAGGTCTAAAACTAAGCATTCCCTATCTCAGACTGAAACTGCATTATCTAACTTTTTTCACTACCCCCAACCACCAAAACAGTTCTCAGAGAGATCTGTGGTCACTAAATGCCTTCTCATTCACAGCCAATTATGTTGCACATATGACTTCCTGCCTGACCTAGATTTCAACACAGCCCCTCCATTTCCAGTTTCCCAATACCAGATCATGCCTACTGCCTGATTCCCTAAGCCTGCTCTCAGATTACGGAACAAAGTTACTGGACACCAGTGTACCTGGCCTGACCATTGTGGATAGCTTGGAGATTGGTGGGAATTGCCACTCTATTGATTTAGCTGGGGGCAATGGGACTGAAGAAAGGAAAATTATCTGGTCAGCCTTGCAGCCATCCAGTTTCACACGGGCATATCATTAGGCTCTTAAGTTAATGAAGAAGACTCTGATCGGATTTGTCTTGTTCTGGCTGGATTTCAAATTCAGGAAGCTTAATTAGCATGGAAATTATTTTCTCTTGAGAGATTATACTCTGAAATATTTCAAGTGACATTTGATGGATCTGCTTCTGATTTATTTCGATAGGCTCCATCAAGAAATCTTTTGATGTAGAACAATATGTCTGGACCCTTTTATTTACACTAGGATATTCTAATGTGTTACATCTGTTGGGGTCAAAGAAATCTTGAAATCTGAGTGGATCTGATGTCATGCAGTCTGCATTAGCTTTGCAGTCCCAAAATGGAAACTAATATCTATATACCAACATAACTTATTTGAATATTTTATGAAGACTTTATCCCCTGTATTAGAGAATACTTTTAAAGCAAACAAATGATTATATTGGCATTATCTAGTCTTTATTTAAAACAGAATAAAACTTCAGATTGACTGTGATTTCCATTGGCTTTCCAAAGGAACTTTTATTAGAATAAATGTCCCAGCATTCCAGCCTCATCACTACCACCTTTGAAACATCTACTGATTCTGATTTTCCCTGTCTTTCTTATAATTCCTTATTCCTTTTAACATCATTATTTCCTTCCTCCATGCTTTATATTGTTCCAAAATGAGTTCCAGTTGCCTTTTCTGTTGTTGATGATACTGGGATCCATTTATGCCCCAGTCACTAGGCATCTTTGGCCCCTAAGTCCCCTTGAAGACTCCTGATCAAACTGTTTCTGCAGTTTTTGCAAACTACAAATTTCTTGCTTCTACTGATATTGACAATGAATTATCTACCCCTTAAAATGCTATATTCCCTGTGCTTAATGTGTAGGAAGTGTTTGACATGAGTTAATTAAATAACTGAATGAATAAATACATCACATTTGTTAATCTCAGCTATTTTCTGGTCCCCTACCTGTGATTGCAGTGGTCTCTTCTCTCCCTGATTAGTTTTCCTGCTACTACGTTTGGTTTCTGCTTCCTAAAACTACTCATGTTATCTCGTTATTATTACTTTCTTCAGTGCACTTTCTGACTATATCAGTCTTCTTTCTCTCCCATTTCTATCAATCCTTGGCCACAACTGGTAATCC
The DNA here is from genome assembly GCF_014898765.1 of Herpailurus yagouaroundi. Lineage (NCBI taxonomy): Eukaryota > Metazoa > Chordata > Mammalia > Carnivora > Felidae > Herpailurus > Herpailurus yagouaroundi. The sequence goes on along the minus strand of NW_024412415.1, from coordinate 19,615,826 downwards.
TGTTGAGGTTGAAATTCGGCTGCGACTTCCTTAGATCTGTCTGTCTCCTATCTCTAGAAAAGTACACCTAGATGGCATTTACATACAGTAGATCCCTGGTGATCTGAGCAAAATTTGTTCCAGAAAAGTAGGGATATCCATGTTCAGGAAAGTCTTAGAAGTGGAAAAAAAGGTAGGGAGTTAACACCACTCAAAGAAACTTGGTTGTAAAAGAAAAGAAAATAAGAGTGCAACTGGAAGGGAAAACAAGTATGACAAAAGGCTTTTTTAATAAAATAAATTCAAATACTGTTATAAGCTGTGAGGAAAGAACCTAAGAGAGGAAGATATTGAAAACACTGAAGGCAGAGGTGTGGCCTTGAAATCAAGCACAGTGTTGGAGGATATGGAAAAACATGAGTGCTAAAGTATAGGCAGAAGTATTAGCTGAAAACAAAAGTAATTTCTTTTATTGAGGCAAGTGGAAAGGAATAAGAATGAGTATGGGTAACTGTAGAGAGAGAGATAAGAATCCTCAATTTTCATTTTAAATAGGAATAAAGGTCATCTGCTAAAATAAGTCAGTAGCAAAGAGAAGCCGGAGGAGAGGATAGAGACGTAGAATTATCAGTTACCTTTTTCTTTTTTTTTTTTAATGAGATTATCCAAATATTCTGGATATAGTAAAATATATCACCTCATCGCCGGCAGCATTGTAAATAGGCAAAATGTTTTTGGAAATAAATTTGACCTCAAAAATATTCATATATTGGGATCTATTAACTTCACTTCTAATAAAATAATTGAAAATGCAGTTTAGGTACAAAAATGTTCATTGCAAAGTTGCTCATGGGGAAAAAAACTGGAAACAACCTAATTGTCCAATGATAGACATGTAGCTCTATAAGGAAATGAATCATAATTAATTACTTATAAATACATAAATCAAAATAATTATTAATTAAATAATTACGGTATGTCCACACAATAGAAATCTATGCAGACATTTAAATAATGTTTATCAAGAGTATTTAATTTCATGGAGAATTTCTGTCATGAAAAATAAATCTAGTGACTTTTCTATATTAATTAAATATGCCATAGACTAAATATAAAAAGAAAATGAATAAAAAGATAGCAATATGTAGAATTATTCTTACATTTTTATTTATACTTTCCAGTATTTTCTAATTTTTCTATCTTCATCATCAAAAAACACATATTAAATATTTTTTTAAAACTTTGGTAAATTGTTAAGAATAGTATGGGAGAGGGGCGCCTGGGTGGCGCAGTCGGTTAAGCTTCCGACTTCAGCCAGGTCATGATCTCGCGGTCCGTGAGTTCGAGCCCCGCGTCGGGCTCTGGGCTGATGGCTCAGAGCCTGGAGCCTGCTTCCCATTCTGTGTCTCCCTCTCTCTCTGCCCCTCCCCCGTTCATGCTCTGTCTCTCTCTATCCCAAAAATAAATAAACGTTGAAAAAAAAATTTTCCTTTAAAAAGAATAGTATGGGAGAGGAGACACAAGAGGAATAGTTTCTAAGTAAAAATAAAAATGAAGATAAAGTGGGCAAAATAAATTGTGGACTCCTGGAATTCAGCTAATTAACAGCATTGGATATTCTCTGAGTCAGCATTGCAGAAGTACAAAATGAAGATTGCAAATTTGGGTCTCAGATATGTTAAACATTTAAAAATGTGTGATTTCAGATAAAAGCTATACATTTGCATTTCTTGTTCTTATTGAAAAAAAAATAAAATGCAAGTTCAGCGAACACTGGGCCTCCATATTTATACAGTAATAGGCCCTGGACATGTGCTATGGCAGTCCTCCTTAGGTGAATTATGTGACTCCAGTTATCCACAATCTTCACCTTATACTCCATTGTTTTCCTGACAATGAGATTAAATGTCAGTTGCCTTTTGTTCATCATTGTGCTTTTCTATATGTGTATTTTTTTTTACAGTAAATAAGTGTTTACAGCAAATAAATAATTTTGTTACTATGTCTATTGAAACTAGAATCAAACAGATGTACTATCTGTGGAACATTGAGCTAGGAGATTAAGGGTACATTTTAATATTCAGATCCAGTCTTTACTTTCAGGGGATTATCCACACAAATATAAAATAGGATAAGGCTATGTTCTAGCAACATCATGACAATATAAAAAATAAGTTACATATGGCAGAAAAGGAAGAGCTTTCTATAGGTTGGAGTAGTGCTTAGTGAAAGAAGGAAAATTGAACCATGTGGAATTGGGTGAGAATCCCGAATGAGAGGGGGATAGCAAAGATGAGAGACTGGAGACTTTCTCAGGGACAGGGGAATTAGTGTTACTGCCAAGGTTCATTTTGGGGAAGAGTGACTAAAAGTTCCAGAAAAGTGAGTTAAGGAAGTTAGTATTTTGAAATTCAGGAAGAGGAATGTGGAAGTTTATTCTTTGAGGAAGCTATTGTGCTCTTGAACACAAGAAACCAGTGTTTCTAGAAGTCTAATTTGGAAAGAAAGTGATTTGAAGGAAGAGATTAGAGAAAGATGAGAATTAAGTGAAACAATCTATATTTATTCACAGTCAACAAGTTCTTATAGAGCACCTGTTACAAGAGGCTCTCTGTTAGGCCCTAGGGATACACAATCATCAAATTCCTGGGGCGCCTGGGTGGCGCAGTCGGTTAAGCGTCCGACTTCAGCCAGGTCACGATCTCGCGGTCCGTGGGTTCGAGCCCCGCATCAGGCTCTGGGCTGATGGCTGAGAGCCTGGAGCCTGTTTCCGATTCTGTGTCTCCCTCTCTCTCTGCCACTCCCCCGTTCATGCTCTGTCTCTCTCTGTCCCAAAAATAAAAATAAACGTTGAAAAAAAGAAAAAAAGAAAAAAAAATTCCTTGACCTCAAAGATATATTCAAATGGACATAGATACTGAACATGTATATAAGTAGGTACAGCATGGCAACAGAATAAAGGGATTTGTGTGGACAGGATCCTACTGGAGTTAATGTGATCAGAGGAAACCTCTCTGAGAAGCGCCAATGATTTGAGTCTTCAGTGATGACCATGAGACTGTACGTGAGAAGAGTATTAGAGTCAGAAGAAATAACAAGCACAAAGGTCCCAAGAGGAAATGAGCATGGTGTGTTTAAGGGACCAAAAAAGAAAAAAAAAACCCAAAAAACAAAAAAATAAGGCTGCAGAAATGTAGTCAGTAAGTACATTAGGATAGGAGAAAGGGTGAGAGAGGTAAGCAAGAACCAGATTATGTAGGGACTTGCTGGCCATGGTAAGGACTTGGACAGTCTTCTCATTGACCTGTGAAGCCACTAAAGAGCAGAATGACACAATAGGACTTACTCTTTGGAAAGAGTACTTTGGTAATTTGAAGAAGGGACCACAAGAGGACAAGAATGGACTGAGGAGACCCGTAAGAAGGGCAACAAGCAATAGAACAAAAGAGAAGTGAAAGAGGCTTAGATCACGGTTTATCAGTACAAGTGGTTTCAAGTTGTCAGGTTTGAATATATTTAGGAAGAAGCACTCATAGGACTTAGTAATAGATTGGAAATGGAATATAAGAATAAAGGGAAATTTTTAATTGGTTGTGGCTCTGAGCAACTGAGTTTGGGCATTTCTGAAATAATGAAAACAAGGGAAAACAGTGTTGTGGCAGTATATAGAAGTAAGATTTCTATTTAGAAAATCTTAAGCTTGATATGTCCATTATATTTCCAAAGAGAGACAAATGTACAAGGAAGCACTTAGATATATAAGTCTGGAGCTCAACAGAGGTTAAGAATGGAGATGTGCACTTAGGAGTAATCTGGTGGTATTTAAAGCCATGGTTTCTGAGCAGAATCACCAGAACAAAGAAAAGCCAAGAAGAAAGTCCTAACATAACTCACCATTTTGAATTTGGCAAAGTGGTGGATTAAAGCTCAGATATGTCTAATTAAATCAGATCCTTTTAACAATATCCTAGAAAATAAATCTCTGGAGATTCTCATTTAAATGCTAATTTAAAGATCAACAATATTCTTTTTTTCCAGACAGTAGAAATGTATTTATTTGTTTGAAACAAAGTTATATAAATTGTATTATTTTTCTTCTTTCACTCTATATGATGTTACAGCATACACACAACTTCCTAAATAATATAGAATGGAAGACAACTTGCAGACTAGTACAGAGAGCAAGGTAGGGTGCATCTAGGATTTTATGAAGATGAAGGATAAGGTTTTCTTTATTTTTTTATTTTTTCCTTCATGATAGTATAGAAGTGATATATATGTGTGTATGTGTGTGTGTGTATACATATATATATGAGAAATGCTGAGTCTTATTATTTGATTCTATTTATTTTATTTTTGTTTCAGAAAAGTATTTAAATTCTAGTTACTTAAAATATAGTGTAATAGGTAATATTGGTTTCAGGAGTAGAATTTAATGATTCATCACTTACATATATAATATTCTCTAAGTCATTATTGGCTGGCCAAAAAAAAATGCTTCTATGTTCTTTTAAAACATATTGACTACCTACTTCTTAAGACCTGTAAACTTTAAAGTGGCCTAGTCAACAGTCTGCTCCCTCAATAAGCTGATGCCTTTTAAATCTTTTCTCATTTACAAGGGAATAAGAAGAAGCCATAGTGACTTCCTATTTTAGGCTGTGATGTAGCAAACCAATTAGGGAAAAGTTTGATTTTTTTTTTTTTAAAGAACATACAGCTATGGGGGAGGGGGGGGAAGTGTGTGTGTCTGAGTATATGGGTATTTGTGTCTGTGGGCAAGAATTTAAATAGACTTTTAGAATCACTGAAGTCAAGAAAAATTGTACTTTATAACCTTAAATTTCACCCTGATCATTTAAAATAATTTTATTAGAACCCTGTTTAAAAGACAAATATGTTTATTTGTTTAAATAATACTAGTTTAAAAATACTATTGGCTTAAAAATACTAGTGTAATTCCAACTTTAATACTCAAAAATGATGATGATGATGATGGTGGTGATGGTGATGGTGATGATGGTGATGGTGATGGTGATGATGGTGATGGTAGTGATGATGATGATGGTGGTGATGGTGATGATGGTGATGGTGATGATG